>NC_133799.1:22566724-22897947 GCF_043250625.1 Sebastes fasciatus | reverse complement strand
ACCATTTCGTGAAATGCCACGCGGCTCATTTTCAGGAGGTTTAAGGAAGGAAAAGTCTTCCTTTGTAGGAGATATCAGAAGGTCGTGTGAACAGTTGCAGCAAGGTCATGCTTGCTGAACAATAATAAACAATATTTAATGAAAGCTCACAGAGATGAAGAGAGCATTGCAATTTTTGTTGTTTTGTTTTGCTGTCATGAGTTTGAATCTTTTCATTTGCTCTCTGCGATGCCACTAATCCAATAATAATCCGTGTGTGAAGATAAGGTAACATCTGTGTCAGTTTACGCTGCAGAGTGAGGGAAAACACAGAAACGGGGGAAGACGTTTTATTGGTTCAGCCCGGCACCACAACTGAACGAAGAACAGCCTGTGAATAATTCAGTTTATCCAAAAAAATATTCAACACATATAGATTCTGAGAGCAGAGGGTCTGAAGAGGACACAGTTGCATGTTATACATCCTGCGGGCTACGTGTATGATGCTAACTAGCAGGACCAGCCCGCCGTGCAAGTGAGATATCTGCAATGACAGAAACACTGAGCCTAATAACATCCATTACTGCCCTGCTGCTTGGTAAGGAAGGGCTGTACTCCCCTCTGTCTGTCTGTGTGTGTGTGTGTGACATCATCTGAGGCAGTGACACTCTTGGGTACGGTATGTCAGCCTCCCAACTCCCACACATGTTCATTCCCGTAAACACATGCACATGTCCACACACACACACACACAGTTTCACATGCACATTTAGGAGTTGTTTTCAGACAGCCCAGTCCTTTATTCAAAAACACATCTGTTGTTTTTAAATATCAATCTTCTTAAACAACATTATAATTGATTTGTGAGAATGTTTTTGTTTTTTCTTTCACGTCCTGCAAATAATCTTAGCTGTCTTCCATGTGTGGCCGTAACTGTCTCCACATGCCCGGAGGAGGCACATGAGGAATAAATAAAGCTTTTGTCAAAGGCCGGCTGGCCCTCGTCCCAGATTCTCCTCCTCTTCCTCTCCTCAGTGTCCCTTCATCAGAGTAGATTGACATCTTAACTCTGCTTTTATCCACTTGGACACCAGTGTATGTGTATGTGTGAATGAATGTACAGTATAGCTTGTAGTTCAAGTGTCTTTTCCAAGAGTCTTTCTCTCTCTGAGTCTCAGGTATCAGAGTTCGTCTCGCGAGGCTCGGGCCGCGGGGGGCGGCGATTCTCCCGAGACGCTGTTCTGCGCCACGGCGTGGATGCTGCCCTGCTGGGCCATCTTGCGGGCGTGCTGCCGGTCCCAGTCTGTTTCCACGGCCTCGTCGTCCCAGATGGTGGAGGTCTCCGTGTCGCTGATGTAGCCCGGCTCGCCGGTGTAGTGGGTGGGGTAGATGAGCAGCGGTTCCACGGAGAAGGCCTTCAGGTCCCGCGGCTCGTAGTGAGACATGAACTTAGTGCTGAGGAAGATGAGGGACACATGGGGGACAAAGAAGTAAAAGAGATGTTATGGACACTGGAAGCAATTTGATGGTGATATTGATTATTTTCATTATCAATTAACCTCTTGATTATTTTTTAATTAATAATTTCAGCCAGAAAATGTTAGAAAATGGCTATAACAATTTCCTAAAGCCCGAGGTGATGTATCGTGCTGTCCAAAATATTAATATAAAACCCAATACCACAAAATATATGCAAGGAAACGGTTGGGGAGGTGAAGTGTCAGGGTTTGATGATACAGTGCACCTGCATGAATATGGTTGGCTGTTACTTGTCAGCTGATTGCTACAGTTGTGAATGAGCCAGTGATGCCTGAATGAATCAGGTGATGAAAGTGCAACTTCAGTTCTCTATGATATGTGAATGACTGATGTCACCTGGCTGCAAAGACTTTTTGAAAATTGATTGAGTGCCTGAACTAACGCTATGCTCCAATCTATCATCAAAATACTTGTGAGTTACTTTTCTGTCAAATGACTTTCAATTAATCAACCAGTTGTTTCTACATTCAGTGCCTGTACAAGAAAAGAATGTTGACATCTAGAGATGTGATGTCAGTACTCTGTCACCGACATGGTGATGATTACTAACTCACCCCGTCCGTGACTGCTTTATAACAAAGTGAAGAGGAAGGAAGGACTATTATGAATATTTTGCATTTTGCAACACTGACTCATCGTGTCCTGTTAACTGGACGTTCTGGTCTCCCTACTCAATGTGTATGGACGGATGTGTTTAATTTTAATTTCACCAAGAACAGCAAATTTACAGGATATCAAATAGAGGAACAAGATACTGCAGCATAATTTAGTCATAACAGGATGTTTATGTACAAAATCACATGCTTTATATGCTCTAACAGTGGTGGAAGAATTCAGTCTATACACAAACTTAAACTAATTTATAATAATGCTTCATATTTTGTGTGTTGAAAGGTGACTAGTGTCTATAGCTGTCAGATAAATGTATTTAAATAAAAAAACACATTATTTCCTTCTGAAATGTGGTAGAATTAGAGCTGAAACCACTTATTTAATCGACCGATGGAAAGTTAATGAGCAACTATTCTGCTACTTGTTTCAGTCATTTTTTAAGCAAAAAAAAATATGCATTTCTTTGTCATGATATTAAACTGAAGATCTTTGGGTTTTGGACTGTGTGAATTTGTAGACACCACCTTGGGTTCTGGAGACTATAATGATCATTTTCCACTCTTTTCAGATTTTGTTATAGCTCAAACAAGAGAATCACTGGCAGATTAATTGATAATGAAAACAGTAGTTGCAGCCCTAATTACAATAGGAGTATTAAGTACTATATTGCATTCCTGCCAATAGATGCCCCTAAATGTTAAACACTGGTCCTTTAAGTACAGTAGTTGGGTACCCAGTTACTTTACATCACAGTGTACTACAAACACCGGGTATGATAGAGAAAACATGTAATCCCTGCATATCAAAATCATCTTCATGTCGTCATATTGTGTCACACTATAAACACTCTAAATATTCTACTATCAGCATGATATCGTCAGCCTGCAGGAGGGCCAGATGGAGGGATGGAGGAGGGCTGTTTGGGTGGACACGTCAGCCTGGCGGCTCGTGCAGACAAAGGTCACCACAGAGGTCAACTCCCCGCCATCCAATCGCCTGTTTAAAGCCTGTCAGCCCTCCATGAGGACAGTGAAACCTGACACCTTTATTACACTACAAAACAAACACATACACACACACACACACACTTTTTCCACGCAACAAGGCCTTCTTCACTCCGTTTACTGTCATGTATTTCTCAAGCCTCTGTTTATGTACCTTTTAGAGCAAAAACTGTCTCGCCATACAGCCTTCCTCCCGCTAAAAACAACATATGTGACATAATATCCACAATTCAAACAGAGCACATAATCCCCTGCTGTTCATTTATGTAATATACAACACATTTTACATATTTTCCCAGCCACCTTTCCACATTTATGTCCATATTTCCCATTTGAACAAACTCACCTTCTCTCACTGTTGAATACACACACAGCGTGTTTACATAGTAATCTATACACTGCACACTGGACACACATCTCCATGTATTTATATAGTAACACACACACGCACACACACACTCACACAGTGTCCATCTCCACCCCACCCCCTATGCCCCGGCCTCTATCAATGGGAATCCTGTCCCCTTCTCCAACCAGCAGGAAGAGCTGTGCTGGCCCACATTCCTCAAAGAGAGAGGAGGAAGGGGGGAGGAGAGGTGGGTGACACATGGAAGGAATAGGTGTGCAAAAAAAGTCTGTTGAGGGGAGTGAGGGGATGTTAGAAGAAGTAAAAAAAGAAATAAAGAATGAGAGGAGACCCAGGAAAGACAGAGGGCTGACGTAAAGGATGAAAAGATAAAGAAAATGGGAAGGAGAGAGGAGATGGAGGTAGAGGGGAGCAGGGCACGGCAGGAATCCCCAAAGAGAAAAGAAAGAGAAAAGCAGGCATTGTGTGTCCTCTGCAAAGCCCCGTACCCACTGAACCCCGAGAACAATCCATGCCCTGTGTGTGAGGGAGCACAGAAGAAGAAGGGGGTGGTGCTGGAAAGAAGAAGAAAGAAAGCGGGACATAATCAGCGGGAAGGAGGAAAGGAAAAAGGATAGAAGTAGAGACATATAGGGAACATAACTTGGAGTTGAACTGGACGGAGGTTTTGGTCTACCACACGGGAACAAACTAGAAAACTACACCACTGTCTGAAAAGTCGGCAACAAGCATGCATGTTTGTGTCTATGTATAGATAATTACTGTACGGTAGGTCCTTTAGGCACGGGTTTATTGCCCTTGAATCTTATTTTGTGCATTTTCTGTTTCCATGCATGCCTAACTGTGTTCTTTAAATATAGCTTTTAATTTAGCATCTTCATGTTTATTCTGAATGTGGATTACCTGATATAGAGTGCACCTGCGATCAACTATTTATGATCCTCAGTAAATATCTGTCCATATGTTCTGTCTATAATTGTCTGTATTTGTGAACATTATACTTCTTTTTGTAGCTTTGTGGTTTTCCCACATTACATGCCTCAAATAAAACTGCCTTTGTATCGCATGTGCACGTTAAACAAAGTTACGTTAAGTGCACTGTAATTTAAAATCAAAGAAAACCGAAGTAAAGACTGACTTGGGGTGTTTGTTGAACATGACGGGCAGGAACTCGTCGACGGGCAGCATCTTTGTGAAGGGTTGGGCGGCCAGTAACTTCCTGGCTCCTTGCTGTGACAGCGCATAGCCGAGCGTCCAGTAGGAGTAGTCGGCATGGACCAGGTTGTTCACGCCGTCCACGGACTGCTCCGGCTGCTGCACCTGCATACGCTTACGCCCCACGTAGCTGGAGCGGAGACAGGAAAGGAA
Organism: Sebastes fasciatus; assembly: GCF_043250625.1. NCBI lineage: Eukaryota > Metazoa > Chordata > Actinopteri > Perciformes > Sebastidae > Sebastes > Sebastes fasciatus. The sequence continues at coordinate 22,893,078 of NC_133799.1, read as the reverse complement.
AGAGTGTGTTGATGAGGCTTCACACAAATGGCTGCAAACCTTAACTGTGAGTGTGTGGATGGGTGGGTGTTCTTACATGAGGTCCCAGTCCAGCTGGGTTTTGTCTATGTCATCCATTATGGCCTGGAGTCGTCGTTTAAACCTGGGCTCAAACCGCACGTCGTCCTCTAAAAGGAGAACCTTCTGGAGGCCACGTTCCAACACCTGATGGTCAGAAAACACGAACACTCTCAAATTAAAAATTAAAGAATAACAGCTGTCCAGATTGTCCCTCTCTTTTACATTATTCCTGGTGATGATTGTGCTGTGCTTACTTATCTTAACAATATGCATTGCAAAATTATAACCAGAAATGCAAATTAAGTCCTGTTTCCACCACAAGAACTTTCTCCTGGAACTAAGAACCTTTTGAGGAACTCATTGTGTTTCGACCGCAGGGATTTCTGGGGCCTTTTTACCCCCCAAAAGGGCCTTGGTCAGTGGGTAATACTTTCTGAAAGTACCGAAACTTTCGGGGTGGGGTTTGCAGGGATGACCGTCTCAAAGCTGCTTCAACTGTACCACTTCCTTCATGAACAAAGAAGTACTCTAACATCCATTTAGGACCATTTAGGACAAGGGGAGCGCATTTCTCTTTGTTTGATAACATGAAAAGTAAAGTTAGGCTCTGCTGTCGGCTTCCCGACTCATTAAAAAAAGAAACTGAGTGAAAAGGAGAGAGAGATCGCGAGGGAGAGCGGTAACGTTAGAAGACAGCGGCGGTGCTGTGAATAAGAGAAACAAAAGATATTTTCTCATTGTTTCATGCTGGTTACGCTCTAAAGCACAAATAAAAAACCATCAAACACTCAACAGATGATTTACTGTGGAGACAGACGCTCTTAGTTTCATTTTCCTCCTCTGCATTTCCTTCATTACATTCAATGTGCATCAGTTTCATACATCAGTGGACCAATTTGTCTAATCTTCGCAGGTCTTTAGACCGCGGTGGAAACGCAGACAACAGTGGGCTGAAGGAACCTTTTATTTCCTTGAAAAGTAGTTCCAGGGACTAAAAGTCGTGGGAACTTTTGGTGGAAACCCGGCTTTAGAGATGGACAGACTCTCTATTGAACTAAACAACCTTTCTTTCTTCCCCATATTAGTGCGTTACTCTTCCCTGCTCTCACCTGTTTCCATACAGAGTGATGGCTGAGGAAGCAACCGATCTCCCCTCTGGTCAGGACTCGACCTGAGTAAGGGTCCTTGTAGCCCGGCAACATCTCTATTCCTAGTCGCTGCAGCTGGGACGTATTGAGAGCCCTGCGAGAGACGGAGAAGGGAAATATAGTACAGTATATTCACTTGTCATTATGTAGCGGAGTCTGTCATCAATGAAAACAGCTTCACCGCAAAACACAACAAAGTCAAACTCAAGCAAGTTGCAACAAGTAATCCATTTTGTCAGACAAACAAAGGCTGGAAGAAGGATTAGGACATTCTCAACGGTGGATTAAAGTAAGCGCCGAGGAGGGAAAGTAAGTCAAGACTTTTCCTACAAACACCAAAGCTCTGTTTAGACAGGATGTTTGTGTATGGATGTCAGAAGAAGCAGCTACAGACGGGAGACAGAAGACTGGGCATTATCTCAGCTGACGTTCAGGGAGCAGAGTTAATGTGCATCACAAGTGAATTTCAGGTGGAAAAAAATAGACTTTTACCATTAGCCTTGAGGTCAGTTCATCGTGTGCATGCAGGGCTGTGTGTGTTTTCGACCTACTTGCCGTCCACTGCGTCTGTCAGCGTAGTGTGTAGACCCAGCGAATACATTGATTTCAACATCCTGGTTCTTCTGTCCAGCCGACGCTTCAGGTTGACCAGGTATATCTAAACATTTAAACAGAAAAAATAGAGACAAGGGCTGTCAATCAATTCAAATATTTAATGGTGATTAATCGCAAACTAATCACACATTTTTTTTATCTTTTCAAAATTTAGCTTAAAGGGAGATTTGTCAAGTACTTAATACTCTTATAAACATGGGAGCGGACAAATATGCTGCTTTATGCATATTTATGTATATATTTATTATTGGAAATCAATTAACAACACAAAACGACGACAAATATTGTCCACAAACCCTCACAGGTACTGCATTTAGCATAAAAATATGCTCGAATCATAATAAGGCAAACTGCAGCCCAACAGGCAACAACAGCTGTCAGTGTGTCAGTGTGCTTACTTGACTATGACTTGCCCCAAACTGCATGTGATTATCATAAAGTGGGCATGTCTGTAAAGGGGAGACTCGTGGGTACCCATAGAACCCATTTACATTCACATATCTTGAGGTCAGAGGTCAAGGGACCCCTTTGAAAATGGCCATGCCAGTTTTTCCTCGCCAAAATTTAGCACAAGTTTGGAGCGTTATTTAGCCTCCTTTGCGACAAGCTAATATGACATGATTGGTACCAATGGATTCCTTAGGTTTTCTAGTTTCATATGATGCCAGTATCTTCACTCTATAATCTAATTGCAAGACATTAGTGGCGTTAAAACAAATTTGCGTTAACTCTGACAGCCCAAATGGAGACATTTAAGAGAACACATTTTAATTTGCTCTGAAACCTCTCTCTTTAGGTATATTCCAAATGGTTTTTTTGTCACTCTTTCTCCTTGTAGAATAGGAGATGTACTGTATAGTGCAAAGAAACAGAGGACAGATAAAACAGAAGTTAGAGTCAGGGAGGTATGAGGTGAAGGCGAGGGCAAGGGGACAAGAAGATCTTGGAAAAAACAAAGAAAGGAGAGAATCTGCTACAAAAACAGGAAGTGGGATTTGCTGATTAACAGTAAATACTGTATGCAGAGAGACAGATGCTGTTCCTCCAGGCAGAGCCAACACACTCACTTGATCAAAGCCCATGGTGTCCTGCGGTGATGGCGGATAGTACAGGTGCTCAGAGGGCTCAATGTCGTGGTCAACTGTTGACAGAGAGAGAGGAGGGAGGTGAGAGGTTAAGACAACAAAAACAGGATTAGAAAATAACTGAATTTCCTCTGGATCCTGGAGGTTTATTTCATTTGCTTTATTTAAAATCTGAGCAGTGAGGAAGGCCAAAAGGGAGAGAAAATGAGAGGGGAGGTGGAGGTTGAATAAACAGAAAGAGAGAGGAGGAGGAGACTATGAGGAGGGGATTTAAGCAAAGAGGGTTGACAGGATGTAATCACGACGGGTCGCTGAGGTCAAGAAGGAGAAGAGACAAACCTGAGAGGTGAAGTAATCAACGAGTGACAGATAGTAAAGCCACAACAGCTGGGAAGTGTGGTGTGTGTGTGTGTGTGTGTGTGTGTACTCACTCAGAGCCTCCGTGATGGTGTGTATGAAACTCTCACTTTCTTCTTCTACACTCTGCTGAGCTTTGAGAGGGACGGGCAGGAGGCCGTAATGTTCTCTGTTACACACATACATCTGCACACCTGGAACACACACACACACACACACACACACACACACACACACACACACACGGCTCTGTAAATAAAATATCTTGAGCCAAACATTTCAAATAAACAAATTAGACCACCCCAGGTCCTCATACCTCGTCCCACATGATGCACAAGTGTCACATTAGAGCCTACATGCTACACAAACACAAATAAACTGCTCTATGTTCCTTTAAGTGTTACTGTTAAAGCATAAAGATCATCCAGTAAATGAATGAGGGATATGGTTAGGACAGTGTGATACACAGTGGGTAACAATGCATTGGATGATTGTGGTATGTTGCCCTCTGTGGACATAGTATGCGGGCTTCACACTCTCTTAGTCGACTAATCTGTTGTTTTGGTCTTAGTCATTTTTTATGCTTTTTTCATGTTGAATGACTTATTTATAAGAAACTTATGAGCACATCTCTGGTAAACACAAGATTTAAAGTGGTGCTTTTGTGCGATTCTTTGTGGAGAAGCTCAAATGACTGTTAGTCGACTAAGAATTTCTTTGGTGGAGGGGTCGAGGACAGCCTTAAAATTTGGAAATGAACTATATCAGTGTGTCTGTCCGTCAAAACTGTCCCCTCTTTTGTAGCATTAACAACGTGTGTTGCAATAACCGTCATTATGTAAGAGGTGTCAATTAGTGAATACACTGCATCTCTTAAATTGTAAGAAATATCCATCACTTTTATGTAAGATTTACATTGGGCTCTGTTTCTTTGCTTGATTATTGAATTTGATTGTTTAGATTTATCGGAATTACATTTTTCAATCAAAGATACATAATTTACATTTCAGTTCAGTTTGTTTTCTGTCAAAGTCTGGCTCTGTGTCCAGCTGCCCTCAGACATTTTGTAGACTGGACTGAGTTGTGTTTTTTGTGCTAAGTTTTTCCTTCTGTGTTCCTGTGCCTCTGTGTTTCTGTGAGGGTCTTTGTGTTTGCATGTCTGTTTCTGTTTGTGTGAACACTTTAATATGTTTATTTTTTAGTTTGCAGGCGAATACTACACACTCTCGTTGTCTATGTAATGGAAAGCTTATTGGCTGTTTGTTCCCTATGGATTACTACTGACGTCAAACACACAAATCTACAAACATTGGTATTGTTGCACACTCAAGACAAACACATGGATCCATTTTTCTGTGCTTTCACTCATCTGCTTTAATCTGACACATGTGCATAAAACGAATAAAAAAATGCTCAGCAGTGCACGCATCCAGAATGAAGTGAAGCTGTCATGGGGCATTTTACAGCCCCGCTGCAAATGTGGTAGTTTGTTGTGAGTTGAGTTTTCAAACAGACCTGCTTGACGTGCCGAGAAAGCAAACACCATTATGTCATCAAATGCCCAGCTGTAGTCCGGGTGAGGAGGGTAGAAGGTCAGGTCCCTGCTGGATTCACGACGCAGGTCTATTAAGAAGGTGCTGTGCACCATGGGTACGGCGTAACAGCCGAGCCGCTTCCACTCCCTGATCGGCTGGTAGTCTGGCGTTCGCTTGTAGTAACCCTGACATAGAGGAGGGAGATGAAGAGCACCGGGATCAGGGAATAAATCCAGCTGAGTGGACGGACAGATGTATGAGTTTAAGTCTAAACTGTACCTGTGGGGTGATGCCACACCAGAAATTGGAGTAGAGCGAGCGAGACTCTAACATGGGAGCAGCCAGGGTCAAGTTTTCAGCCATCAGCAGGTTCAGCACACGGGGGTTAGTCAGCAGGTTGTCGCTGTCTACAAACTGGAGAGGGGACAGGATCACACATCATATCATATGCATTCTGAAACTAAATTGGCGAGCCTTGTGGTTTATCTTAAACCAATATGTCTCTAATTAAATTGGCATCAACTGTTTCATTCATGCTTCACAATCACGGGCTCCTCCTTTACCAGCTGACTAGTAGCTTCCAATGATGCAGGTGTGCAGCGTAGCCATTATAAATCGACACTTGTCACTATTACTCTGCTCACCTTGACACCCGAGTCTCCTCCTTTAGTGCTACATTTTTGGTAATGTTTATTTAAAGGGACAGTGTGTAGGATTTGGTGGCATCTAGTGGTGAGGTTGCAGATTGCAACCAGCAAAACCACCATGCTTAGGTTTGGGAAAAAACGACACAGTTGGGCTTAAAACTGCTACCTTTGTAAAGTGAAAATGAAACTGAACGTTGTGAACACGGGACAGCAATAAACAGCTGATTGTAACGTGAAAGTGAAACTTAATGCACAGGACACGAACAGCGGTCTCCTGGATGAAAGCCTTGTGCTTGTTGGACCCATCCACCTCTCCATTCACCCGCCCTTAGTGTGTCTTTTCCCTCTTTAAACTACGTCACCACAGTCATTCCCGGCGCAATTTATCAGAGCGTTTACTGTTGCAGCGGATGGGTTCACATTGTAGTTAATGGAGAGCCCGGTGCATCTCATACTGGTGGTAAAGGGTGCCTGTCACACAAGCATGTTGGAGAACTACGGTGGCCTTCAGGTAACATAAAAACGCAGTGTTTGGTTTATCCGTTCTGGGCTACTGTAGAAACATGGCAGTGCAACATGGCGGACTCCGGACTGAAAAGGACCCGCTCCCTATGTAGATATGAAGGGTTCATTCTAAGTTAACAAAAACACAAATGAAAACATAGTTGTTGATGAACATATATTCCATTTCTGCTAATTTCCCCCAAAATGCTACACACTGGACCTTTAATTATAACTAAAATGTAACGTTTATGTATGTGTTTATTAAGGGAGGGTTAGTTCTCCCAGTTGATTCTTTGTTGCTGCTAAAATTCTACCTTCTACGAGCCTTTTCTACCAAATCAAACTGTATAAGCATTTGCTATAAATGTGTATCTGACTGAATTATTGCATGTTTCATCATAAGGTCCAAATAGTCTTACTAGTATATAGTCAGCCCATCGTTCCCTGGCAGCCTTCAGCGCCGCCTGTCTCAGCTTCATCACATGGTTGAACCTTGAAGGAGGCCAGTGCTTCGGGCCCCACTCATCTGTGTAGGACCTGATAAACAGATAAATGGTCATCATCACTATTTAACTAATTATGTGAGAAAACTGGGATAGAATCCAAGTCTGAATGACTTTGAATAGATGTTAATAAATGATTCCTGTGGAAACCGTGACTCACCTCGGCTCCTCCATGGGTCTCCACTCCACGTAGTGATAGACACCCTGGGCTCTCTTCAGCCATTCTCTCAACATGGCAGTGGTGTTGTCCACATTATGGTCAGTTGCTGCCCTGAAACACAGACGCAGACAACACAAGACGTCATTCAAATGAAGCAAAACATTAAACTACGATGCAGCCTGTGCCTGTTTAAACGCATCTGCTAAACACTTGAGATGTAAACAACTGTCCCTGCCCAGAAACAAACATCTTGGCGTGTCGGGGCTGTTTCCAGGGATGAGACCCCTGAGTCAAACATAATGTAGAACGATGCAAACTGTCATCAGCTTGAGGTAACAGGGAAGAGGTTGTGACACTCTGAGCCATGACATCCAGACAGCATGTTATGGAAGAAGACGTTCAGACTTCCAGACTTGTCCAATTACTCTCTGATGTCACAACAGGCAGCCACAGCGTTGCAAAGCTTCCTCACTGCCTAATTAACTTCACTGCTTCACAGCACAGACGAAGTCTGAGGAGCCACAGTGCAGACAGACGTTGCTCTGAGACAATCTGGGTAAAAAATAGCCAAGACAGGCACACCAAGCACATGCTAGAGAAGAGCTGCCACAAGGACGACCCTCAAAATGAACTCAGCCTGAAGGTATATGTGAATATTGATGCGCTGTGTGTCAACAACTCAACACAAAAATATTGCACAGACAGACAGATGGACAGACAGGACACCAGTATGTAAGCAAATGATGTCAGTGTAAAAGTTAGCACAGTTGTAGCTGCTTATTTGTCCCTCCTGTGGTTTACGCTCTGTTTCTTCACAGAGAGATTTCCACTCCAGCTCCCAGAGCTGACTCAGAGAAGACACTGCCACTACTGTTATGTGTGGGTAAGAGAGAGTGTGTGTGTGTATATATAAATGTGCGCAAGAGAAATTAAAACTGTGCAGCTCCCTATCGCTTCTAAATGAGTTTCAGCAAAATAAAGATTACCTGACTTTGCATTTAAATTGCCCTTTAAAGAGGAAAGGTCAACAGCATGAGAGGCAGAAGGCTGTACTTGAACGTGCGCATACAAACAAACACACACACTTAGTGAGATGGAGTTTTCCACTGCTTGCTGTAATATTCCTTGCTGTACTCTATCCAAAATCACACCCAATTTTAGACCGGCTGGACAGAGATAGAAACACACACAACCACACACACTTATGCACCGTCTGCTCGCATTTGCAGTAAGATAACAGTGTTGACACTCTTCATTTACCAGATACAGAATAGAGTGCTCCAGGGATGACGTATTTTTTGTAGGCCAACCAGGAAGTTAGCATCGCCCTGGTTCCCTCAACAAAAAGCCAATGGGATTGTTCCATTGAGTTTTGTATTATTGCAGAAAATAAGCTCTGTGGTAAACAAACGTTTATGATACTTAACACGTTTTGTTCAGCAAGATAATCTCCACAAATGAACACCTTTTTTTTTTATTTTTGAAGTGTGAATGCAATCACCAGAAGTAAAAAGCTAATGTTAGGCTATAAACAAACTACACCACGGTCGCATGAGCGGAGTAAACAAGGAGGCTGTAAAGGCGGCCGAGTTGGCGTGATGACGTTTAGTAGTCTCATTTAGCCACTTGTTGGCAACCGCCTTTTTTAAGACTTATAAAGGCTTCACGAGGGAACTGGAAGTGCTAAAATGACAACTCATTTCAGGGTTTTAGGAGTCGTTCCTGTAGCACGCTATACGGAAACACCTGTTTTCACACAGACATGCATACAGATGCGTATAGAACTACACAAACACAAATTACACACATGCAAAAATCGCACATAAACATACATAGTCTTGCATTTCACATGACTGACATGATTAGTAAGAAAAGAGGCACATAGGTTTGGAATTTCAATCATCTTCAGTCAGACAGGTAAATATCTCATCATCACACAAAACCAGCAGCTGGAGAGGAGCCGCAAGCCTGAAGGAGACACAGCACCGCAATCAATAATTTTGATAGTGTGTGTGTGTGTGTGTGTGTGTGTGTGTGTGCGTGCCTAAACTTGCAGATGTGTGACAAAACATAAGGAGGACATTCATTTTTGTGTCCCGGGAATGTTGTTTTTACAGCAGTGTTACTGGTGATTTATCTGTTGCACAACTGGTAGTTTACCATTTTAAATGCATCTGTTTGAGAGTGTGTAAAAGGTTGTGAGAGTGTGTAAAAAAAGTATGCATGCACATGCATGTGTGTGTTTTTAGTGCATAACTGCCCATGACAGTAATAAAGGGGGACGTTGCCCCTTGATGACTGGCTGTTGCTTTTTTTTTTATCGTGGGATGGAAACACACCTGACTCGGGGGTAATGAGCACATGTGCACACACATTTACATGCTTTTTCAACCGCTAAACTGCACATCGCCGGGGGAAATAAATGTGTTCCTACACGCCATCTTCCAATGACAGACTCAGCTGCAGGCAGAATTTTAAAAGGAGGGAACTTCTGGGAAGTAAAGAACAACATATGGTATAGTATGTGGGAACATATAGTATCTTATATAAGACTATGTTTAAGGGTATGTGAGACAACGAGGAGGAGCGTGGGATACAGGAGGAAGACGGGGTGAAAGACAGAGGAAAAGAAAGGGGGATTTGTGTTTGCATCACTTTATTTTAATGCTAAACATAAACTGAAAATGCCATCACCGATAAAGAATTAGCATTTTGGTGAATTCCTCAATGAGCTCATTAAAAACCTTCCAAAGTTAATGATCAGACTAACTACACATATCACATTAAAATGCTAATGATGCTTTTCTTTGGCTCACAAAATCAGAAGGAATATAAAATCTCAGAAGCGTCCTTTTTTTGTATTTTCACATGCTCTTCTTGGCAGGACATATGCTTCCTCTGTCCTGGTAATAAGTCGGTAAAGGTTGAAGGTTGTCTACAAAAGAATAGTAAACTCCATGTTTCAAAGAAGAAATGTGGAAACAATTACTTCAATAAATAGGCAGATTTTGCCAATAAAAATGTTGTGCAGCTTATAGGGTGTACAAAAGGCATCTAATGAGGATGATGCGTTCGGTTTCCTCCCGCTGCCCAGCCCCAGCGAGCACTCGGGACTCTGCACACATGTGAAGCAAATAGACTGAAACAAAGAAAGGCTTTTGTTCATGAGTCTGCTACATGTTTGATCAGGCAAAGAAAACAGCATTGAGTAAATCCACCTTTAGATGTGCCTCATTTTGTGCTTTCCATAATTTCCATGGGGCATCCTCTCCTCCATCTCATTTCATTTAGACACGCTTGTCCAACTATGTGCTCTTCAATTTCCTCTACCTTCAGGCAAGATAACCCACCGCAGCTGAACTGTACTGTGCTGTGACCTCAGTGCAAAAGAGTCTTTGCAGTTCCTGCCAAATACTTCAGCTATGCAAAGCTGGCGTCTCTGAAACTACAGTATTATGAATATTTTATCTAACTATGTGGATACATTCACATCTACACATAGGTAGCAACATTTCCTGTCTCCATGTCTGTGACTACGAGGAATGGAACCTGCCAAAATCAAAGATAAATTAATAAATAAATAAAAGACTTGATAAATAAATATGTCATTAAATGTAGCAAAAATAATATTAAAAATAAATGTAGCCATTAATTAATTGATAGAATGTGACATTAATTGATATTTCTTCTTTAATTTGCTTCTTTATTTATTTATCTTTGTATTAATTCCCTTACTTATTTACTCTTCTATTTAATTTTTCCTTTTATTTATTTATGTATTTATTTATTTTATTTATTAAATTAATGACAAAGGAATGAAAAAAATGATAAAATTAAATAAAATTAAATTAAATAAAATACATGAATAAATAAAAGGGAAAATTAAACAGAAGTGTAAATAATTAAGGGAATTAATAAAAAGATAAATAAATAAAGAAGCAAATTAAAACAGAACTATCAATGTATTTCACATTTGATCAATTAATTAATGGCTACATTTGTTTTTAATATTTTTTTTTCTGCATTTAATGACATCTTTATTTATTTATTGAGTAATTTTTTGATTTTTATTTTTTTTATTTTGGCAGGTTCTGTCCTCCATATATGACAATATTCAAATGAATATAAAAGGTAACCATAGCATACATCTTTGTTTAAAGATATGGGCTGCCTCTTTATCTCTCCATACCTTTATACCTCTCTCTTTCTTGCCTCATGCTGCGTCTCCTCATTCCTGTTTTGAAGTTAACAGTGAAGCTCAGCCTCATTATTCTGCTGCCTGCAGCTTTGAGGTTGGGCTTCCTCTCCCCTTTTCTATCTTTATGATCAGCATCTGGATACCACATGCTTCCCCAGGCCTCACCTAAACACCCCACTACTCCCACACTCTCTCTATCGCTTCACAGACGTCCATTTATTTGTTCCTCATTAACGAATCTCAGTGCACTAGACCATTTGTCCTTTCACCTACTTACATGTATCAATCCCTCTTGTGCACATCTCAAAGCGTCCACATGTTACACCTGTCCTTAATTAGTGCTGCAGCAGCTAATGTTGAGTATTATCACCAACGTTAGAGAGGAAATTGGAAGACAAAACATGTAGTTTGGATAACAAAATTCCAGATGATCCCGTATTTGGTTTGTTCAAATTGCACGGTAGCAATCATGCAGTAAAACGTACTAATACATAGGGGAGGGAAAAATGTATTCACCTATCTATCGTGATTTTTTCTTAAAGATTTTGAAATTTATTTTTTAATACCAGAATCAATATATTTGCTTTATTTGAGTCTATGTGGAGGTAGAAGGAAGTTACCGCTTTTGTTGTTGTAGTCTGAGTAACGTGACGTCATATCCGTATCCGTCACCAAAACAAACCGCAGCGAGCCGAAACGAGAAAGTAGAAAACGTCAGAGGGTCCACGGGGGTATAACTTGCACCCTCAGATTTTAAATCCAACATGGTAAACACTACACATACAGTAAAGTATGGAAACACTTTGGGTTTCACACATTACCAGGAAAAGCAGAGCTGGACATCACGGCTAAAGATGCATGCTAACTCTGTCACGGACAGGAAACGTTATCGTATTGCAGTAACGTGCGGTCAAGCCAGCCGTCACTCTCATCTCCGTGGTCAAATCGGCCGATGCTACAACTGTAGAGCACCCATATACTGACATTTATGTTAAATGCATTCAAACGGCCCCGATGGAGCTGACCATGGATGTATAAAGAGAACGGAGCTGAAGGGAGAGCTAGAGACGGACTTGGCGAAGTTAGCGGAAGTATATATGTGTGACGTGATGTCTGGTTTTCAAAATAAGGTGTTAACAAAGGGAACTGTATATACAAAATACATTTATGTAAATAAGATTGATTAGATTCTATTCACCAGTATAAAGTATAAAACATTACATGTCCCTTATAAATTAAAAATAAAATACCACTAATTTGTGAGGGAATTCTTTGATTTTTGGGTTGCTGGAAAAAATTTAATAAATAATTCCTGACAATGACTGATATAATTGACTTCAGGACATCTCAGACTGCATACAAGCTGAAAATCAAACAGTTTTACTGTATTAATTTAGATATTCTCTATAGTAAAAGTCTCTAGAAGTGTATGATTTAAACTTTTGCCATGATCTAGTGTTAAAAAAGTTAACAAAAATCTCAATACTTGTAGAATCGCAATACATAAAAATCTGCACCCAAGTATCGTGATAGCATCCAATCAGGAGATATGTGTATCTTATCCTACAGCCCTACTAATACATTAGTCACATCTTCATCTCCATCACCTGACGTGATTATCAACCCACTTCATCACTCTCTCTGGCTCTCTCCCTCACACTTTCGTTAGGGTTATCCACTGCAGGAGTGTGTCAGATAACAGGGAGTGTGTCATGAAGGAGAAGGCTGACATCTGGTCTTAAACACAGAGGCTTGTCCCAGAGACTGGCCCTTTTAGATAAACACGGGTCTGAACAGATCCAGCAGGCCAGTGTCAGCTGACTGTTGATTAAATAAACTATCTAATATCGTTGCCAATAATGACCCGGTGCGGCATGTAATTAAGACGTAAGAATGCCTCTTTCAGAGCAGAGCGTAGAAACCTTTAAAACATAATAACTATGCCAGTGTGTTTGTGTGCATGTGTGTGTGTAGTCTCTCCTGTGGAGGCTGACGTGGCTGCCGGCCTCTTGATGGCCTGGCGGTGCAAAGGAGAAAGAGGAGGGGGTAGACGGGTAGAGAGATGGAGGGGAAAGGGAAATTCCTCATGACTCTCAGGGTCAACAAAAGTAGCCAAGGCTGGTGGGCTAGCACTGAAGTGTAATATTCAGTACTCATATTCAAGACTGGGAAAAGGTATTCATCATGGTTAGATATTACTGTAAGGAAAGCTGGTGTTGACTGTTGGTAGGAGACAGGATGAGAAGCCTGGCTTCCAGTGTTGTATCGCAATTCACAACCCTGACCTCTCCATTATTACATTTTGCATCGGAGGTATGTCATTTCGGGAGCCTGGGCTGAAACAAGAGATGCTGCAACGGTATCTGCACAGCCCAGCGGCACGGAGTCACCCCTTTCCTTTAAGTTGTATTATGAGAAATGGAAACAGAACTCCAAGATGGTAGTCATTAATTCCAAAACATAAAAGCTGTGCAGCCAACACATACAAGAGTTTTCTTTCTGGTTTGCTTTTGAAAACAGTCCCTCGCTTCCCATAAACTTTGCATTGCAATGATGTCACACACTTAAAAGTAGCCTTTCTAAGCTCTGGGAAAGTTTTTGAAGTATTACATTTTCATTGTTTTAAAAAATCAAAACGCAAAGATTCATTGGCCCTGTTTGCAATCACAGGTGTCCTGTTAATAGTTTTATAGAATCCACTTTTCAAATGTCATTCTTTTGGGTAAATGCTTTTGGAGATTTTTTAGTTGCAGTACCACAGTTAGGACAAATTGAGCAAGGGTGCTCTTAATACATGCATACCCTTCCCGCGGTCCCAAGGCACCAGGAAAAGCTTCCCTGGCCCTAAGCTTTTTAGCCATTTTCAGGAAGTCTCAAGGTATGTTACTATATGCTGATGCAATATGATCTCATGGGGAGGCATATACTGTAGATACCACATCACTTTTAAGGACATTTCGCATGTCATCATGTCATGTCATGCATTTTAAGCTTTTTGCGTGTCTTTTAAGGCCCCGTTACTCATTCCTAACTCGTCACATACGTACGCACGGTCGCAGTTTTAAACACGTAGGTTTAGGAAAAGATCTTGTTTTGGGTTAAAATAAGGACATGGTTTACATAAATTAAGTTACGCACACAAGTTAAGTAGTCAGCGTAAATAAGTCAATGGTTGACTTTTGGTTTCACACGGAACACAAACACCGGTCTCCTGGATAAAAATCATGTGTGTCCACCTCCCTACGCTGACTTTCTCACTCTTTATACCACATCACCTGACTTCTGGAGCACTTGCTCTGAGCGTCTATTGCAACGGCGTGAAATGACACGCAAAAGGCAAAAAATGCCTAGCGAAAACACGCAAAATTAGTGTGCTATTTATATGCAATTTGTGAGACCGGGCTGGCTGATGATCTACTTTTGTATGTCTCCAATCTAGTACCTTCTTTCCCTGCAGTTCTGGACCAATTTTGTAAACTCTCTAGATAGAAGCTCAGTCATCATAACAGCAAGGACGCCTCTCCTAATTAATTTCCATACACTGTGATTTTAGCTGGGCAGATGAGCCATGTCATTTTTTTGGCACTAAGACCCTAAATATTTCTTCTAAAACACAACACCTTCATGTCAATAATGGATATTGAACTGTTTTAATACTTATTTAGTTCTCTTATGGACACAAGCACGCCATGTAAACACCCAAAACAAAATCAGTCAGGTAGTCGTAGTCGTAAAACTCAAAGAAACAGATGGAAGAGTTGATGGAGGAAAAGAAAGATGTCGGGAAAGAGGGAGGAAATGAGAGAGTGGGGGAGGGAGGGAGGGAGGGAGAGTGAACACTGTGGTTAAGCAGCGAAATTGATGACACCGACAAGACAGACGGATGGTGCTAAAATTATATTTCCTCTATGAGAACATGGCTACCAGTCTTTCTAATGAATACTCCCTGTTCATGAAAACATTGCTCTAAACCTGACTGATGAACAGTGGACCTGTTTCATCCTCCATTCTCTTTACTTCATCTTATCTTGTTCCACATCCAGACCTCTCCCTCTCCAGATGAGAGGGCTCATACCAAGATGCCAATGTGTTTCAGTATTTGCCAGCTCTATTATTGCTTTGCTGCCAAGCTCTGACAATACTGCTGGAAGTGTGCTGGAACACATGGGGGCATCTAAGCAAGAATTCACAGACCCTCGCCAGGAACAGATATTTTCACTCCGGGGGAGAGAGAAAAAGAGAGAGGTAAAAAAAAAAAAAAAAAGCTGCTCAGGGATTAGCTCAGATCAGTTCTCTTTGTTTACTGAAACTTAATTGAACAGATGTGTCGGGTCTACAGAGAAAACTTTCCCATGAATACCTTCTTGCTACAGGGCAGGCAGAGAGGATGGGGCTGGACTGTTGGCAGGTACGACACCGTCAGCTGCACCTCTTCAGCTCTCCAGAGAGTCTGAGGCTCAGTGAAAAGCTGGCAGAGATTACACTCTCATGTCACTGTGTTTGGAAAATGGACACTGGGCCACTTAGTAATTTTCTACTTATAGCACCATCATTATGTGTGAAATGTCTTTATTTCCACTGATACTCTGCAGATATATGAGCAGTATAGTAAAAAAAAAAACTGACTCAATACATTTCGAGTCAGACTCATTTCAAAGTGATGCGTCACCGACCATATAGGCCATGTGCTCAATGTCCTCTTCACACCAGAATAATAAAATAAGACATCAATGAGCCAACTCAATGTTGTCCTATATATTTTATAGGCAAAATGAAAATACACTGAATTCAGGTGAACCTTATTTTAAGTCTTTTTTTTAATGTAAATATTTAGGAATGCAGGAATGTAGCACAACATGGAAGAGAAAGCAGTGCTCTGTTTAGTTAAATGTGAAAGTGCAATAAAAATATTTTGTCCCTAAATAAATCAATGAATAATCACGATCTCAACATTGATCTAAATAATCGTGATTATCATTTTGGCCTTAATCGCACAGCCCTAAGTTGCATCACTTGGGAAAAGCTACGACTGACTTTCTCACAGCAGGGAGGCGCTGCCAGATGTGTTCTGACTATATCATCTGAAGCCATCTGAGACTCAACTTAAACTAGCCGTGTCTGTAAATGAGCAGGGTGGCTTTGATGTTAAATGCTCTGTAAAATGTTCCGGATATGGGCGGCTATCTAAGTTTGTATGAGGTGTGTACAACATCAGTTTTTCAAAGCAAATAGTCCAGTCACAGACACAAGCATCTTCCTCTGCTCCAGTGAGTTGGCGTCAGTACGAGCTGCTGATCTGGGAAATATTACCCTGCGTTTCTGGAGGTTTTGTCAAATACCTGAGCAGATGTTAAAAGACCTTTTTTACTTTCCCACGGATTGGATGTGGCTGCAGAATACGACTCCTCAGGTGATACTGATTGGGAGGTCAGAGATGATTGTGGTCTGTTACTCCACATATGGAGGTTCTGGCTCACTGTCGGCTTTGTGAGGTAACTGGGAGAGTGAATGGAAAACAGGGAGCTGAGCCAGAGGAGCAGAGCAGAAACACACACCACAATCATGTGTGTAATAGCATTCAAACACACACAGGCTTATATGAGAAAGAGACATACATTCATCATTCATGCACAATCATACACAAACGTATTTGCACCAGAAAAATGAAGATAATCCAACACATTCGTTTTACTACAGAGTGCCAGTACTGTGATCTAATACGTATTGACACATACCAAAAGCATATGCTCCTAATCATTCACAAATGCCCATGTTGCCGCCACCTGAGTTCTCACAAAAGACTATCCCATTCTGATAATTTATTCCTTACATTTGGATAAACTGCAAACTCCCTGCGTGACAAAACCAAGAACAATTTGTGCTCAACTGGTGAGTTCCTACAAAAGGAATGGAGCCTGAGGTAACGCACCTGGCACGGGGAAACGACGACCCAAAAAACCTCACAAAACCGATAACCTTTTAAGCCTGTTTGAGTCTGTCCATTTTCTTCAGTTTTAATATCTGTCAGTCAGAGGAAATGAAAGTAAGAAACAGTAGATTTGCTCAGTAAATAACAGGTAACACAAAGCCAAAAACATATCAGGGCACGTCTTGCATGCGTAATAGTTAAATCTAAAGCTTGTGTGGAAATAATATTACAGCAGGGTAGACAATGTGATCCATATGTTTGTGAATCTGTTGATGTTATTGATTTTTTATGACTTGGTAACCTTGGAGATATTGATGTCTTGTTAGAATTGACCTAATTATGTACACACCCACCTTCGCACCTGTGTCAATTATCCAGCGCTGCCCTGATTGTCTGGCAGCTGACACAAAGAGTGTAGAAGAAGCAAAGAGAGGAAACTTCTGTGTTTTCTTGACAACAGCCGCTGCCGCCATTTTGGACTGAAACCGCTTATTATAGTTATAACATTTTATTGTTCAACCCAGGCCATTTCGGTAGAGATATTAAATATGACAATAGAATAGAAATAATTTAGTTTACTTTTGTGCGGCATTTTGTAGGTGGACGTTTTACTGGCATCTTTCAGTCCAAAATGGCGGAAGCGTAGCTTTGCTGCTGGGCGCTGGTGTTGCAATGGAACAAGCAATTGACTTTCACTTCTTGGCAATATACATTCTTTGGCTGACACAAGTCTAGGTATATCTGTGAGCTGTCACTTGTTTTTGCATGCCCTGATGAAGACTGTGCGTTGAAACAGTAGGTGCTAAGCGTTCAAGTCTAACCTCTCTCTTTAATGGTCTCATGATCCATACTGTATGATTGAGGATATTTAAACCTGCAACAAACTCAGCAGCTGCTGACTCGTACTGCAAAACTGAAAAGAATAAATCTCAATAGTGGGTTAGTTACTGCTCTGCGCACACGAGAGGACACCAGCGTAAAAACAGCATTAATTCTGCGTAACTGTACCTGGGGATGTACAGACGACATGAAACCTCGCCATCACTGCTGGCTTACCTTCTTCAGTATGTTTTGAACTTTTTAAAGTGAAAATGTGCTATTTTATTATTAAAAAATATTTACTGGTATCATATGAAACTAGAAAAACCTAAGGTATCCATTGCTACCAACCATGTCATACTAGCTTGTCACGAAGGAGATTAAATAACGCTCCAAACTTATGCTAAATTCTGGCAAGGAAAAACTGGCATGGCCATTTTCTAAGGGGTCCCTTGACCTCTGACCTCAAGATATTTGAATGAAAATGGGTTCTATGGGTACCCACCCCTCTCCCCTTCCTTTACACACATGCCCACTTTATGATAATCACATGCAGTTTGGGGCAAGTCATAGTCAAGTCAGCACACTGACACACTGACAGCTCTTGTTGCTGTTGGGCTGCAGTTTGCCATGTTATGATTTGAGCATATTTTTTATGCTAAATGCAGTACCTGTGAGGGTTTCTGGACAATATTTGTCACTGTTTTGTGTTGTTAATTGATTTCCAATAATAAATATATACATATATTTGCATAAAGCAGCATATTTGTCCACTCCCATGTTGATAAGAGTATTAAATACTTGAAAAATCTCCCTTTATGGTGCATTTTGAACAGATACAAAATGTGCAATTAATTTGTGATTATTCATGGAAAATCATGCAATTAATCGTGATGAAATATTTTAATCGACTGACAGCCCTAGTAAAAATATTTAAATAGGTAAAATTATATTGTGTTTCTATTTGGCAGGCAGTCCCAGCAGTTAACCAGAGGGGAACCCGGGCCAAACGAGCAAACATGAAACATTTAAGTGTCCCATTGGGGCACTGACATATCCTGGTTCAAAAGACGGTTTTAAAAAGTAAAATTTGGCACTTGCAGTATGAAGAAGAGGCCACTGCAAAGCACAACAATGCAGTCAGCATAAATCATACAGTCAAAAAGAGCTTTACTCAGCATTCAAGTCCGATTTTTCATGGTCCGTTTATTGCTGTGTAACTCGGTGCACTTGTCAAAATAACTTAAATATTGGGGGGGACAAATCATTTCTATCAAATGCTTGAGTGAAGCTGGATATGGTACAGAGTATCTGATAATCTCACATCAATCTCCTCATGACATGATATAGTAAAAACAGCATACAATTACATCAAACTTCTCTCTGTGTCTGACAGGAGGAGCTACAGTATACAGGGCACATCTGTCACTGAGGCATTCAGCGTATACGTATTTAGGCAGCTGTGGAACATTCTTAACATATAGAGTCACATCATACCTTGGGGTGCATCAGGATTTATAGTGGCTGTACCAGCGGTTATATAATAATAGATAGATTTGGTTGTTAAATGTTAACGAGTGGAAAGATTATACCATAAATCCCTGCATTGTCTATCATTATAAAGTACAATAATAGTCATAAATATGGAATAAGTGGTCCTATGATGAATGAGTAAATAAACAACATGACATTATGAAAGCCAGAAGGCCGATGATGTCAGCGCTCTGACACCCTCCTTATGGATCCGTCCACAAATCATCATTTTGACACCCAGCAGCACAGCACCTGGGAAAGCACTTCCCCAAGAGAACACAGCCGGCGGGCAGTAAGCAGCAGGCGTCAAAATAATAATAGGCTGGCCTAAACTTGCAGAAAGAATTGTCTGCATCGTGACGACGAACACGTTAAAACAAACACAAAGTTCACGGCTTATGAAATCCTCTATGATTTCCTTTGAAGCTGCTTACTAAAAACAGTAACTCCTGGAGGCAGGGTGCAAAACTCAACAGTTACCTGGCAAAAGATAAAAGCTGCTGAATTCTCAAATTAACCTCTCCCTCATAGGGAGTCCAGTTAGGCATGAGGTATAATGAGGACATGTCATCCATTCTCCTATCCCTTTCTCCATATTTACAGTCACTTGTGTATTTCATGTATTTCTTTTTTTGAAAATTGGAGTCGCCACTGGTTGCCTGGCAACCTCAACCCGTTGTAAAACCACATCTTAACAGTTTTACATTTTGGTTTTTGTACATGCTAATAATTAGTGAGCTTTAAGGCCCAGACCCCCCAAGCTGGCATCAAAGAAAGCGGCAATGAAGGCTGACTGTTGCGTCGCCTCACGTCGCCTTTGTCTTGGCCGACAAGTTGCATTTGAACACACCGCAAAGACTACAGCCTGTAGGCCAACTACCACGTACGTTCTGCACCTGCGTGAGAGGAAATAACCAGCAGGCGGCGGTAGTCTGTATTCATCATTCAAAAAGGGACACTCAAAGACCGAGGATGTTACAGCCGTACAATGCATTTTAGCGTGACGGTGCGATTCAAGAGACGGGGCATCACGTAGGCCGCTCCTCAATTGCATCAAATTGAGGCTTTGGCTACTTTATGCAAACCATTGGCGTCCGGTGCAACTCACCGCCTCTGGAAACTCCCTAGAAACTTTTAAACTAACCATTTTCGATCCAAAATATAGACAAAGGCTTATTTCTCACATAAAATGTTTTCAGAAACACTATAACACAGAACAATTTTCGTGATATAAGAGAAAGTTTCCAAACGACCCGCCATGTTGGTTCCGGTCTGAAAGCTGGGAGCAGCAGCTCAAGAGCGAAAGCCTTCGTCCAATCAGGTGTCTAGTGCCTTGTGTCTAGTGTCAGCCCATCAAGCGTCCAATGCTGGGAAGCAAGGCGATCCCTCGCAATAAAAAACGCCCCTGCGGACAAATACCATCAGAGGTGCTAGTAGGCAGATCCTATCTGTGGAGAGAGCCGGGCTAGCTGTTTCCCCTTGTTTCCAGTCTTTATGCTAAACTAAGCTAACCTGCTGCTGCTCTCCTGACTCATAACAACTACCGGGTCCTATTGCAAAGCTCAGTCACACCGAGTATGACCGTCACCCGGCTTGAAAACGGAGTTTCTTGAGTTTTCACTGGCCAGATTATGAGCCTCTTTCTTGTAGTGTCTTATAGTTCACCGCTGTCCTGTTAGGACAGAAGAAGCAGCAACAGAACAAAGGGAGAGAGGAGAGCTCTGGTGGTCAAGCTCCTGTGGGAATGTGGATTAACCAACCTGCGAAATGCCCTCTGGGTAATTTCCCAACATTGTTGACCACCTTCTCTCCGCCCGACCATCCCCCTCTTTCTCTAATTCCCTGCATTCTTTAACAGCAGTGTGAGAGTCTTTCTCGCCACTCTGCCACTTCTCTGTCAGACTTGCACCCACTTGCAGAGGGAAAACCTCTAAATGCAAAATTTGACTGACCATCCCAACTGTCAGCATGAGTCAGGGGGCTGAAGCAACAGAGCGGAGGAGACCTGGCCTGGGTGATCGGTGCGGATTATCCTGTGAACAGGCCCAAACTGGAAACTTTGGTCCTCCTGACATCCTCAGCCTGTCTACATATTTGGAAACATGCATGATTTAGTCATCTGGCCAGGTCGTTAAGCAATTTAAGACTCTTTAAGACTTCTCATCATGTTGTTTCAACAACACCTGCTACTATGTAGATTTTCCACTTCTTACATTTATTGAAGAATGCTGTATATCTCATTACAAATCATATGAAAATGGTAATACTAGAAGGGAGATTTGTCAAGTAGTTAATACTCAACATGGGAGTGGACAAAATATGCTTGCTTTATGCAAATGTATGTATATATTTATGATTGGAAATCAATTAACAACACAAAACAATGACAAATATTGTCCAGAAACCCTCACAGGTACTGCATTTAGCATAAAAAAATATGCTCAAATCATAACATGGCAAACTGCAGCCCAACAGACAACAACAGCTGTCAATGTGTCAGTGTGATAACTTGACTTTGAGTTGCCCCAAACTGCATGTGGTTATTATAAAGTGGGCATGTCTGTAAAGGGGAGACTCGTGGGTACCCATAGAACCCATTTTCATTCACATATCTTGAGGTCAGAGGTCAAGGAACCCCTTTGAAAATGGCCATGCCAGTTTTTTTTCGCAACTAGGTTTTGTGTAACTTTGGAGTGTTATTTAACCTCCCTCACAACGAGCTAGTATGTCATGGTTGGTACCAATAGATTCCTTCGGTTTTCTAGTTTCATATGATGCCAGTATCTTCACTCTAGCTTTAAAACTAACAAATTTGCATTAACGCGTAATTATCATGTTAACTTTGACAGCGCTACTTTAAAGACAAATCAGGTAGAATACAATCTCTTCAACTTGTGTCCCGCCATGTAATGTGCACTCAAAACCAGAGAGGGAACACGGTGTAAGTTAACTTTTCTAAGAACACCCTCCAACTGTTCATCTCCATAAACTTCCTTTATGTTTTAACTGTAATGAATGCACATTAACACAGATGCAGCACAACCAAAAAACAACATCTCCCTGGTCCCATTGGAGTGCAATCTAGAGGTTAAAGAGGGAGCTGGGGTCCTGCTGCTACACAATTAAGTGTCTTTCCTCTTTTATCACCACCCTGATCATTATGTTTAATCATCTACATCCTTCTTCTCTACTCCTCCTTGCTCTGTCTCCCTTGGATTGCATGTTTGAAATGAGCAGGAAAAACAATCCTCTGTTCTGCGCAGGCCTGAAGCTCCAGATAGGAACATTATGTCCCAGCACAAAAACCGGAGCTTCACAACCACACACTGTTGGTATTATCTGTTTCTTCTTGATTGGTTCCCCAGTACTTTACATCAGTCTGTCCATGATCTAGTAAAGTGGAGAAACCTGGCAGCCATACGGGTAAAGAAGGTGTATCATGTGACCGCAAAGTTCTTGGCTGGAGTCCAGCTGGAGACCTTCACCTCACGTCATTCTCCTTTCCCTATTTCACCGAGCTTCTGAAGCGTCAAATAAAAACAAAAATGCCATAAAATATTTTTTCCAGTAGTAGGAATATTAAATTCATCTTGAACTGGATCTGCTTTTCTCCTTTACTACTTCACCTAACACACAGTGTTTGGGTTTTAAACTGTCGTTGTCCTGTTTGTCATATTGCAGCCACTTAGTGTTCTGTAACACTCTGTGAAATGCTATAATGTGGATTTAAGGGTTTAGTGAGAGTTGAATTACAATTTGGCTTTTATTGGGCGGTTTGGCTTACATGTTGGGCTGTAATGATGATGACAAAGAGAAATAAAGAGGCACAGAGCTGCGTGAGCCAATTTAGCCACGAAAAGCCAATTAAGTTTTTTTTTATGCTGAGAAAAATCCACACTCTAACAATACTTAAGATGTCTTAAGTATTCCAACTGCCACTCTTTTTCTTCAAATGCCACAGAAACAAATCAGCTCCACGCACCGCAGCGTCACTATTCAGTAGTTCTTATTTTCGTCTGATCATTAAATGGCTTCTTGGACGACCCTCATGCTGCACACATGATTTGCTCAATGTGCTAAATAGGCTCATATGTGTTCACTAATAATCTTACTGTATTAAAGCGTAGTGTTAATAAAATAATCTCTTATACAAACATCAGAATATTTTATGACAGTTGGGCCACAGTAGTGGAAAGACTAGGCTGTGGCTGCTGAAATAAAATGAATTGCCTGAATAAAACAGTCCTGTGTTAGCGGCTGATGATGACTAGGACCTTCTGTGTTTATTTGTCCTTATTCTCTCATGATAATAGTCTATACCAGGAACACTTTGCCGTTACAACAAACATACTTGGACTGATCTGCTTCAGATTAACACTGTGATGTTTTTTGCACTGACTGCAGGGCGGAGAGATGCCACTCATAACTGATGGGGGCCCTTCCTCACAAAGCCTTGTTAGCTCAGTCTCTTTGCTCCAGAGAGAAGGGCCCCCCCTTTCCTCTCTGTATTGAGTTTCTCCAGTGTGCAATTATGTGTTTTGGTGAGGGTCTCTGAATTAGGAACAGACAGTCGCGCTCTGCAAACAAAAAGCAAGACTTTCAGCGAGGGAATGGTGGGAGACAAAGCACAAGAATGCCAGCCAGGGAGCAACGGGGTCATTGAGGGGAAAATCATTGCAAACATCCACCAACCGGAGCTGCATGTGACTGTTATGTCCTCCATCTCACATTCTTCCCTGTGATAATACACCTGCCTCTAGTCTAAATCTCTCAGATTTTCTATCTGATCTGCCTGCATAACCCTCATGCCAACCATACAAAAGCACACACACACACACACATTTTACGCTTGACTTCCCAGAACTCACACAGCCCTCCCGAATCCTGCTGTCAGACCAACTCAATGTCTCCTTTCATCCCTTCACCTGCAGGTTCCCTCTTTAATAACTTTATATTATCTGAGTCTGCAGACTATACAGACCCTACCTGGGGTGAGGGTGAGCCCCCCCCCCTTCATACCTGCAAGCCCTGCTGTTTTTAAAGCCCCGTTTCCGCAGGTTTGTGCTGAATCAGACGGAGGGAACCGTGATTAAGGGTTAAGCCTATAACCCAACATGCACAGCAGCTCTTTCATCTTCTCCCACAGTGTGCAATTTGGATGCCGGCAGACACGCGAGGTAAGTACATCGTAAAACACAGCAACAGGTCTGAGAAGCTGATACTGACAATCTGTTATTAGAATTAACGTGGACACACGCTGCTTTCCATTAGCACGCTCCACTGCACATCACTGTCCACATCATGCACAAGCCTGTCCTAAATATGCACAATTGAAACTATGGAAAGAGATGGCTCAAAAGTCTTGACTTGCAGAAATATTTGCACAACATAGTTAATAAACGGTAAACTCCATCCCTCTAATGCATCCCTGTGTGTGCGTCTCTTAAAATGGTAATATTAGAAGGGAGATTTGTCAAGTAGTTAATACTCAACATGGGCGTAGACAAAATATGCTTGCTTTATGCAAATGTATGTATATATTTATGATTGGAAATCAATTAACAACACAAAACAATGACAAATATTGTCTAGAAACCCTCACAGGTACTGCATTTAGCATAAAAAATATGTTCAAATCATAACATGGCAAACTCAATCGCAACAGCAACAACAGCTGTCAGTGTGTCAGTGTGCTGACTTGACTATGACTTGCCCCAAAACTGCATGTGATTATCATAAAGTGGGCATACCTGTAAAGGGGAGACTCGTGGGTACCCATAGAACCCATTTTCATTCACATATCTTGAGGTCAGAGGTCAAGGGCCCCCTTTGAAAATGGCCATGCCAGTTTTTCCTCACCAAAATGTATGTGTGTCTCCTCCACTGCACATCACTGTCCACATCATGCACAAGCCTGTCCTAAATATGCACATTTGAAACTATGGAAAAAGATGGCTCATAAGTCTGTACTTGCAGAAATCTTTGCACACCATAGTTCAAAGCTAGACAATAAACAGTAAACTCCATCCCTCTGCATGCATCCCTGTGTGTGCGTCTCTTACCAGATGGCTATGCGCTCCTTCGGGTACTGCAGCCTCTCGATGCAGCCCAGGTAATGTGGCAGGCTGTGCGCTGCGTTACGAGCCACAATGGCGATCATAACCTTTGGCTTCAGCAGGGAGGACTCGGACTTGAATTGCTCCTGCTGCACCAGAGTCTCCAGAGTCTCCAGCTCCTCCGACACCACAGCGGCCAGCAGCGCCCACAGCACACCGACTCTCACGGCCACGACCAACCGCATCTTCGCTCTGCAAATTCCGCCGTGAGTCGTCCGAGCTGGACCTAAACCTGGAGCCCTGAGACTGAGCGAGAGAGGAGTGTGAGTGCGTGAGAGAGAGAGAGAGGCAGGGAGGGAGGGAGTGGGAGGAGGAGAGAGAGGAAGGAAGGTAAAAGAAGGGGATAGGCTGGGTGGAGGGTTTCCTACCCCTCCTACAACCCTGCTGCTGCTGCTGCTGTTTCTGCTGCTGCTGCTGCTAATACTGCTGCTGCTGCTGCTGCTGCTGCTGTTGCTGTTGCTTCTGCTGCTGCTGCTGTTGCTGCTGCTGCTGCTTCTGCTGTGCTGCTGCTACTGCCTCTGCTACTGCAGCTACTGCTTCTGCTGTGCTGCTGCTGCTGCTGCTTCTGCTGTGCTGCTGCTACTGCCTCTGCTACTGCAGCTGCTGCTTCTGCTGTGCTGCTGCTACTGCCTCTGCTACTGCAGCTACTGCTTCTGCTGCTGCTGCTACTGCTACAGCTGCTGCCTCTGCTGCTGCTACTGCTGTTGTGCTGCTGCTACTGCTACTACTACTGCTGTTGCTGCTGTGCTGCTGCTACTGCTGCTGCTGCTGCTACTACTGCTGCTGTTGCTGCTGTTGTTGCTGCTATTACTGCTGCTGCTTCTGCTGCTGCTACTGCTGCTGCTGCTACTGCTGCTGGCTACTGCTGCTGTTGCTGTGCTGCTTCTGCTGCTGCTGCTGCTGGCTACTGCTGCTGTGCTGCTTCTGCTGCTGCTGTACTGCTGCATGATGCTACTGCTGCTGCTGCTGCTGGCTACTGCTGCTGCTGCTGTGCTGCTTCTGCTGCTGCTGTACTGCTGCATGATGCTACTACTGCTGCTGCTGCTGCTGGCTACTGCTGCTGCTGTGCTGCTTCTGCTGCTGCTGTACTGCTGCATGATGCTACTGCTGCTGCTGATGCTGCTGCTACTACTGCTGCTGGCTACTGCTGCTGCCACTGCTGCTGCTGCTTCTGCTGCTGCTGCTGCTTCTCCTGCTGCTGCTGCCACTGCTGCTGCTGCCTCTGCTGCTGCTGCGCTGCTACTGCTGCTGCTGCTGTGCTGCTGCTGCTGCTGCTGCTATTGCTACTGCTGCTGCTGCTGCTGCTACTGCTACTACTGCTACTGCTGCTGCTTCTGCTTCTGCTACTGCTGCTGCTGCTGCTGCTGCTGCACCAAAATCTTCTTCCCCCTAATAATAAACTGTGCAAACATAATAAAAACATAAACGTCTCATGAACACATCAACCACTACTTAATCAGATTTTATGTCCTGCATGGTATATGGGTGTTTCTGTCTGGACTGTCATTCAATATTTGTCAACAAAATGTGAAGGACACCGTGTTCTAGATCATTATAGCATGATGCCTGACTGTCTGTCTGTTTCTCCTCCTTGATTCTCCTCCTTCCTGCCTGTGTCTTTCCTTTTCCATGGCTTCGCCCTTCAGCCTCTTGGATGCTGCAGAGCCGGAGACCATGAGGTCACCCGAGACCATGAGGTCACCAGCTCTGACATCAACTTTCAACCAGACTGCTGCACCTTTTTTTTATGTGTTTTTATAGAAGCTTATGTACCAATAAAACTGTACGCTGTTACAGTAGCAAAAGAATATATGAATTGCATTGCACCAACTGTTTGACCCACTGCCCTCTGGCAGACGCTTCAGGTCCATCGAATCATGGGCAAACAGACTAAAAAACAGTTTCTACCCAACAGCAACACGAGAGCTGAACATCTGCTTAGTATCAGAACTACAATACTTAAGCTACTTTGCATATATGACAGCTGTACATCACGCATTTACATTTCAGCTCCACCCTTTGTAGCATATGTATATATTGAACTACAGATGTTTACACCTTAGTTCATTCTTTTGTATATATTAACTCCCGTATTTATGTATTACTTGTATATAGCGCCAATACAACTCAGCATTGTGCAATATCAACATCTTACTGTTTTTATAGGTCAAGCACATACATATTTTCTATTTATAATATATATTTCTTTCTTTGTATTACTGTTCAATATATGTGTATGCAACATCAGGATTGCTATTTAATTCTGTTGTGCAATGACAATGAAGGAATTCTATTCATTGAAGGGTTAAATTTGACTTTAACCTCTCTATTTATCATCTATAAGCAGTAAACATATATTACATTATTTACAATACATTGCAATATATTTAGAAGTAGCTACAAGGATATTTTTAAGTGTTTATTAATGGAATGTGTTATATTACATTCATTATGTGTTTATACCAGCAACCAGTTAAAGGTGCTTCACAGGAGAAGTTAAAGTTGTGGACAACTGATCAATAAACACTTAAAAACATCTCATATCTGCTTACAGCTATGTCTACATTATTTTGTGGTATAATTAAACCATTTATTACATTTTTATCTTTCTTATAAATACTAAATAGGGGGTGGGTTAAAGGGACTGTTTGTAACTTTTTAAGCGTATAAATGTAGCGGGTCGGCACACCTGCGCGTTCGCACATGCGCGCTCGCGTGTGGCCGGAGCCTCGTCTCCGCTGCCTGCTCTCCTTCACTCAGAAGGCGCGCGCGTCCTCGCTGTCTCGCTCCACCTCTAGACGTGAACGCGCGCTTACTACACACTGCTGAAGAGTTAGTTTAGCTCTGAGAATATCTAGTGAATGTACAGTGGACGTTTGTGCAGAAATAACTGCTGCAGCTCCTCCAGACCAACAGAGGTTTTCCGTGTCTTGTGAAGTGATGGGGCTCCTCAACAAGTTACGTTATCGTGTCGGTGCCGGTGTCTTCGGCTGCCGGCTGCGGTCGGGAGGCGATAACGTAACTCGTTGAGGAGCCGCGCTGCTGAAGCCTGCGCTGAGCAGGAAAAGCCAACACTAGGATCAGCAGTGATTCATGGAGAGACCTTCGTCTGGTCAGCTAACATTACTGCCAAGCAGCTGAAATATAGAGTGATATTGTGCTTTTAGCTGACGTCTGTCGCCTCACTGTTTTGAGCGATGCTCGTTCATGTCTATGTAGAGCGAGCAAGCGCGAGCTCAACGCTGACTTTCGTTGATTTCAAGGCCACAGGTGTCGCTGTTAAGCAGCATTTTTGAATCTTACAAATAGTCCCTTTAAAATAAGGTGTTATCTAAAAAGGAACAAATAGTGCTGGGGACATTTTATTATTATATAACGCTAAAGGGAGAGTTGCACTATAATAAACTTTACAAAAACAACATAAACACAAAGAAAACATTCATCACTGTCCAAAACAAACAAACACTTGCCTCCAAATTATATATATATATATATATATATATATATATATATATATATATATATATTACATTATATAGTCATTCATCATCTGTTTATATGCCATCATCCAGTTATAGATGCTTAACAGGAAATAAACACTTTAAAAAGATCTTATATCTGTTTACAGCTACATTATATGTGTGGTATCATTAAACCATTAATTAAATGTTTATACTTCTTATAAATAGCCTACCAAGTTATGGTCGGGGTGGGTTACTAAAAGGTGTTACCCATAAAAGAAGGAATAGTGCAGCCAGGTGAGAGTTGCACTATAATAAACTTTACTAAAACAACATACACGAAGAAAACATTCATCAGCATCCAAAACAAACACTTGCCTCCAAATTTGGTGATTTTGCGAGTTACTTTAAATAAACCTTTTAAAACCCTCATAAAGCCTCTGAACTCCCACACAGGTGTTTTCAATTATTCTGGCTAATTAGACCTCAGCTCAGATTGAATTAAATGGGCCACAGCATTGATGGGAATTAAGCAGCCTAACAAATCTGCATCTATTAATAATAATAATGATAAAGGTGTATTTTTTATCCCACCCTAACAGGTTCAACAAAGACAACAGGAGACTCACAGGACAGTGTGATATTCCTTCACTAAGCAACTCCCCCCCTAGTTACGGTTGCTAACGTAGGATTGGACAGTGGCCGTTCTGGGGCGGGGCTTAGCGGAAGGTCATTGGAGGTCGTGTCTAGAACAGAAGGGAGCCCGCAAATTGCGAAATCTAATTTGAGATCTGCAAACCCTCTAACGGAACTTGCTTTCCCTACGACCTATGCTAACATTTGATTCGTCCGAAATCGCATACTATGCACTACATACTCAATAGGTGTACTATCGTTCAAAATACTTTTGTGTGAATTAACAGTATTATGCATCTTTTTGGACGCACTGTGCAGTAATTTACATCACTGCCTGAGAGTCTCCAAGGCCTATAGAAAGGAGGCTGGGTCACGCGTCAACAACGCATCATCTCTTTGGGGGTACGACACATGCACAGTAAATTTCTGGCCTGCACTCGCCGAAATTGGGCCAATCGCAACGCACGACCGCAGCTTCAGTTACACTGCGCATGTGTTGTACCACGTACCCCAAGACCTATGTCCGCCCGTGACCCAGCCTCCTTTCCATAGGCCTTGAGAGCCTCCTTGCCGGTTGGAGCAGTTGGAGACGTGTAACCATGGTAACCCAAGCCAACCTCATGTGACCAAAACGACAATATATAGTACGCCTAGCAAAATGAAATCTTACAGTTAAATTGAAGCATTATTGATGTTACAGAGCTGTCCGTCAACGTCTGTTATGAACGTTGTCCTCACTACTGCATTGCATTGTGGGATATGTAATATTTCATCTGAAATAGTATGCAATTTGCGTACTATTGGTTTCATACTAAGTTTTGGGACAAACTGGAATATGTCACATACTGTTTTAGCGTACTAAAGAGCATGATGTTAGTATGGAATTTCGGACCCAACCTAACTATTCGAGATCAATGCCCTAACCTTAACAATGTCGCGAGAGTTTCCCCAGTTTGCGGGCTCCCTTCTAGCCACTACCGTCAGTGGATGCAACTGAGATATATTAACTTTATGACTGTTGTTTGAGTTGACAGCAAAAAAAGAAGACAATGTTATCTAAAATATGGAGAAAATACTGTAAATTATAACTAACTGAGACAAGGGAGAAAAAAGAAAGATGTATATGTAAAAACAAATCAGGAAAATATTCACTTCCCTCCTTACAGAAAAAGTGTAAAAGTGAAATGTGCATGAATTTACGGATAACATCAACAGTATCTATGAGGACAAAATTGAACTGTCAGTGTCATAAAACCATAAAAAATCATCAACAAAACATCTGTAGCGCATAACAGAAGAAAAATGTTCCAAACCAGTATGACACCATGAGACAAACGCACCAAAAACACTTCAAAAGCTTTCCAAGCTTTCCACAGAAGTTTCCTGTAAATAAAGCCTATAGTAAACTGTCCACAAATATATACCTCCAGCTCCAAAAGTTGGCATCCAATGCTCTCAATGCTATTATAATATTATACTGTGTGTTCTTATATGATTACAGTAACCCTATAGTAACCTTTGTTGATTATAGTGCAGTCACAGCACAGACAGACGGGCAAAGCCAGCTTACTTCTGTCCCTGTCTCGACTCGACTCTGTTTATTTAAGCCAGGATCTCTGCCACTTGGTAATGTTTTCCCTCCTCGTTGAGGTAATGAGAGTACTCTGCCATGCGCTCTGTTGTTGCTTGCTCTTAGTCACTGTGGATGAGAGACAGACACAGAGAGAGAGAGCAATGATTTCACTCTGTCTGGGTGATCCATTAGCTCCCTCTAGTGCTTTCCCAGTTAAGATGTGTAAAAAAAACATGAAGGAAGCCGCCATAAAATCACAGCCTTCCCACACACATACACACACTTGCCCAGACAACACTGAAAATCCACAAAAAAACTTTGCTTGGGGAAGGTTGCTGACCTTTTAAGCCCACAGTTTAACGTTTATTCCCGCACACAGCTGTTAAAAAAACAAAGGTCAGAGATCAAGCTCAGCAACAGTCCACAGCTGACGGGGGTGAGAGGAGTACGCTACGGTTGGGATTTGCTCAGAGGCACGTAAACAGTAACCTCTGGGGCCAAACTCATGGTCATAGTGGACTGGGAATGTTAGGTTTCAAAGTTAAATGAAATGAAAAGCATATAAATAAATGACGAACTCGTGTTAGTCACTCTGCACTTTCTACTCAGCTCTCAAAAAAAAACAGCCTCACCCTGCTGGCCCAGTGTCAGGCTTTAACACCGGGGCCGTCTACGCTACATTTTCATTATTCAAATGGCTCGTCCACTCCCTATTCAGTCATAGCAAAACATCTGCTTTGTAATTTTGGTCGCGCACTTGACATGCAGCCATTTGTCTCTCTGTAACTGAACTATGGATGACGGACAGAGCCGAACTGCATCACGTTTTTTTTAAGTTATGTTTGGGATAAATGTATGTTTTAAAGACGGCCAAGCTTTTGATTTGTTAAACGGTGGTTGCAGGGAAAGCGTAGCTTCACTTTAAATAGCAGGGTAAATCCTTCATAGCTAGGTTCAATAAATAGAAAAATATGTCATACAGAAAACTCCAGGACAAATATGTACCACATGTATTTTGTTTTGTAAAAGTAAGTATGAAAAAATGTAGATAAAGGATTGCGGCACTTCTTCATAAGGTTAATTGACTGATGACTAATCATCTCATGCTCTTCTCTACTTTAACATAGTACACGATGGAAAATTAAAGGTCAAGTGTGAAGGATTTAGGGGGATCTATTAGCAGAAACGGAATATAATGTTAATAATTATGTATTCATTAGTGTTTATTCACCTGAAACTAAGAATTGAGTTTTCGTTAGCTTAGAATGAGCCGTTTATACCTACATAGGGAGCGGGTCCTCTTCACAGAGTCCGCCATGTTTCTGCAGTAGCCCAGAACGGACAAACCAAACACTGGATCTGGAGAGAGCCTTTTGTGTTTTTAGGTTACCTGAAGGCCACCGTAGTTCTCCGACACGCTTAGGAGTGAGCGGAGGGGTATTCAGTTGGTTGCAATCTACAACCTCACCGCTACATGCCACTAAACATCCACACTAATACGTTTTAAAACGGGTAACTTTTGCTATGTTGATGCCTAACGTCCACACTGCTCCGGCGTTTTCAAGGCCCTAAAACGGAGACGTTTGAAACCCTGCTGACCCCGTTTTATTTTTAAATCTCCGGGGTTGCATTTTAGTCTGAACGGACAGAAACAGTCTGAAGGCCTTTAAACACGATGACGCAGACACCCACGTTGGCTTCTTGATTGGGTCTTATCAGTCATGACGTTTCCTTCCCTGATTCGTCACAGTCGCCCCATCACATGAACCTTTTCCAGAAGAAAACAAACAACATCAGCCTCGACCACCAGTGACTAATTTCCACATGGATAACAAGTTACAAGCGTTACTGACCCTGTTGTCTATGCTAGCAGCTGTTCTGTGCTGTGCAGTTAAATTCTGCATTTTGCCATTGCAGTTCTTCGCTCGTAGTTTTTTCTGCAACTGAACAAGCAACCTGTTTACACCGGCACACACATGCCCAGTGTACGTCAATCATGTGATATGCGTTTTCAGGCATAGTAGTAAGAAGGTATTAGTGTGGAGGTAGCCTAAATCCTACACACTGCTCCTTTAATGAACTAAAACACACCGCTATGAACCTCAAACATGAGATATTATAGGTACAGCACATAAAATTGTAGTTTTACACAGCAGTCTGGTGAGGCTGAGAGGGAACGAGTGATTTCAGGAGAGGAAAGGCCTTGAAAATTCATTGAGCTGATTTATATATGTGTGTGTGTGTGTGTGTGTGTGTGTGTGTGTGTGTGTGTGTGTGTGTGTGTGTGTGTGTGTGTGTGTGTGTGTGCATGTCTGGGTGGGTGGTTTAGGACTCCGTGCCTCCTCCATGGCTGTCAGGGTGATGTACAGCTCCAGTGCTTGATCATGCAGAGCTCTCTCTGAGGCAGCCTCGTGTATGTGTGTGAGCGTCATGGAAAAGCGTGAACCAGCAGATGGTGCTCTTGTTTCATCCTTGAAG
The DNA here is from genome assembly GCF_043250625.1 of Sebastes fasciatus. NCBI lineage: Eukaryota > Metazoa > Chordata > Actinopteri > Perciformes > Sebastidae > Sebastes > Sebastes fasciatus. The sequence goes on along the minus strand of NC_133799.1, from coordinate 22,859,721 downwards.
ATCTCTCCCTCACACACACACACACACACACACATTCATACACACACATGCTGTCTTGTCTTATGGGAACTTGGGTCCAGACAGTGTGAGAGCAAACCACTCATCCTGGTCAGATGATCGAGACTGTCGTGTCACTAAACAACTCTGCTGCACAGCCACAGTCTCCTCAGTCAGTCACCAGGCTTGTTCCGGGCGCTGACTGCTTGCTCAGCTAATGTGAATTTGGCAGACTGCGGTAAAATACAATACGAGCGCAGAACCATAATAAAGCATCCAGACTCTGCGGCTATCCATGTCAATACTCTGCTGGTCACTTCAGCAATGCAGAGAACTCCCAAACAATTTTCCAATATCATAAGCTCTTGACATTAATGCATCCAGACGGTTGCATAATTGTTCATGGATAAAATATGGTGTGTTTACACTGAACAATTAGCTTCCTGGGATTTAAGTAGGTCACTTCTTGTGGATATGTGGCATGAATGCAAATGCAATTCTACCTTCCTAAAGCTTTGGCCTCCCCCTCGTGTGAGTAGCATCGCTGCCAAGGTAATCCAGAGTATGGATCTGCGTGGAGAGGCTTTACATACAAATGGATGGGGAGCTGAGAGAGAGAGGGAAGCTGCTGGGCTGACTCTGGAGACACAGGAATATAGTTGGTGTACTGTAGATGGATGGAAAATGTCTACTTCCCCTCACTGGTTACGAGGCTGGCGCTGCCACATTTCTAAACGAATGTGTTTAGAGCTAATAGTGGGCATTAGGCAGCGAGGAGCTGCTGGAGAGAGTTAAGACACCGAGCAGAGGCCTGCTGGGTATCCAGGCAGGGATCCATCCCTTTGAATTGACTCATACTCTCTAAGTGGGCAATGTTTGCATGCAAACACACACAATCACACACACACACGCAGTCAATTTAAAACTAATGTAAAAGAGAAAGATTTTTCCCGTCATTATGTAAACCCGCCAATATAAAAGAAGTACCAAATCTTTTTGATTTATTGAATTAAAATCTCACAAAAACTGTTTTAATCATTAGATGACAACATTTTTGTGAAGTCAGCTGTTCCACCAACCAGCCAGTAAGAATTGATTGCTCCCACATTTGTGCACTTTCTCTCTTACTGCATATTCACACACACAAACATATTTGTTTGGACAAAACTTGCATGTGTTATGTAGTTATTCCGTCTCCAAGCTGCTTCTCCTCTACCCTGTTTTACCTTTTTATTATGACTCAGCTCTGAGGCCACAACCAACAGGGAGACTCACCACAGCAACCTTTAACAAAAGAAGCTTTATTTAAATAAATTAACCTAAATTAGACCAAATTAAAAGGTGAACTGAATATTTACAGCGTGGAGTGTGGGAAACAGTGGTGTCAGGAGTGAGTGCATTGTCAGTGTGTTGTAAAGGTGCAAAACAAAACATAAAGTTAGACTATAAGGCAACATAACAAAACCAAAAAGTGAGTGTCTGAAAGGAGCTGCAAGGAACTGCAGCAACAGCAAAGCAGACCAAGAGAGACTGCTGGATGCAGCTAGGCTTTATAGAGTGGGAACACTGGGCCCAGGTGTTCCCAGTTGGCCCTAACGATCGCCTGGCCACCACCAGGTATCTGGAAAACATTGCAAATGACAGATTGGCAGGGAAGGGCAGAGTTCATCACACCTTATAAAAATGATTATGCCACAGAAATGTGTAAAAAAAAATCAAACCACATGGATTGTGCTCCAGCTAGTTAAAGGGGACCTATTATACTTTCGTGCTTTTTCACTTTCTTTTAGTATGTGATAGAGTTCTTTGCGCATTTAAAAGGTCTGCAAAGTTACAAAGCCCAAAGTCAAGGCCAAAGGGAGTTACTCTCCCCCCACAGAAACACTTTTCCTGAACTGCCTGAAATGCCTTTGCTGAAGTCCTGCCTTTTCCTCCGTAACGTGGTGATGTCATCAAGTAACACATTTGCATAACGGCTAATTTGGCACACCCTCAAACAAAGCTAGTTAGAGCAGAGCTGGAGCGGAGCCCAAAGAGTCCTAGAGCGCAAACAGAGCGTTTCAGACAGAGGGTGAGAAGAGGTGCTGCAGCACAGCCGGGAAGTGAGAAAATAAAGTGTTTCTTTATCATTAAAGCATGTAAATATGTTCTAGTAGAAACCCCAGTATGCACCTGAAAATTAGCATAGTAAGTCCTCTTTAAGGCTAGTTGGACTACACTCACAGCTATCCTTAGCTAAAGCTAACTTACTTACTTTTTCCGACCTGTTTCCTGTAACTGAAAAATCAATTTTAATGTTCCATCATCTTAGTAAGAGAGCTTGTTATTCCACATATATAAGGCAATAGCTATATCTAATCATAATGGAGGTAAAAAGTCATAAAATGTACAACTTGTATAGCTCACACACAGTTTGGCATCAAACTTCAAACCCTTTTCTCTCATCTTCACTTCAAGGTTTTGATGTGCGGCACTGGATCTCTTATGCAAGCTGCATAATAAGGCATCAGTGCTGAAAGGCCCAATCTGTGATCCAAATATAAACATAAGGGCCGTCCCAGCAACACAATTCAAAACACAGGAACCTGCTATCACTCCCAAAACTGATTGGCAGGTCTTTTTTTAATACATGGATCAACGCCAGACAACAACTAAATCCAAGTTAACAATGTTTCAGAGGCTGCTAAAGCTGCAAACACAGATGTAATATTCTCGTTTGAAGACAAATTTTGCAGTTATGAATATGAATTTGGCTGTGATTTATTTAAGGATTTGGACTTAAATCACACTGGCAGCTAAGAACATGTTGTACCGTAATGAGGACTCTCACACTTTGGGCTCTATTTCACTCACACACACACAAAGCAGGGAGGAGTGGGCTCTTTATTGGTGCTTACGTCACGGTGGAAAGAACAATTTCTTGCCTATATTCCTGTCTGAGGTTAACGGGCAACATCCGTCTCTTCCTCGCTCTCTCCCTCCTACAATCTTTCCCAACTCCCTCGTCTTAATTTCTCGCTCTTACCTCGCCCACCTCGCTCTCCCCCCTTTCTCTCTCTCTCTCTCTGTCTGCCTCCAACACACATTTATTTCTCTGTGTGGGGAGCCTTGCTGTGAGCACTGGCCCACAGGGACCCTTTCACGCTGCCGATGTGCACAGTGGCTGCTGATTGTAACCTTATGTGCCCCTGCAAGTGAGTCATGCGAGGTAAAGAGGGAGTTTGTGTGTCTGTGTTAGAGAGAGACAGTTAGGATACAGCCAGACTACTGAGTGTCCCTTTCATGATGTGGTAATCAACTTAACCACTGACACGTCCAGTCCCACATGGTGCAACATTAGGCCGAGCGTAGGGGCAGATATCGATTCAGCGAACTTGGGTTTCATGTACTACACACAATCAGACAGTCAATTGTGAAGAAAAGTTGCTCAGTTATCATTAGTGTTATCACTCAATTGGTCATTGGAAGGACAAATGATCAGTGTCCTTAGTTATTATGATGGATTACAATTATTAGCTTCCATGTTTTATAGGATGTTTTCAATTAAACTCATTAGGAAGCTATTTTATATCTTATCGTTGATTTCCCTGCACGTACACCCCCATAAAGGGCCATAAAACAATACATTATTACTAACAATAACCCACAAACAACTTTTGTGCCACAAGTTTTGTTGTGTTTGTTTGACTATTATTTTAAACCCGCAATTACTGATTTTTTTGGCCATTTGGAGGAAGCGGAAACGCTGACACATTATCACCTTATAAAGCTCATAAGGCAAATATGTTAGTTTACACTTGTCTATTTATACATCCAACAGATACAGAGCAACATTAGCATTCATTTGGAGTTATGTTTGTTTCCACCTGATGAAGTTAAGTACAATATTCACTCTCTTTTAGCTCTGTTTTGGTCTCCACCAACTCCTGAGGGAAACATCTGTCTCTTTGGCTGCTAAATGCTCCACTATGTTCATCAGGTTGTCACTAACTTTGTCTGTCTGTCGTTTGGTGTTGAGCAGATAGTGCACAGTAGGTTCATCTGAGCTTTTTTGCTGAAGTGGCCACAAATTACGCTGATGAGAGCTGTGAGAGTCAACCCAAACATGAGCCAGAAAACCTAAACAATGAGCTGAAAGATGCTATAAAGGTGCGTAGAGCGGAGGGGAACTGCAAATTCAGGTGGTAATTCTCAGGGTTCTTCACTACAAACGACCCCTTTCACATTACAACCAGTAATTTGATCTATTGTTAATATAAAAATATTGGGTAGTGCAGCTTTAATTGGTTTTATTTATTTTCAGAATTATTGTAGTTTAAAGTGAGACTTTGTTATTTCTGCTGAACAGCAGCCGCTGCGGCTACAAGTGACAACTGTGGGATAACAAAACATTGTATAAAAATATAGCACAAGTAGAGAAGGCATATAAGGACATAAAACTGAATCAGCAATGTTAGTTACACAGCAATGTTTATCTAAATGTTGCCAACATTAACTAAAAATTAGCCACCTTGATCTACTGGTCATACCAGACCAAGTAAGGATGTAGCAGCAAAACCCCTGGTTGTATTGATCTGTGCAAGGGTGTGTTTCAATGCTCATGAATTTAACTTTTCATGTCTAAGAACAATATTTATCTAAAAATGTTGTTTTAATGCATCACTTATGTAAAGCTCTTTGAATTCCCCGTGTTTGAAAGATGCTAAACTGGCCTTGCCTCGACAGTTATTGGGCTGATTTTGACTTTGTTCAAGGCATGTCATCTGGAAGACATTTATCTCCCAGATATTGTTTAATAAAATAAAAAAAAAATTAAAAAAGAGTTGTTTACCTTCATCCTGATCTGAATCTTTCATAAGCCATGTTTATTTAGTTATTATTTTATAATAGATTAGTTCATTGTTTATGGTGATTTATTTTTTGTTTGTGAGTTGAATCCGGGAAGATTTTTTTTAATTAAATACTAAATTCCCCCTCGGCACACACATAATGCTAAATTGTGTATTTAATTTTGTAACTCTGTTTACAAGAACATTATGACCTCCCAGACTGCAGTGCTGATATTGTGCCAGCAGGTGGCATAACGCAGTCCTGGTGCTCTGAGTGAATCTGCTCTGACTGCATGGCTTTAGGCAGCATGACCACAGGAAAATAGACTGACTTCACACTCCTCAGTACTCTGCCAGCATGACGCTGCTCCATTACTCAGCTTAGAGCGACACACACACACACACACACTAAGATGCTATACACACACACACACACACACACACACATACATACATACACATTAAGAGCTTCTCCGTTTTTATTTTTAATAGAAAAAAAGTATTCAAAATAATACAACAGGAAGTATCCGGTAAAGATGACAACAAAAAAAATGTGATCTGTGTCTACACGGCAACCACGCATCCTCCCCTTGAGCTCTGCTCAGTTTTCTGCTTTGGCGTGTATGGACGTGTGTGTGTGTGTGTGTGTGTGTGTGTGTGAACACTGAATCAAAGCAGAAATAGAGCTTTACAGAATACCTCTGATTGATGCACATGACAGTCTGCTGGTGAAATGACAGGGATACAATAATGTGTGGTTTATATGTACATGCTGACTGAGGTGCGTTTGGAATGATTGTGTGCTACGATATGTACAATATAAGACTGTGTGTGTGTGTGTGTGTGTTTGTCTGTGTGTGTGTGTGTGTGTGTGTGTGTCAGCTCGGATCTGCAGTGTTATGGTACATGAAGGAGGATGGATTGGGTTGAGACACAGATGCTCTGAATGAACACAGTCTGCCAGCTGTGGTGAGGAGAATGATAATGGAATTGATGATGATGATGATGATCATGATGATGATGATGATGATGATACACTACGAAGGAAGCCAAGAGTAAAAACAAATTGAAGAAAAGGTGAAAAAATAACCGAACGAGTGGCTGTGAAACACAATTTAAAAAAAAAGAAAAAAAAAAAAAAGGTCCTTGACTTCAGAAGGCAGGAGGAGTTTAGAGTTTCTAAATCACCGGCTCGCTCCCTACTCTCTCTCTTATTAAAATATCACAAATCTTTCACTCTTTCTTCCCTCACCCGCTCTTCCCTCAGTCCCTCATGGCCCGGGCTGCCGGCCTGGCTGCAGGTGGGCAGGCCAAAAAATTCAGTGTGGATCCTGGTGGTGTTACGCAACTCCTCTGCCTTTACCGTCTTTTCCTCCCTTTCGTCTTCTTCGTCCAAAGACATTTGTCCTCCATATTTGGGAGTTCCTTTGTCCAATTGCAGGGTTTAGATAGATGATAGATCAGGATTCAAACCACGGAGGTGCAGATGTACGGAGGGACAGACAGAGGGACGAGGAGCCGCTGTTGAACAAATCACTCAGTTCGACCCGACTGTTTCCTTTTCGTCACGTCCTCCTCCATCTCTCCCTCCTGTCATCCGTCTGTCCCTTCATCGCTCCGCCACCTCCATCTGTCAGCTCAGGGGCCTGAAGGGGTGAGGCGCTAAGAGAGGAGGGCTGTAGTCTCTGAAGAAAGTCTTCTTCATCCCATTCTCTCTCTCTCTTTCTCTTTCTCACTTTCGATTAAAATACTATCTTTGCCATACGTTCAAAAGCACACACATGCTCATACCAACACATACAGTGTCCCGTCACATCAACGCCCCATTGGTAAAACACTGATTCTCTCAGGCACACGTAAGCACACACGTACGCATTTACACACTCACACACACACACATTGCGAGGCTCTCTGTGGGGGTGAATCTCGGGGGGCCTCTGTGCTATGTCCCATCTTCCTCTTCTTCCTCCTCCGAACAGTAGTCTCGCCCCTGCAAAGAAAGGGATTAGAGAGAATATGAGATGTGCATAATCTTCTCCTCTAATTTGCTCTAGTTAAGCATACTCAGTAATAACCTACTTTAAATGACTCCTTCTGAACTGTTTGCATGCAGCAGAACCCCGACGCACCTGTTACTCCAGTCACGTATCAACAAACCCTCGTCTATTTGCAGGTACTGCCGTAGAATATACTAGAAGAGGCAGTTAAGTGCTGACAGGTGGGCAGTTATGCTGTTTTGTTTCTTCCATCGTGATGAAGAGCTAACTCGACTCTACCTTCCTCTCCTCTCGAGAGCCTAACAGCTCGTCTAACACGGCACGCTGTCTCGATTTAAATAAGGCTTTAAAACACCGGCAGCCTCGGCAGCACGTTGCAAATCAGTGTTGGAAAGTTACAGAGTGCATTTTAAAAAGTACGCTGCCTAAGTACCACTTTGAGGTACTTAACGGCTGGATTTCCATTTCATGCTACATTATACATTTAATTCACTACATTTCAAATGAAAATATTTTCCAATACATTTATCTGACGGCTTTAGTTACTTGATACTTTGCAAATTAGAGCTGAAAGGATTAGTCGATTAATCAGTCAGTCGATCGTCAAATAATTCATCTGCAACTGCATGATTGATTCCTTGTTTTTCAAGCAAAATGCCAAAACACTTCACAATTGCAAGGATGTGATGCTTTTCATTGTCTTATGTGATAGTTTATAAAATACATATAAAAGTATATAAATTGTATATCTTTTTTTGTAGGCCAAAACAGGCAATTTTGAAGAAGTTAATTTTTTTATTTAGTATTTTTCACTATTTTCTGCTATTGTGCTATTTGCTATTTAAAAAAATAATTGGCAGATTAATAAATAATTATAAAATAATCATTAGTAGCAGCACGCTTGCAGATTAAGACAGAAAATAATTAAAAAAAATATTTACAAATCAAGCGTAGTGTAACATTAGCATTCATTAGTGAGTGTTTCTGGTCATAATTCTGGTTAAGTCCAATATTCACCTATTTCTTTTTTTGTTCTGTTTTGGTCTCCTCCAACTCCTGAGAAAAATAACTGACTCTTTAGCTGCTAAATGCTAAACAATGTTCACGAGCTATTCGCTAACTTTTTCCTGTCTGCAGTTTGATGCTGAGCTGGTAGCTTACTGTGGGTTTATCAGAGCTTTTTCACTGAAGTGGCCAGAAACTACGCTGATGAGAGCTGTAAGAGTGAACCAAAACAATGAGCTGAAAGATACTAAAATGCTCCATCAAGCGACAATTCTCTGTGGGTTCATTAATATGGGCGACCCATATCACATTATACATAATAATTGAATCCATTGTTAAAACAAACATATTGAATATAGCAGCTTTGAGTATATTTTCCTGATAATAATAAGTTAAGCAAAATGTATAATGCAGGACTTTAACTGAGTATTTCTACAAACATGCCTTGCACGAAGGATGTGGTCATATATCAAGATATGTGATAATCACACTTGCCAACAAAGCAAACTGCTGTATAAAATGATGATGCCCCTTATAAACTTTTACAAATCATTTAAATTAATTAATTAATTATATTAATTCATGTTCACTTCTATGTGACATCTGCTGTTGACCTGCTATCTCCCCCTAAAGACCCCCTGTACCCCCCTAAAAAAAGACTAAAACGGGTCTATTGTGGGTCTCAGAGGGTTGATAGAATGACCTAAAGCAGCCACATGACCACAGTGACACTAAATAATCTTGGTGTTACATCTGTGTTCTTCACTTATTGAATCAATCTAACAAAAGTCACTTAATATATAGTAATATTCATAAACAATGAGGAAAGGAGGTTTAAAATGGTCCAGAATTAACTAAATCAAGAGGCCGAAAGTGTCCTAAATATAAAAGTGAATGATGAATGACATAAAAAGTAAGAAGAGGAATAATTAATTAATGTGAAAAGACTGTGTTAAACACACTGATCACATAATGTTTGTTTCAGGCTGTTGAGGCATCAGATCACTGAACAAGATAATGCAAAGATAACATAAGATGGAAACTCGCAAATATGCCTTGCATGAAGGATGTGGTCATATATCAAGATACAGACGTGGACAAAATTGTTGGTACCCTTCCGTTAAAGAAAGAAAAACCCACAATGGTCAATGAAATAACTTGAAACTGACAAAAGTAATAATAAATAAAAATGTACTGAAAATGAAGTAAAAGAACCTGAAATCTTCTCCCACCACTGCAGAAAACACACTCATTTGTTTTCGAGGCGGGGTTGAAAAATGGAAAGCATCACACCGAAGCTGAAACCAGCCAGCATCGTTTCACTTTGCAACCTCATCTACAGTCAGAAACAACCGTTGTGATGAAGTGGCAGACTGAGAGTAGTACTGTAAGTGCTCATCACTGCAGCGATGATGACCTGTTCCTCCCACTCACACATGTGGAGCGGAGTGTTGAGCACGTAAGCAGAGTGACAATGTACTAATGGATGCTGTTGTCGTACAGCCTGTCTCTTTAAATGTTAAGACCCAGCTGTTTCTTTAAATGCTCAGAGGCCCAGTCAGTGCCCCCCCCCCCCACCACTCCCACCGCCTACCCAAACACACACATACCCCCCCCTCACCTTCTCAATCTTCTCATCCAGCATCCTGAAAAATTCCTGCTGGCTCTCTGACGTGTGAATACTGAGAGAGAGAGAGAGAGGGAGGAGAAAAATGGAAAAGCGAGAAGGAGGGGGAGAGGAAGTCGGAGGTTGGAGACGAGGAGGAGAAGGGAGGCAACAAATACATCATGAGAATTTTCCATTACACCCCCCACACAGCACAAACACACACACACACACACACACACACACACTCCTCACTGCAGTGTGAGAAAGGCTGAGGAGGAATTTAAATAATTATTTTATAAAGTATTACCCCGTTCTCTCATCCAAAGACTAAATACTGTGCAGCCACCAGCGACCAACAATGTTTACATATACAAACACGTACAGAGTCTGAGGTTAGTCCAAGAGGCAGCGACGCATTACAGAAACCAGACACGAAACATCACTGACTTCACATATCATAATATTAACATACTGAATGTAAGGACGCTTTATTAAAGGGTCAGTTCAGCCAAATGAAAACACATTATCAGTTTTCACTGGAACTACTTTCTGTGGAAGTAAGTAACCCTCCCTTTGAAAACTGTTCACAGTGAGCTGGAAAAACAATCTCATCACAAGGCCTATTAGTGCTCTAGCTGTTCTGGAGCTTTCCGTTATATCGCACTATCTTCCTCAGCAGATGAAGAGTGACATTAGTCGTGTTTCCATTCAACTGTTAAACGAACTTTTGAAATGTCACAAAAAAGAAATGTGAATTAGGTGCATTTCCATCAATCCCAATCTCAGTCTCGTTTAGTTTTTCATATATTCACTGAATATGTTATGTAGTATCATTACACGGCTGTGTTGAATACTCGATTCTGATTGGTCAATCACGGCGTTCTGCAATCTGTAATTTGTGTATAACAGACCGTTGCTATGGGTGCAGCTCTGATGTCGGACTCTGGCGGACCGTTTTTGTGTCAAAATATTGATTTCTCAAGTTAGTAGCCGTGTAATAAGCGGGATAATGTACAGCTAGCGGGTCATTGTTGTGAAAGAATCCCCTTCAGGGCGATGAGAGACCTGGCAGCATCGCCCTGTTGGGGATTCTTTCACAACACTGACCGGCTCGCTGTGTATTACCCCTTACTTATACCTTGTTAAAAATCATAATAACCAAAGTGAGGGGGGAAAAATTAGGTTGCAAACCGGAAACCAAACAAGTTGTCTTGGCCATCTAACCATCTACAAGAGAAAAACGGAGAGGTCTTCAGGAATTTGTTTCAATTGGGCAACTTTTAATTTCTTCTTTCCTGCCAGCTAGTATTGGACATGTTTAATGTTGTTTCCGGAGACGAAGACAAGCATTCACACGTTATGGGAATATACGAGAAGTCGCCGACAGCAGAAACAGCTGATCAGTGAGTTATATGTTCACTACGTCAGGATTTATTCGGCAAAGTTGGACGTTTCCATAATCCATTTTAGCACTTCAACTCCATTTCAACAAAAGGCAAAAACCACCTGAAGCAAGCGTAAAAACATTTACAGGTGTACATAGCTGAATAGCTGCCTTGTGACTATTCTCTCTGCAAACAGACACTCTGATAGACACGCTGAATAAAAGTGTATGGCTACTGTTAGAGGTAAGTGACCTGACCCTTTAACAATGTTTGTGATCAAGTGTTGAAGTTATTAGAGCTGTCCATAATACATAGATCATCTATCTTTATACAATATCCTCCAGACTTTCATTTCAGCATGCAGACTGCTGCTGGCCACTTACTTCGACTTGATGTTTCCTGAAGAGACCTCTTTCTGCTGTTTGCCTCTGTACTGCACATTACTCTTCTCCTGAAAGGCACACACACACATACAAATACACACATACACCATTAGCTTTCATTATCAGCTGATTAAACAGGCAAAAAACAAACAGTTCGTATCAGCAAACAGCCACACCGCTGAAAGCACACGTCAACCCTGCATTATTGAATTACGTCCTCACCCAGCTGACTGGACCTCGGGTATATATAAATACTGTATACAGGTATAATGTATGTAGGTCTAATAAAACTGTTGTATCAACTCTGATGAAAGTTGGTCACCGCATGAGTTCCCCTCCATGTTTTTGTAGCTTTGTGAACAGTTTCCTGCTCCAGTGATCAACCAACTCATACTGTGACCTGCATCTTTCACCACTCACTCTGTGTGTGCGTGTGAATTCCTCTTACACCTACAGTAATGACTGGTGGTGGTAGAAAACAAATACTGGTCTAACCACATGTTGTGGCTTCACTGGAGGTTTCACGGCTGTGTGAAAATGTGGTTTGGGTCTCCCATAACTCAGCTAAATAACATACCCTTCCTCCCATTCTGAAACCAGACACTTAAAACAATCCATGCGGTTCACAAAATGTGTTTCCTTCACAATAAAATAAGTCAAGCTGTGATGTTTGTCGTTTCCGGAGATATTAGGGAACACACTCCAGTGATAAGGAGAACGTCACCTCACGTCTTTATCATTTTTGTTACAACTAATGGGCTAACAAATCTGCTATCACTATCCTGCGTGTGTCCGTCATCAGAGTATAATCTCTGCTTTTCCTGTGCTGCTTGTAGCCTGTTACTATGACACTTCTTCTGTTTTTTTTAATCAATATTTATACAATGAATAAATATATGAAGGCAATACTTCTTTTTGCTCCCATTTTTCACGAGTTGAAATAAAAGATTTAAAGAAAGAAGACTTTGTATGCACACAAAAGGCTTATTGCTCTCAAATTGTGGGCACTAATTTGTTGAAATCCGTGTTAGTGAGCACTTGCACCTTTGCCAAGATAAGCCATCCACCTCACAGGTGTGGCATATCAAGACGCTAATTAACCAGCGTCTATATTACACAGGTGTGCCTTGGGCTGGTCACAGTCAGTATCTGGTGTCACCACCATTTGCCTCATGCAGTGCAACACATCTCCTTTGCCTTTTGATAGTGAAATGAACATTCATATGGACAGGCAACTGGTGGACATTACTGCAGTCAGCATGCCAATGGCACACACTCCCTCAAAACTTGCGTCATCTGTGGCAAAACTGCACACTTTAGAGTGGCCAGCCCAAAGGCACACCTGTGTAACAATCATGCTGTTTTATCAGCATCTTGATATGCTGCACCTGTCAGCTGAAGTGCTTATGGAGTTACTTGTGTATCTTTATTATGCAATGAAACAGAATAGGTTTGAGAGCCAAACTTTTAAAAAATAGCAAAACTAACCACAACGCAATCAAAAAAATGTTTTATTGCAAGTAAAATTAAATTGTGATTAAAGATGTATTAATGTGCATCCAAACGTTTTTGTTTGCAAATTCCACAAGTTTTATTTGCTGTTGAGCTGAATCTCGTGGGCGGGACCTACGCTGAAAGACGCAAGACACGTCTCGATTGGCCAGTCTCGATTGGAGTGACAGCTTGGCGCCCGCCCATGAGATTCAGCTCAACAGCAAGCAAAACCTTTGGATTTACAAACAAGCATTTTGGATTTGCAAACAAAACTTTTGGATTAAAACATTTTTATTCACAAATTAGTTTTACTTACAATAAAACATTTTTTCGATTGCATGTCGATAGTTTTCCTCTCAAACCTTTTCTGTCTACATGCATAATAAAGACACAAACGTAACTCCATAAGTGCTAAGTAACAGAGTTTTAACTAAAACATTTGAGAGAAATGAACCTTTTGTGTGCACAGAAAAAGATCTTCTATTTCAAATTCGTGAAAACTGGGAGCAAAAACAAAAGTATTGGGTTTATATTTTTGTTCAGTTCAGTTTCATTGGTTCTTGTTTCACTGCTTGCCAGGACGCCGGGCAGACTGACCTGATTTACTGAAGGAGTAAACAGGCTCTTACTTCACACTACTACTACTTTTCAGTCCTTTAGTGTGTTGATACAGGTGTAAAGCTTTATAAACTGGAGGTTAAATGTGCAAAAGGGATTGGATAGCAAGTTATTAGTACAAAATAACGACTTCATGATGACGACATGACATTTCTTCCCTATGTTTAAGACTGCAGGTTTAGCAGGAAAGGGAGTCAAATCAACCAAGCGATCAGCTCCACATTCCACACACGCCTGCATGTTGTCTCTACCTGCGTGCAAGGCACCTCTTTGTGTGTTTTTGTACGTGTGCATGAGACAACAAGTGTGTATGTGCAGCCTGACGGGAGCTGCCGTCGGACACAAACACGAGCCTGTTCGCTAGAGTTGATAAACTGTCAGGAAAAGGTCTGAGTCTGTGTGTGTGTGTGTGTGTGTGTGTGTGTGTGTGTGTGTGTGTGTGTGTGTGTGTGTATGGATGACGGGCTGTCAGTGGATGGGTATCCGTCTGTATGTGTGTGTCTCTCACCAGGTTCTCCTGGTTGCGTACATTCACCCGGTTTTCCTCCCCTCTCATGTACTTCACCTCCTCCACTCCCTTCATCTTGTATTCGTCTGAGGATCGAGTGGTTCAGAGAGAGAGAGAGAGAGAGAGAGAGAGAGAGAGAGGCATGATTAAAGGAGGGAGGGAAACAAACAACATGTATTTATCTTCCAGAGAAGGAACACTGACCAGATTCCTCCCGTTCATCCTGGTCAATATGATCTGAGAGGCTAAAACGATTGCACTACTGTAGGTCATATCGGCCTCACTGTACTCTCACTGCATTATGTCATCATTAGCACTGACTACACCATTGATTTGAGTTATAATTTGTTCAATGTAATGTGATAACTACAACCTGATGCAGTGTTTTAGAAAGTGGACACGTCAGCTGAGGCATAAGTAGGTGGACACTAGTCATCTCCTTTCCGTTTTAGTTCGTCTGAGGGAAGTAAAAACAGAGCAACAGCGAGAGGGAATATATACGTGAATGAAGTAAGAAAAGGGACAGAAGAGACAAGAGGGAGAAAAATAACAGGGAACAGATAAGAAGTAGAAAGCTGGAGGGGATTAAAGATCAGTCGAACAGCTTCTAGGCTACATGGACAGCTTAGACAGTTAAGACAGTTAAGACAAGCTCACTAGCGGGAACGGTAACACTCCCTCAAACTGCACGGCGCCGCCGCCACCGCCACACCCCGCTAATCACTGCTAAAGGTAGAAATCAGCGCAATAAATATATGAATGTGCTGAATTAACTTACTGAGGCTTCAACACACTGTTTGAATCCCATATGATTAAGTCCACAGTCCAGGATCTCTGTAGTCTTACTGTATTTTAAGGACAAACATGTCTATATATCATGCACTGATGCATGTAGAAGTACTTGTTTTTACAGTGACAGCTATAAAAAGGATTGTGAAAACTGCTTGTGGTTTAGATTTAACATCATATTGTCCGGTCCAAGTAGGAATACATGTGTATTAGCAGTATTTTAACATCAGTTCATCATTACCACATTTATTTTCAATCAATCAATCAATCAAATTAATTATAAAAAGAATTATTAAAAATAAAAATAAGACAGAACAAGTGTGGACCGTAAAAAGAACAAACAAAATGTCAACAATTTAACAATTTGATCATTTGAGACCAATGCACACAAAACAATAACATTATAAAAAATTAAATACAATAAAATATGTGATTAATAAAATAACAATATAATTATACAAATTAAATACAATAAAATAAGTGAACAATAAAATGACAATAAAATGATATTATTATTTATTTACGTTGACTGTTCCAGCGGCTCGGAGCATAATGGTTAAAAGCTGCCTCATCAAAGGTTTTAGTCCTACACTTTGGAAGAATAGTGCCAGAGGACCTGAGGGGCATTTTGGCAATTTTGAGACATTGCAGTATGATTTGAAGCCCCTGCTGACCTCAATATTGCATTTTGCAGTGTGCCACCAGTTTGAAATTTGCAGTCCTGTATTTAGGGTTGCAACTAACAAGTTTTAAGCATATTTTTTATTTTTTTTATCAGGATAATATCGTGAATAGTAATTATTTTTACCAGGATAATCGTGACATGAAATTTTCATATCATCCCATACCTAGCAGTAAGGCACAAAAAAGACCTGAAAGACCCCGAACAAAATGTGCTTATACCACACAATAACATCACAATAGATGTGACAGTGATGTAAGACGATACGACGTCTAAAAACTCCACATGCAGCACCTTTACCTGAGACCAAACCCAACCTAACCTTGAGCAGAACCATACAAGCACGCTGGCATTTCTGCTGACTACCTGGTTGTTGGACATTTTACTGATAAAGCAGCCGCGACTTTGATACACACAAACATACAAACACACACACACACCTCTCAGGCTTATCTGTTGCACACTTTGTATTTTGCCCTCCCTCTATCAGCAGTCTGTCTGTTTATCCATGCGTCTGTCTGTGCCGCTTTGTACCCAGCTGAGGGGTTCAGCCCTCCCTCTGCTCTGTTGCTCACAATCCACCTATAGCACCTGGATCACCTGTGTGTGTTTCTGTGTGCGCGAGTGTGTGTTTCTACATCTTACATGTGCGTCACTGTAGAGAAAAACACGGCCTGCGTTAGTCAGATAAACGCTGCTGATGTGAAATAATTTCAAAGAGAGAGAAAGAAGGAGGGAAGCTGGCAGATTTCAGAGAAAGAGAAGAAGAGATGAGAAAAACAAAACAAACGTCGGACGCTTTTCTGCTGTTCTGTTTGTCTCAGGAATGTAAACCAGTCGGAGCAAAGCGGCTCCTGTCTGAACACGCCGACACACACAAACGGTTTTCTAACACTACACAGGCTCACCCAACTAAGATCTGCTCTGTAAACACGCGGCGCATGTGATGCTGCAGAAGGAAACAGAATTAAGAGCCATTTCCCCCGCTCTCCTGCGTATTACAGTAGCAACACACATACATTTAAAGTAAGGCTGTCAATGGATACAAATATTTAATCACGATTAATCGCACATTTTTTATCTGTTCAAAATGTACCTTAAAAGGAGATTTGTCAAGTATTTAATACTCTTATCAACATGGGAGTGGATAAATATGCTGCTTTATGCAAATGTATGTATATATTTATTATTGGAAATCAATTAACAACACAAAACAATGACAAATATTGTCCAGAAACCCTCACAGGTACTGCATTTAGCATACAAAATATGCTCAAATCATAAAATGTCAAACTGCAGACCAACAGGCAACAACAGCTGTCAGTGTGTCAGTGTGCTGACTTGACTATGACATGCCCCAAACTGCATGTGATTATCATAAAGTGGGCATGTCTGTAAAGGGGAGACTCGTGGGTACCCACAGAACCCATTTTCATTCACATATCTTGAGGTCAGAGGTCAAGGGACCCCTTTGAAAATGGCCATGACAGTTTTTCCTCGCTGAAATTTAGTGTAAGTTTGGAGCATTATTTAGTAATGAGCGTTATTTAACCTCCTTTGTGACAAGCTAGTATGACATGGTTGGTACCGATGGATTCATTAGGTTTTTTAGTTTCATATGATGCCACTGTCTTCACTCTAACTTTAAAACTGAGCCCGCTACAACCTAAAAATCACAAAATTCGTTAAGGAATTAGTGGCGTTAAAACACATTTGACAGCCAGACTTTAAAGCTATATAATCCGTACCTTAAGGTGGATACAGATGAATAGGAAGGGGTAAAATTAGCTGCAACTGTGGGCAACATCAATACATCTATAAGAACATTTTAAAGCACCAAATTGTGAAAAAATTGTCATTTTATAATTTGGGTGAGCTGCAGCCTGACGGGTTAAACAGGCTGATAGTCAGTGAGCTTAATATGTGACGGGTAAAGATAGATCAAAGTGACCCAGCTTACACCAATCAAGACTCATCACATCACAGGCTTTGCTTCAGTTTAGATAGGAGCAAAACCCGGTCATGCTGTGTGTGAGTATATAGTATATATGTGTGTGTGTGTGTGTGTGTGTGTGTGCGGCAGTCATCGTCACAAGAAACGACAAGGGTGTTTCGTCACGCCGATGCCGGGCGGGCTCGCTTTGGGAGAGAGGGGAGGGGAAGCGTCAGAGAGGGGAAGATGAAAGGGAAGAACTATTTTGAGAAGCCGTGATTTTGTGATGTGGACATCTTTCTCATCTCTGATTAGAGACCGGAGCTCGGCGATGACCTTAAGGTACAAACATGTGCACGAGTGTGTGTGTGTGTGTGTGTGTGTGTGTGTGTGTGTGTGTGTGCATTTCTATTTCAGATAACACCGCTGTGTCTTTGAATCAGCACGTTTGCCATTTATGCAAGTGTGCTGTTTGTTTGGGTGTGACTCATTTAAATAGCCATCTTCGTGCGTGCGTGTGTGTGTGTGTGTGTGTGTGTGTGTGCTCGAACAGCTCTCGCCGTCCCGTGGCGATGTCACTCTGTCCTTCCTGCTGTGTGTCCTCCCTCTCAGCCACTCTGGCTCCAGGCCATCACCAGCCTTGCCATGACATTTACACCTGAACACCAAGTCTCATCTCCAACACACACAGAACCCATCAAGTGGGAATCAGTTTAGAAAGAAATACTGAAATGCCGCGCTTAATATTCTCAAGAGAAATAAATGTCACGGCTTTTACTGGCAGGGATAAAATGATGAGAAGCAGAAAGAGGCAGACGGAATATCTCAAAATATCTTTTCTGATCTGTTACTGTAGAGCCAACTGTAAGCAAACAGGAAAAAACACTGAAATTAAATTACTTGTGACAGTAGGGAGCTCCTCAATAAACCTCAGACAACAACCGACTGATCTAAAAACATGTGATACACAATTAAATAATCCGATTAAATGAGAATCTGACTTCTGGATCCTACTGGCAGAATATTCACACATCCCTCGCCATTACATTTTTTAGACTTTTTCTACTGTAGGCCCATAATATTAAAAACATGGCAAAAGAGAGCATGTCTCACTGCTTGACCCCTGCTAAAGTAGGGACAAAGATTTTGCCCTCTTGGAAATATTTTGGGCACCCTGGACTTCTAACCCCCAAAAGGCAAAACTAGACCACACTGTCAACCATCATAGCAAATTTGAAGTTCCTAAGTTAAATAGTTTCCGAGTTCTGCTCCAGAAACGAAAGTGTGACACGCAAACGGACGGAAGGACACGCGAAGCGCTATATACCCCCGACTACGTTGTTGTGGGGTAATAATTATAGATTTAGGGCTGTCAAAGTTAGCGCGATAATAACACGTTAACGCAAAAAAATAGAGTGAAGATACTGGTATCATATGAAACTAAAAACCCAGGAAATCCATTGGTACCAACCATGTCATACTAGCTTGTAGGAAGGAGGGTAAATAACATTTCAAACAAAAACTGGCATGGCAATTTTCAAAGGGGTCCCTTGACCTCTGACCTCAAGATATGTGAATGAAAATGGGTTCTATGGGTACCCACGAGTCTCCCCTTTACAGACATGCCCACTTTATGATAATCACAAGTCAGTGTCTTCTCCTTTGACTAAAACGGGAGCATGTTTGTTCTCAATCTAACATACAGTATCTAGATCTGACCTTTATTTAACTAGGGTCAATTCACGGAGCATGAATGCTGTTTTCTAGGAACGCCCTGCTCCACAATCACTTCCCAATAACACCACAGTAAATCTCAGTTAACCACTAAAGCAGCTCCACTGGAGCAGCCAAGGAGCAGCCTTGTTAAAGGGCCCTTCAGCAGTGATAATGAGGGATGTGCATCACGTGCCGGTCTTTCACCTTCTGCAGCCATGTCTATCCTGCCAGCCTGGGGATTGAACCAGCGACCTTCAGGTCACCGACAGCGTGCTTCTCTATTTCTGTGTACTGCCCTGAAGAGGAACTGTTTCGCTCTCCACGCACAGTAAGCAGAATGAAACTGCCTTTGTTGTGAGTTTGGTTTTGAAGAAGAAGAAGAGAGAATTCTCTGAAATGTGTCAGC
Organism: Sebastes fasciatus; assembly: GCF_043250625.1. Classification (NCBI taxonomy): domain Eukaryota; kingdom Metazoa; phylum Chordata; class Actinopteri; order Perciformes; family Sebastidae; genus Sebastes; species Sebastes fasciatus. Next base: position 22,840,370 of record NC_133799.1, on the reverse strand, counting down.
ACAAAGAGTTCATTCGAGGATGTAGCTGTATGTGATCGTACTTCCAAGGACTGCGTGCTCACTTAGCGGTTTGATAATGAAAGCTCAGTATGATTGAAGTGGCAGCATTTCTTAATAAAACAATCAGCTTTGAAAGATCTAGTAATATTCCCCGGGAGTAAAACACACCATTAATCCTTTGGCGGGTGTCTTTTCTTAAATCAGTGAGAAATCAGCAATCGTTTTCTCTTCACACTAGTTTCTCTGCATCTGACACAAACATTTAAGAGTGATAGAAGCATCAGACTCTGTCAGGAGGACAGAGCCTCAAACTACTCAGCTGCTCCACCGCCTCAAAACAACACAAACTCTTAAAGGGACTGTATGTAACTTTATACAAGTATAAATCGCTTTGTAACCTAAACAATGAGACCTTCCACGACTTTCTGGGTTTCCTCTATCAGCCTGTAGACTGTTTTTAATGTGAAGAACTCAGGCCCGTTTTTCCGGGGAAATACAAAGGATGTGACGTCATGCGTGTTCGTGAGTGCCTTGTAGTCCACAGGGGCGTTTTTTATTGCGAGTGATCGCCTCGCTTCCCAGCATTGCACTCTTGATGGGCTGCCACTAAACACGAGGCACTCGGGCACCTGATGATGACGAACGCTTTCCCTCCGTGGGCTGCTGCTCCCAGCTTTCAAACCTGGAACCAACATGGCGGCTCGTTTGGAAACTTTCTTCTCTTATATCACGAAAATAGTTCATAGTTTATATCTCGAAATGTGTTTCTGAAAACATTTTATGCGAGAAAGAAGCCATGCAGTTGATGAATATGTCTTCTATGAGGAGCGGCCAATGTGACGCCCCATCTCTTGAATCGCGCCACCACACTACCAGAATGCATAACACGGCATCGACAACGGTTAGTTTAAAAGTTTCTAGGGAGGGATATGTGATGTGGTTTAGCGACTATCTAACGTTGCTAACGTTAATCAACATGATGCCTGTGAAACATGTTCAGTCTCGTGTGTCGGCAGTAGGCTGAACCGAGGGGTGCTTCGAAGCTTCGACCGTTGCCATGAAATGAGGAATAATCCTACAACATTATTCATTCTTCATATTCAACATTAATTATTATTAGTTATTATCAGACGGATATCGCCGTTAGTAGTGTGTAGAGGTGCGTGTATGTACAGTAGTGCGTCAGCGGCGCTGAAACAAGGGAGATGGAGACAGAAGAACATGTCAGTATGCTGTACCGTGCTGCTTTGCGAAGCTTCGAATACCTTCGAATATTTCTCACCGAAGCTTCGGAGCCCAAAAAATTGCATTCGGGACAGCCTTAGTCAGTAGTGCGAGCACTATCGTTGACTTCACGGCCACAGGGGTCACTGTTAATAAGCAACTTCTGATTCTTACAGAGTCCCTTTAAAGAAACAGTGAAATCTGCACGCCACCATGTTGTATATAAACATATTAGGGTGCCACAGTCGTATACACATAAAGTCCCACTATCTCCACTCTAATCTCTCCTCCTCGACTGCCATTATTGCAGACATCAATAGCATGATGTTGTGGAGAGTGTTGCTATTTTGCCTCGTCGTCCTTCAGTGTTTGTGTAATGGAGCTCAGCCTTTTCCGGTTATTGTGTGAGAGAGGGGGGTGGGGGGGGGATAGTGGCCGGAGTCTGACAGAGCGGGCAGTCAGGATAACTGGGACACACTCTCACACACACACACACACACACACACACACACACACACAAGGACAGACTGACTGGCAGACAATCTGTTGGAGGCGGATCAGTGTGAGTAAGAAGAGGGCTCACTGTCTCACTGAATACACTGATACGCAACAAGCAAACATGTATGAACACAGATACATGGACTGAGTCCACAGGGGGTAGATTTATGTGTGTAGGCGGGCCGACTGACCAGAACCGACTTCTCCGCCTCGATCATGAGAAGTACAGCGGAAGCAGCTAAGCAGTTCGCTGGGGTTGGAAAGGGCTGCGAGTTAAGTGGGAAAAGAATGACTACACGGTGCGTGACAATGACTGAAATACTGCAGAGGACGAGGAGGTAGAAAGTGGAGATGGAACAAAGATGAGATGAAGGAAAAGGGGCGTGAAGAAAGGGTGTTATTGGGTCTGGGATAATCCACGGTATCCAGGTCACTTCTGTCTTCCACTTCCACGCACACACAGACAAGCTCAAACAGTAGTCTGGCCCGTCCACCACCACCACCACCACCACCGCCTGGATTCCCCTTTAAAGCTTCAGTAGGCAGAATATTTTTGGCATCATTGGGCAAAAAATTCCACAATAACCTTTCAGCATGTTGTAATTCAAGTGTTCTGAGAGATAACTAGACTTCTGCATCTCCTCATGGCTCTGTTTTCAGGCTTTAAAAAATCTAGCTCGTGATGGGAGACTTTGACCAATCACAGGTCATTTCAGAGAGAGAGAGCGTTCCCATTGGCTGTTCATTCAATGGAGGCAGCTGTCAATCACTCATGAAACTCCGATCAAACGGTCAAACTAGGCCGCGCTGATCAAATATTAATCAATATTCTGTTACTGTAATGACTATTTCTCGCCTCAAATGTTTTCAGAAGCATCTTGTAGTGTACTGTTTGGCTGTAAAATGAGAATGTGTGCTCCAGCTGATAGGCGGTGCTTGGTATTTCCTCAACTGATCTCAACATGGCTGCCGGGTCACAAACTTTCTCATTTTATAGCTAAACAGTACACTACAAGATGTTTCTGAAAACATTTGAGGCGAGAAATAGGCATTAGAGTAACATAATATTGATTCATATTTGATCAGCGCTGCCTAGTTTGACCGTTTGATCGGAGTTTCGTGAGTGATTGACAGCTGCTCAGAGACGGCAGACTCCAGCTCGGCTCTGATTGGTTGTTTTCGTCCGGTCTGTGAAATCTTGCAGATGCCGTTAGGAGCACCGGAGGACACAGAAGTCTCATGCGCTACTGTCGGGATATAGTGACCGTTTTATAAAAATATATATTTTTTAAAAATCATATTTCCTCTTACTTGCCTACTTCAGCTTTAACCAGCTGACTGATAGTGGAGGATAAGATGGGAGGACGAGGCTGGAAAGAGGAGGGGAGGTGAAAGGACAAAAGGTTCTGACCTAATGTTGTGCCAGAGAGAGGAAAAAAGAGCCGGGGAGAAGAAACGCTGGGGGACGAAGGCAGGAAGAGAGGGAGGAGTGAGGGGTGTGCAGAGACCCAAAATAGAGAGACAGAGAGAAAGAGGAAGGGAAGAACGAGGCCTCGAGCAGGGGAAGGGAAGAGGCGATCCGACCGAGACAGAGAAGTTGAAGCAGCAGCGTCAACGCACGTCATTCTCCCTTCCTCTCTCAAGGAAAAAACGCTCCTCTCCCTCTCATCTCCTGCCTCGTTCTGTTGCTCCTCAAAAGACGAAACGACATGAGAGCGGAGAGGAGGATGAGGGGAACGTGTCGGAGAGAGAATAGAGAGAGCAGCGAGTCAAAGAGAGGTCGCAGGAAGAGGGTGAGAGGCTGAAGAAGAGGGGGGGAAGAAGGGTCAGGGGGATGACGGAGAGAGAGGACCTCCTGTGGATCGTCATCTGTCACATCCATCCGCCCGCTTGCAGTTCTACCAGAGTGTTGCTCCTAATTCTTAATCGCTGTTAATCCCTCTACCACCACCCATCATCTCTCTCCGTCTCTGGCTTTCACTTTCATTTCCGTCCCCTCATTGCAAAACAGCCTGCGAGCTATTATTAGAGCCGCGACAGACTATTATATTCATTACAGATTAATCTGGTGATTAATTTTTTCAATTAATCGATTCTAGAGAAATGACATAAGGTCTGGCAGAAGCTTTTGTCCAAAGGGACTTATCATTTTTGACCCATATAAGGAGCAACAGGGGGAGATTGCAGCGTCTTGCTCAAGGACACGTTGACACGTTGACCCGATATCACACCAAAGCTTGAATAGACCCGCCTGTCCACCAGAGGATAGAGTGTCTGGGTACATGTCCACAGCCTCCGTCCTTTCTACACTTCTCATTTATTATCTATGTAAGCAGCCGTGCAATGCATTCTGGTAGCGTGGCCGTGAGATTCAAGAGACGGGGTGTCACATTGACCGCTCCTCATTTGCATAAAGTTGAGGTCTAGGCTACTTAATATTTAAATCAGGGGCGTTTGACGCAACTCACCGCCTCTGGAAACTCCCCAAAAACTTCTAAACTAACCTTTGTTGATCGAAAATAAAGACAGATTCAGAAACCGCATGGCTTATTTCTCGCATAAAATGTTTTCAGAAACACATTTCGGTGAACTGTTTTCGTGATATAAGAGAAGAAAGTTTCCAAAACGAGCCGCCATGTTGGTTCCAGTTTGAAAGCTGGGAGCAGCACAGCCCACGGAGGGAACGCGTTCATCCAATCAGGTGCCGAGTGAGCTGTGTCCAGTGCCGGCAAGCGAGGCGATCCCTCACAATAAAAAAACACCCCCTGTGGACATGTACCATCAGGGAATAGGGTCAAACATTTTAACTAATAAATATCACTATGAAACTTCCCTCATTTTTTTTTTTGTATCACAAGTTTTCGGAAATGTTATGATTCAATATGCAAAAGAGGCATAATCTAATGCTAACGTATGGTGAATTTAGGAGAAATCTACAGATGCAAACAGACAAAGTAGTAAAATAAACACCTGAACCTTGAATTTCCCTCGGGATCAATGAAGTTAATATCTATCTATCTATCTATCTACCTATCTATCTATCTATCTATCTAAATGTGTATGTTTGGATGTTTTCTTTCCACAGTGCATAAAAAACAATGTTTTTTCCCTCAAGATAAATCTGAAGCGTTGCCCTCCTCACATTTATCTTGCGTTCCTTTGGCCCCTCTCTGTTCCTAAATTGGAAACCAGCAGACTAATCGATTAATCGTTCCATCACTAATGGAAACTCTTAAAGCTCCACTCTCGCCTCTCCTCTGCTTTCCATTCCTCTCTCTTGGTTTCTCTCTCTCTCCCGTTCAAAAGACTAAAACAATACAAAAACATCAAGGAACACCTGAGCGAGCACGCAGTTAACGCCGCAGTCTCGCCAACCGGTCACTTCCTCTCCCTTACATGAAGTGTCAACATGGATGACTCCAATAAAACGGCGGTGTTGACAGTTATTGTCTGAAATGGAGAACTTAACACTCTGCCAGAGGACTATGAGCTGTAATGAAGAGAATATATTGTGAGGGCAGACGGGGCAATGGGTCTACGCTGAGCAATTAACGGAGTGAAATGGAGCTGTGAAGCTTTTATTGACGTCTGTGTGTGTGTGTGTCTGAGTGTGTGTGTGTGCATACTGACCGGTGAAGAGGTCTCCGTTGCTGTAGGCCTTGCCGCGTCCCTCCTCATCGTTGGGCACGGCCGACACCTGCTTGGCCGAGGTGCAGCCCATGGCCTCACACTCTGAAGCCTCTCCTCATCGCACTCTCACCTGGACAAGAGACAGACGCATCATAACATGAGCAACACTGATGTTTTGTTTTTACAATGCACTTTATAGATACCAAAAAGCCCTGTACTGTTTGTTCAGCTACGGCGACTGTCACTCATACTAACTAGCCTCTTCTTCTTTTTTCTTCTTCTTCTGTATTCCAAATGGTTTTCTCCCAGCATTGCAGCAGCTTTTGAGGTTTCTCCTTCAAAGAGGACACCCAGATCTGCCGATTTATTCAATACTACTGTAGTTGCAAACACTTAAGAGCAGGCTGTTCAATGCTATACTTCTACTTCTACTTAGAAAAATACATTCAGTTAAGTTCTGGGCCTCCTGTACTGTATTTGACCTCAAGCCAGGAAAGCACTACTTAGTGTCTATTTCACACCTGGTGTTCAGAACTACAAATATAGGTTGAGTCATAATATTATCAGTAGAAAGTGAAGTGAGCATTTACATGAAAAGTGTTTATTTCAGGGATGAAGTAGGGCTGCAAATAAAGTAGTATTTTGATTATATTCATATTAGATTCATATATTTTATTATATAAAACCATTAATTGTTCTTAAAGAGGACCTATTGTGCTTTTTCCCCTTTCCTTTAGTGTGTCTTATAGTGTTTCGTGCATGTTAAAGATCTGCAAAGTTACAAAGCTCAAAGTCCACACCAAAGGGAGTTATGGTACGTGTCCACAGGGGCGTTTCTTATCACGAGAGATTGCCTCGCTTCCCAGCCTTGGACGCTTGATGGGCTGCCAGTAGACACAAAGCATAAGGCACCTGATTGGACGAATGTTTTCTCTCGTGGGCTGCCTGTCCCAGCTTTTAAACTGGAACCAACATGGCGGCTCGTTTGGAAACTTTCTTCTCCTATATTACGAAAATAGATCTCCAAAATGTGTTTCTGAAAACATTTTATGCGAGAAAGAAGCCATTCAGTTGCTGAATCTGTCTTTATTTTAGATCGACAACGGTTAGTTTAAAAGTTTCAGGGGAGTTTCAAGAGACGGCGAGTTGATGTCCCTGATTTGCATGAAGTAGCAGAGACCTCAACTTTATGCAAATGGGCGGCCAACGTGACGCCCCGTCCTCGGCTACTTACATAGACAATGAATGGGAAGCGTGGAAAGAACGGACGCTGTGGACAAGTAACATTACTCTCCCCCACAGAAACACTGCTCCTGAACTGCCTGAAAATCCCTCGCTTGAAGTCCCGCCTTTTCTTCTGTAACGTGGCGATGTCACCAAGTAACACATTTGCATAATACCTGCTGCATAACAGCTAGTGTGGAACGCCCTCAAACAAAGCTAGTTAGAGCAGAGCTGGAGCGAACAGTCCGAAGAGTTTGGTTCAGTTGGCCAATCACAACTGTGGGCCAGCTGACCAATCAGAGCAGACTTGGCTTTTCGGGAGGGCGGGACAGGAGCTCAAACAGAGCGTTTCAGAAAGAGGGTGAAAAGTGGTGCTGCAGCACATCCGGTATGAGAAATATAAAGCGTTTTTTTTAACATTAAAGCATGTAAACATGTTCGAGTAGAAACCCAAATACAAGTATGCACCTGGAAATGAGCATAATAGGTCCTCTTTAACTGTAAAAAAACAAAGGATTCATTCCCATCCCAAGAGGCCAGAGTAACAAAACAAACAGAACTGTTTCATTAGGTCTGAAAAACACTTTAAGGGGATTTAACTGTACAACATAAAATAAACAAAAGTGCTGAATATCCTCACATTATTCGGTATTTGATGAATTACTTAAAAGCGGTATTAATAGTTTTTTTTGCCATTTGGGGAAGCGGAATAAACTGTTGACACAACAGTGAAATATTATCACATTATAAAGTTGATATGATGAATGTGTTTAGCAAACAGTTGACTATTTACACACCCGGCAGACACGGGGCAACATTAGTATTCACTTTGTGTTTCTGTTACTCTAATATTCACTCTCTCTTACAGCTCTGTTTTGTTTTCCACCATCTCCTGAGGGAAATATCTGTCTCTTTAGCTGCTAAATGCTTCATTATGTTCACCAGCTAGTCTCTAATGTCATCCGTCTGCTGTCTGGTGCTGGGAAGGTAGTGTACAGTGGGTTTATCAGAGGTTGTTTGGCTTAAAACTGAGATGAGGGTGTTGAGAATGAAGCAAAACAGTAAAGAAGCAGGGCGGAAATCCAAAACAATGAGCTAAAAGATGATAAAATTCTCCAAAATAGCTGAGGGGGAAGTGCAGAGTTGGTCTCGGGTGATAATTCTCTGTGGGTTCATCACTACAAGTAACACCTTTCAAATAACAATAAGTCATTTGATCCATTGTTAATATAAAATATTGATCACTGCAGCTTTAAAGCAATAAATAAATGAGTGAAACTGTTGTTGATTCTGTCAGTCGAATAATAATCTCAGCATTATTTTTTAAACTTTGGCCTGTTGAAGTGTCGTTAAACCAAACAGCTGACTCTGTGGGCGAGAATAAAATAAACGTACGACTTCATTATTATTCAGAGAAGAGGAAAGCAAAGACCTTCCACCCAGCAGGACAGCTCACACCAAGCTGGGAACGTCACCGTCAGTCAATCACACGCACCATCACACACATTACACTATAGATAGTCTCCATGTCACTCACACATGCCATATGCTGTCATTGACAGAGCCCATCTGACTGCTGCCAGTTACACACACACACCACACACACACATTAAGAGGCAGCAGCCAATGATTACCCATCACCAAAATGAAATGTGCAGCTCCGGTACAGTGAGAGGAGGAGGAGAGCTGAGGGGGCTGCAGAGAGGCTTTTTTTGGAGAGGCAGAAAAGACAAAGACGGGGAGGAAGTAGGAGGGTTGAGATGAAGGGGTGACAGAAAAGATGGAAAAATAGGTGGGATGAGAAAGACGGTCGCAGAGCTTCAAAAGAGCGCCGCCTGCCCCTCCTCCCTCCTTCAATGATCCTTGGAGCGTTTGAAGTTGACAGGAGGCCGGTGTTTACGCCTGTGTTTAGGCTGCGGCCGCCCAGCCTCCATCTCTCTGGACACGACACAAAGCGCCAGGTGTACAGTACAAGGTGCAGGGAGTGGTTGCTGTGATGTAACTGTATGAATGGCTGTGACTCTATGGAGGACAGAACCTGACAAAATCTTTTTATTAATTCCCTTATTTATTTACTCTTCTGTTTAATTTTCCCTTTTTATTTATTTATGTATTTATTTTTATTAAAGAATACAGAAATAAATAAGGGGTGAAATGCAAAGGGAACAATTGTGCATAAATAAATGAATAAATGCAAAAACAAACAAATAAATAATAAATGCAAAAATGAATTAAGTAATTAATTTATAAAATTATAAAAATAAATACATAAATAAATAAAAGGGAAAATTAAACAGAAAAGTAAATAAATAAGGGAATTTTAATACAAAGAAAATATTTTTTTGCTATATTTAATGACATATTTATCGAGTCATTTATTAATTGATTGATTGATTTTTAATTTTGGCAGGTTCTGTCCTCCATAGTGACATGTGTTGTTGTACAGTTGGGTACAACATGGGTCTTCTTATTTTGGCCATCTTTCTTAATCAGTAATAATAAAAATGTAACTCACAAAGTTGTTGCTGAGATGTTGGAACGCGGCGACATGGATAAAAAGATGCCAGTTAGTTGATTATACCGGTTTAAAAGAAAAAACCCTGAGGCTACAATGAGGGATCATCACTGAGAACTCAAGTCAGGTGTTTTCACTTTCAGTTTTATCTTTCTCTAAAGTGGTTACTGTAATCTGTAATCTATTGGCAACCAGGTTTACAACCTGGCTGAATGTCTGACTGATCATTTATTTCCCCGTCAGACTTCACTACGTTCCAACATGAGTCACGTTTTATCCAAAACTCAAACTACTCTCCGAATGTGAAAATATTTGAATATTCAAACGATCTGTCCAAATCCAAAATTTCACAGTGTAGGAGTGCAACAGGCTCTGTCTTGTACTCCAGTAGAGAAGACTTGTAATGTGTTGCACTCGTGATCTGTTGCATGCTCTGCTGTCTTATGAAGAACCCAACCAAAGCTGGATTTTTGCGGTCGATACAGCAATCAATATTTGAGATAGCTGATAATAGATATATCTGCCCATATTCATTTTTTTCACATAAACACAACAAGAATTCGTTAAATTCATCTTATTAGAGAATTGTGATCATCAATTGAACACTGACATTTTACATGTGAAAAATGTATGTGACTATGTTTCTATGCACTCTTGATATTCTACTATTATTCAGAATATACTAAATTTGATACGGGTCATGTAAACAGCATATTCCATTTGGATATTCTGAATCAGGCCTTATTCTGAATGGAGCATTTTCCAATCAAGACATGTGGGAGAAGCCGATATTATTCAGGTTTTTAGGAGCATTCTTTGGACATGAATACAGCACATTCAGAATATACGCTAAATTGGGGTTTTTACGGCAGTTTGTGACACACAGCCTCTTGTTTGTTTGCGTCCAGCTCTGTGCGTTGTACACAAACCAACGAGCCGACAGTTTGCAGAGATGCATGACCAAAAGAAAAGAAAACAGAGAAACACACGTACTTTTAAACATAATGAAAGACTTGGATATAAACAGGCTTTTGGATATAGGCAAATATCGCAACGCCGACCTTTTCAAAAAGGTGGCTGAAGGAATGAAAGAGGGAGGCCGTGTTCGCATGGTCCAACAAGTCCACCACCAGTAACGTTAATAAGAGTACTCACGGCTGCATGTAAACAGGGATATTTGTGGAATATTCATTTTCATTAGCCATGTAAACACACATATCTTTTTCAGAATAAGGGCTAAAAACTGAATATTTTGTGCATGTAAACATATTCATTGTCATAAATTATAAATGTTCTGCATGTTCTTGTTAATGTACATCGGTCTAGCCGGTGTATTGGTCTAGCTCCAGTCCTATGAGTAAACTAGGCAATCATGTTCTCATTTGTTGTCGCAAATTGGAGGAAACTAACAAACCAAACGGATAATCATGACGCCAAACCATCAGAGAAGCAATGTAAGGAAGCAGTTTGGAATCGACACCATAGATGGAAAACATTACAGTAACATGACAACTCTGAAGTCACCTACCAGCCTGTCGCTCATGTGAGGTAACGGAGTTCCGTGAATAAAAGGAAACCACATCAATTCTACAGTGTAGTTTAAGATTTTGTTATCTAGATTGCGAACAAATTATGTGTTTGAATTTGTTGAAACAGAGTGTGGGGTTTCTGGCACAATCTTCACCTACTGCCAAGGTGCATGGAGAAGGGGAAAAGTCTGGAGAGGTCAAAACTCCAGCAACACTTGTTGTATACAGAACAACTTTACTGTTGGACCAGCGCGTTTCGGCTTATGGCCTTCATCAGGTTCATCATGAAAGACATTACAAACAACATTTAAATATGAAGCAGATAAAAGATTCAACTCATTAACTGATAAGTCCTGATTCATTCCCCTAGGAAATAAACTTTTGAAATAAAAAAAATCCCAAATTCTTCACTGTTTTTTCCTGAGAAAATTAACCAAATTTTTTCAACTTGAATATTTTTTAAAAAGTGGCAGCCCTGTGGTGAGTACAATGCTATAACCAAAACTACAAATATAATCAAGAGTCCAGTGTAAATTAATAATCCTTTAAGTCTGCTGTGAATGTGTGAGGTGAGGTGTGCGTGTGTGTTCAGCAGATGATGAGGGAATTGGTGTGTGTGAATCTCTTTCTCAGCTCTCCAGCTGGAGCGACATTCATCTCTGGAGGCTGAGCAGAGATTACACATGAATTTCTCAAAGGGCCCGCAGGTGAGAGGAGGAGGAGGCTGTACCTCGAGAGACAGAGAGAGAGAGAAAGACTCAACACACACACAAGCTCTGGATGTGTGTGTGTGGTGTCACCTGTGGCCTGAACGTGTGTTCTGGTCTAGAGAGCAGCTTATCAGGCTGTTCCAGGCAGCCTGGGACACCTCTCTTACTACCACTGTACCGCTCTGGAGCAACTCAATTATGTCTCTCACTCACATACACACACACACACTCATAAACCCGCACAGACATGCACAGCTGGGAGGTCTTAATGCACTCTCGGGCACGTTGTCGCAAAGAGACACTAGCGGCAAAGTTTCAATAATAATCTCATCCGGCATAATCCGTCTCTTGACAGAGTCGCTGGAATGAGGACTGCACTGGAGGAGGACGAGGTGGTGTGTACCCTGAAACACTGCCGCAGGGGCGCTTGTTATCTGTCAGAGAATCACAGCGCGGTGAAGCTGAGACGCAAACGCCAGAGAGGGCTATACAGAGACGGAGAAAAAAACACTGAGAGAGAGGAGACGGAGAGGGAACTTTCTCTTAACTCTGGGCTATTAGTGTAGAACTGAAGTGAATATTAGATTAGCAAAGCACAGAGAGACTCCTCTTCTGAAACCGCTGACGGAAGTGCGTTGAGAAATCTGAGCAGCCGTGATAGATTTTTTTGAAAGTTTCAAAGGGTCTCCTCCAGTGTGTGGGCAGCATCTGTTTGAAGGGCTTTGATTTGTGTGTATTGAAACATCAAATTGTGAGTAGGAGCAGCAGCTAAAAATAGAGCGAGCAGTCCCAGAGCCATTGTTGTGTGCAGGGATAATGCTAGGCTGTGTGAATGTGGAAGCCAAGCTGCTATTACTTGGGTTATACATATATAAGCTACAGCTAGTAGGGCCCGACTATTACGAAGCCAAATACGGCTATAAATAACCGGCTGTGAGGTCTGTAATGAGGCAGAGAGATGCTGCAATGACACACGGATCAGTTATGTGTTGAAATTCAAGGAGTCGGGTCAAGAAGGCGAAAGTGGCATGTTTTGCAAGACGCTCAGACGCGGCTTCTTTTATTACTCAATACTCCTGGTCTGTTTACACTCAGGAAATAATGGTGAAATCTGCTAAATCCTCCATGGACAGTTATTTTGGGGGAATGCTTCACTTGATGAAAGATGCACACTGTTGATTTTGCTGCTATTAGGGCTGTCTAAAAATATAATTTTTTTGGCTTCAAAGCTTCAGTGAGAAATGTCTGTCCCCATCACCGTTTCAGTGCCGCTGCCACACTACTGTACACACACGCAACTCTACACACAACAGCGACATCCATCTGAGAATAACTAATAATAATTAATGTTGAATATGAATAATGTGGGATTATTCCTTATTTCATGAGCTATTTGGGGATGTATACTTTATTATTACATACTTATATAAAAACTAACTAAATAAAAAAACCTGAAGCAATCAAATACTGATTTAGAGGTCGATTACCATGGCAACGGTCGAAGCTTCGGAGCATTTGGTTCAGCCCTAGCAGCTATATATTAATCCGAAATCAAGTACTTTGAAGACAATCAAATCATTTTTTTTAAAAATTAGATATGTTCTGATTTTGTTGTGTCAAACACACATTATTTGTCCTAAATCAGCCCTAAATCAGTGATTCCCTTGCACTGTAGTTGGATTCTCGCGATGTCCCAAGGTCATGCAATAATCGCGGGATAAAATGTCACAAAAAAATCTATCTCGTCAGGGTACGATCAATCGGCGTCCTGTGAGGAGCTACTAGCAGCTACGGCCGTGGTTTAGGTGTGTGAGACCCGATGAGACCATTGTGTGAGACGACAGAGAGGCAACTGTTCATTCTAAACAATCATGCGGCTCTTGATGTTAGCGTAGCCGAAGAACGTATATTGCCAAGAAGTGAAAGTGAATTGGTCGTTCCATTGCAACGTCAGCACCCAGCAGCAAGGCTACGCTTCCGCCATTTTGGACTGAAAGCGACTACCAGATGCAAGTAAAACATCTGCACAAAAGTAAAACTAAATTGTTTCTATTCTATTGTCATATTCTACCGAAATGGCCTGTGTTGAACAATAAAATATTATAAATATTTTCAGTCCAAAATGGTGGCAGCTGCTGTTGTCAAAAAGACACCAGAGTTTCGTCTCCTCGCTTCTATACTCTTTGGCATAGCTGCTGCAATAGCATCCGTTATATCAGAACTGGAGAGTGTTTCTTCATTGAAAGAGGATCAAAGAACGGCACTGAACGTGTAAAGTACAGCGATGACAGGGTCAGGTTAGGGATTCCCCGTCCTCAAATGATTACAACAGTAGGAAATGAGGAAAAAATTAACTTTTGCTACAGAATATTGTGTTTATTTTCTGACTTTCGTCAGCTCTTGGATTGTTTTATTGTCAAATAGTGTCTGGTTTCACCTCATAAAGCCTCTAAAAATTCTTCAAATGAAACAGTGAGAGAGGAGAAAATTACTTTTTGATTGAACTCCTCACAACTGCTTCATATTTCAAGGGATCTCACAGGCATAAAAAGGGGCTGGGAACCACTGCAATAAAAGAGACTAGACATTCAGGAATATCCCAGTGTGCAAATGCTTCAGACTCTTTTGCATCCTCTCGCTCTTTTGCATGTGTTTTACTGTACAATGAGATCAGTGCGTACACTTTTAGCATTGGCGACTCCAGCCAGAGTTAGTATACTGACTGAGCTCTACCCAGAGAAGCCGCTCACTGCCACATGCGAGACCACAGCGGGGCGTTGCACAGTGTTGATTTAACCCACAGGACAGCTGGGCCGTGCTGCTCTCAAGCTCGCCGCCTACTCCTGTAGACGCTGAAGTGTGTCAATGGGACAAGCTTAGTCTGGCGAGTCGGCTAAGACCCTCACACCAACCAACTATCTCTCGCTCCTGCTGTCACACACACACAAGCTGAGCCAACATGATCTGATAAACATTCACATCGTCTGAAGGGGATAAGAGTTCTTAATACCAACTGGCACACTCCCACCTCAGGATCCACGCAGCTCGCTCAACATTCATCACGAGCAGAAGCAAAGTAGTAACCTAATTTAGAGATATAAATATTGCCATGATGTCAGCTTGGAGGTCTCTTTCAAACTAAACTTACAGCAGATCTGGCAGAGAGCCTTCTGTCAGTGTTTCACCCCGTGAGCAACTTTAAAGACGTCAAAACAATACAATAACCTCTGCAACACATAAGGGCTCCAACTCTCTGAAATGCATGTTGAGGCCAAAAGGAATAACTAGGGCTGTCAATCGATTCAAATATTTAATCACGATTAAACGCAAATGAATCACACATTTTTATCTGTTCAAAATGTACCTTTAAAAGGGAGATTTGTCAAGTATTTAATACTCTTATCAACATGGGAGTGGACAAATATGCTGCTTTATGCAAATGCATGTATATATTTATTACTGGAAAGCAATTAACAACACAAATCAATGACAAATATGGTCCAGAAACCCTCACAGGTACTGCATTTAGTATAACAAATATGCTCAAATCATAACATGGCAAACTGCAGCCCAACAGGCAACAACAGCTGTCAGTGTGTCAGTGTGCTGACTTGACTATGACTTGCCCCAAAACTGCATGTGATTATCATAAAGTGGGCATGTCTGTAAAGGGGAGACTCGTGGGTACCCATAGAACCTATTTACATTCACATATCTTGAGGTCAGAGGTCAAGGGGAAACATCCTGTAAATTAAATATTGCCATAAAGCAGTCCTGCTCATTGATTTGCAATTTGAATATTGCCAGCAATTGCTTAATACACCCAAAGATATTAAAGTAAGTGGTATCAACCTCTATGTTATTGACATGGCGGTGTATATATATGATTGTATTTCTGCGGTATTTTATACCAGAGGCGGGTCCACCTCTCCTGAAAGAAAAGACGCCCTCCACTAACATCATAAAAACATGTTTATGAGATAAAACATTAACCTTAAAGGAAGAAGACCAGAGGCACTATTTCACATCTCACTGTCTCATTTAACCCCATGTGACCCGCGAACGTGCGATCCCGACCTACTTTACTGTCTTTCAGAGGCTGTGGCAGGTTCAGTTATAGAGCTAGAGTGAAAGTAAAGATATCATATAAAACCTAAGGAATCCATTGGTACCAACCATGTCATACTAGCTTGTCGGGAAGGTGGGTGAATAACTCTCCAAAGTTAGGCTAAATTGTGGCGAGAAAAAACTGGCCTGGACATTTTCAAAGGGGTCCCTTGACCTCTGACCTCAAGATATGTGAATGAAAATGGATGGATGCAGTATAAATGTGTTATTTCCGCCTATTCTAAAATGGTGTATTTGTATATTTCGGCATACTGGGGTCCCTAAACAGTCTTGGAATTACATATATTGGGTATCACTGTAAAGATGAGACTCTTGTGGATCCAATGAGCCCAACTGTGTTCATGTGTGATGATGTTAGTCCCCAAAGGAGCCATTTCATTGTACTGCGACCTATTTTTTTAAACTTAACCTCACTGTATAAACTGACCTGTGGTGACCTTTAGGATAATCACAGCCTCATGAAACTTTACAGCCACAAACTAGAGACCTAGAGCATTCAGAGGATGGATGGCTTTCCTAGCTAGATTGACAATAAGGGGGTTTCTGAGCAGTTTACACAACAGAAGTGCTCGCTATCCAATCACCGAAAAATGCAATTCTTGCAGAAATCTCCAAATGTGAAACGTTTTTGAAACCAAATCACAGCATGTCTTTTTCTACGGTGTTCCTCAAGGTCTTGGTGTCTTAATGTGGTATTTTGGAGGGATTATTGATCATTTTTGATCAATTCTCGAGTGGTAAAAAATGGTTAGATTTAGCACTAAATCTGTGTAACAAATGGTTGCTGCAACAACTTATGAGACATAATAGAGCATGAGGATGTCCATCATATACTTCTATCATAATGTTCTAAACCCTTATACACTTTTACAAGTTATTCATCTACTGCTGACCTGCTTTCTCCCCTTAAAGACCCCCTGTATCCTACTAAAAAAAGACAAGAACAGGTCTATTGTGGGTCTCAGGGGGTTAATGAGTGTGAACTAAATTGATCATGAGATGAGATGCGTCATATCTTGCTTACTAGTTTGGCTAAACATTTCTCAGGGGGGAAACCCTGCACCACCACTAGCATATTGCAATGCACTGATCAGCTATTACGGAGCAGAGCAGAGCAGCAGAGCATGGCTCAGCGCTCCGTAGTGCAGCATGATGAAGCAGAGGATGAATCTCTGCCATGTCACAGGTGGAGAGATCTGCCCTGCCGCACTGAGTCTCCATGTGACCGCCGCTGAAGTCATCACTTCCCCTCCCTGGTTTTCAAATCTCTTACCAGGAAGTTGAATCACCACCAGGCACTCCTGCTTACAGTAGCCCTTTGATCAGGAACTGATAAGGGAATCAAACCAATAGAAGAAATAATAACCTGTTACACATCTCCCGAAACGTTCCTCTAGTACTCTTCTCTCTTTTGCTCAGCCAGTTTTTCAGGCTCTGTGGTTGCGCGCTCTGCCTCTGGCACAACGCTGTGTTTGAGAAACCTTCGCACTGGCTGCACACTGCTCAGCCTGTGTGCACGCACGGGTGGTGTTTATGCAAGCATGTATACGCTCACATCTCCCTCTTTGAGTTCCTCCTTTGACAAACTGGCTTGTAAAGAAGGCTTATTCACACGACCGAGAGTAGGTCAACTCCCACCTCATGGTATGCAGGCATGGGCAAGTCTGTGTGTTCGCCAAGTCATATTCATTTGAAGGGCTTGTTCGTTTGCCGGGGGTGTTATTCCCAGGGATGTCAAAGTTTACTTTATATAAAAACGTTAACGCTAATGTGTTTTAACGTCACTGATTTCTTTAACTCATTAGTGCAATTTGCGATTTTTTAAAGCTAGAGTGAAGATAATGGCATCATATGAAACTAGAAAACTTAATGAATCCATTGGTATCAACCATGTCATACTAGCTTGTCACAAAGGAGGCTAAATAATGCTCCAAACTTACGCTAAATTAATGTTCCTCTGTGTCCTCCGGTGCTCCTAACGGCATCCGCAAGATTTCACAGACCGGAGGAAAACAACCAATCAGAGCCGAGCTGGAGCCTTCCTGTCTCTGAGCAGCTGTCAATCACTGGCAAACTCCGATCAAACGGTCAAACTAGGCAGAGCTGATCGAATATGAATCAATATCCTGTTACTGTAATGCCTATTTCTCTCCTCATATGTTTTCAGAAACATCTTGTAGTGTACTGTTCAGCTGTAAAATGAGAAAGTTTGTGACCCAGACAGCCATGTTGAGATCAGTTGAGGAAATACCAAGCACCGCTCACAAGCCGGAGCACAGCCAATAGGAACGCTCTCTCTCTTAAATGACCTGTGATTGGTCAAAGTCTCCCGTCATGGGCTAGATTTTCTAAAGTCTGAAAACAGAGCCATGAGGAGGTGCAGAAGTCTCGTTATCTCTCAGAACACTTGATTTACAATATGCTGAAAGGTTATTATGGAATTTTTGCCCAATTATGCCAAAAATATTCTGCCTTCCTGTCGCTTTAACATCACGTTTGCTCTGAAAGCAAAAACTTAAACGTCGTACCTGAAGTTGCTTCACGACACTCTGCTGGAGAATCGTCGCTGTGTGCTGCAGAGTGTGTCCAGAGTGTGTCCAGAGTGTCTTTGCCTCTCTCTGTGTGACAGAGCCGAGTTTCAGTACAACTCCTGGGCCAACGCGCCATAATATTTACTCTAGCCAGGCAGCAAATGCTGCACCTCTCCTCTTGTCCCAGTTTAAGCACTCCATCAGTCTGACAAGCCTGGGAAGCCGTGCCAACACACACACACACACACACACACGCACACACAGGCTGGTGGACAGTAAAGGATTCTCTCCCGAGTGGTGTGCTGCTGCTGCTGCTGCTGCTGCTTTAAGTGTACATCTCCATCCTCGAGTCTCTCTCGCTGTCTGCTGTTGTACGAGCAGCGGCTCCTTCCTCTTTCTTACTGTTGTAATGAGGGTGACAAGTGGTCAGGGAGGGAGGGAGGTAGGGAGGGAGGGATGGGCGTAGACACAGAGAGGGGGGGAGAAGGAGGTAGATACAGGAGCTCCTCTGTTCTGTTGGGTGAAACCGAAGCCTGGCTGCGTGACTGACAATGAGAGACATTGCGCATAGCTGAGGCATGTGCTGGTTAAGATATAAGAGCAGGTTTTACATAGACTGGCAAGAGGCCTATGTTTTTACTACGGCAGTAGTGAAACTGAGAGGTCTGCATGCCTCTTTACCATTTCCTTTCACTACCGAAGAGAGAGCGAGAGAGGGATGAAACAAAGGATGGAAAGCAGAAGGTGGTCCAGGTAGAACCGAACCATACAAAAACGGATTGTTCCCCCTTATACAGGCCAGGCCGGAGGATAAAATGTCTCCTCCTGAGGCCTGTTACTGGCTGGCGTTTGTACCAGTGGCTTCTCAGGAGCGAGACGGATTCCCTGAAAGAGCAAAAAAGCAAGTAGTCATGCCCGTTTTTATTCCCTCCAATACTACTCCGTTCTGCTGCTTCCAGTTGAGGTAAAAGCAGGTCAGAGCCAGCGAGGTGGTCGGTGGGTGAAAAGCATGCAGGATCAAAAGGGTGGAGAAGTTGACATGAAGCAGCCAGCTCTCAGTCTGATGGTTTAGTCCAACTTTGACTTTTCTAACGCGCACTTTGCAGAGTTCTTTACCTAACCTTTGGTTTGAGATCTTGCTCTATTCTTAAGAATGTATTTAACAGGTGTATTTTTGGACTTCACAGTCTGTAGAAAAAGCACATCTTTTTGTCCTGGCTGCGGTTCCTCTGAAGTAAAAGATCTGCTGCGGATTGTAGACATATAAAAAAGGTGTTCAGCATTGTGGTTTATGTTCTTACTATATAGGGCTGTCAATCGATTAAAATAGTTAATCGTGATTAGTCGCACGTTTTTTATCTGTTCTAAATGTACCTTAAAAGAGAGATTTGTATTTAATACTCTTATCAACATAGGATTGGACAATTATGCTGCTTTATGCAAATGAATGTATATATTTATTATTAGAAATCAATTAACAACACAAAACAACGACAAATATTGTCCAGAAAAACCCTCACAGGTACTGCATTTATCATAAAAAATATGCTCAAATCATAACATGGCAAACTGCAGCCCAACAGGCAACAACAGCTGTCAGTGTGTCAGTGTGCTGACTTGACTATGACTTGCCCCAAACTGCATGTGATTATCATAAAGTGGGCATATCTGTAAAGGGGAGACTCGTGGGTACCCATAGAACCCATTTTCACTCCCATATCTTGAGGTCAGAGGTCAAGGAACCCCTTTGAAAATGGCCATGACAGTTTTTCCTCGCCAAAATTTAGCGCAAGTGTGGAGCGGTATTTAGCCTCCTTTGCGACAAGCTAGTGTGACATGGTTGGTACCAATGGATTCATTAGGTTTTCTTATCTATCACAAAGTTATAATGCGTTAAAGAAATTAATGGCATTAAAACAAATTTGCATTAACTTCGGCTAGTTTTTACTATCATTGCTTTTATGTATTCGAGTCCTCGACCAAAGAAATTCTTAGTCGACTAACACCGTTACGACTTTGTCAACTAATCGATTAGTTGATTTTATCGTCCACAAAGTCAAAGTCAATCACACAAAAGTATCACTTTATATCATGTGTTTACTAGAGATGTGCTCATACATTTCTTGGAAATAAGTATAATCTTAGCCGACGAAGACCAAAACGACCGATTAGTCGACTAATGGACAGCCCTAATTCAAGTTTAGTATGAGAGAGCGAGTGCTGGTTCATCACATTTACCAACAGACAGCTGCACACGGCTGATAGAGCCTCGGCCTCCTCTAACACAGCAGCCACACAAGGTCAAACATGCTTATGTTTTCTCCTCCAAATCCATCTGAATTGCTAACAAACCAACCCACAACCGGAAAAATAAAAGAATACCGGCATTAATATTAATTAGAAAGCACAGCTGAGGAAAAAATAAATATCAATCTCTGCGTAATTGGCGAGCATGCTGCAGGATAATTGGCGAAGCCGTCTCGGATGTCAGTCTGTGTGTGTGTGTGTGTGTGTGTGTGTGTGAATGAAACACATTGAAATGTTTGCCTGCTCGAGGAGCCCTTCACCAACGAGCTGCAGATGAGCCCGTGTTTCATGTCTCACTACGGCTGGTGTGATACATCCACAGTGTTCTTTCACATGCAAACCAGCGCTTCTCCTCGTCCATTATCCTGCACAGTAACACACACAGACACGCCACAGCCAGGAAACCTTTCATTCAATAGACTATTTAACAGTTTTTAATCAACTGCACAAGAGACTAATGACACCTAACATGAGGTTATTATAATTCACAACCCACAGTTCAGTGCAGTGCTGGGTAATGTGGCTGAAATCATTACCAGAAATTAAGTATGCAGAATCACAAAACACGGTCCAGATGAGGTGGCAAACTAATGTTCTGCATTTAAACCTAATTTAACTGTTGGTTTCTAATTACAGCTTACCCGAAATTGGTTAGTTTGCCACAACAGAAATTTAGAGCTAAAACAATTAGTCGATAAACGAACAATTAATCAGCAAGTATTTTTATAAACGGTTAATCCTTTCACTCATTTATCAAGCAATAAATGCCGAACATTCCCCACACTCAAATTTGATGCTTTTTTTTGTCATAAATGATAAATAAAGCAGAAGTGTTCATGGAAGAGCTTAAAGGTGGAAAGGGACTCTGCGGATCGAACAGAGTTCGGTAACTCATTCCACCACCGGGGGACTACAGAGGGGAAGAGTCTACAGTAGCTAGCGACTTTAGGCCCTGTTGTGCTGGGCGTACCAGGTGCCTTTCATTGGCCGAGCGTAGTGGGCGAGAGGGAGTGTAGACCTGGATGAGGGAGTTCAGGTAGGCCGGAGCTGTTTTTGTTGCTGTTTTGTAAGCGAGCAACTGGGTTTTGAATTTGATGCGAGCAGCAACTGGGAGCTAGTGGCGGAATATGAATAGCGGAGTGACGTGTGCTTTTTTGGGGTTGGTTGAAGACCAGTCGCGCTGCTGCGTTCTGGATCATCTGCACTGACTGGTGACGGCTGTGCAGACATCGGCCACTATCAGAGCCCAGTTCCGCCGACAACAATAGTTTGTAAAATGTCCTATCGATCTACCTCTAGTAGAAAAGCAACTAGAACGAACAAATGTTACATATTAAATGTCACATCTAAATATGACATAAAGTAAAGAAGTGTTTGTGCACAAATCAGAAGAATAAAATGGTTTGCGAAGCAGGAGTGTGCTGGAAGGTAAGCCCAATACAGCAGTATGTTTGTGGTTATTTTATTTTCCCTATATCACTTGTCTTCATATTAAATATTTGGGCTTTTTACTGAAGGTTGTGAACGCTCCATTTCTTTTCTCACATCATCAGCCCAACAGCAGAGTTATCGTTAACAAGGAGAGCCGGCCTGCAGAGATCCAATCAGAAACCATTTTATCTACGGTGGAGATGGGAAACAGATGCGTTCTGTCTGATGGGAAAACACTGTGCAGAGATTCACACAGCACTTCAGAGTGAGAATAAGAGATAAGAAAAGAAGAAAAAAAAAAAAAAAAAAACTGGCAAGCTAAATCAGTACTGTCTCCACGTCCCATCCCAACTGGACTCTGAACACAAACTGCCCTGTAAACACAGTCAGGGGCACACAGAGAGAGACACTGCTTTATCATGGGACGGACACATACGAGCTGAGCACGCATGCAGAGCTGCAGAGTCAACCCCTGCTGACTCAGAAGGCAGACCAATGGCAGAAATAGCCCCAAACTGCACGTCGACTGCAATGCACAAACCAGAAATAACAAATCAGATGATAACGACACGAGTGCAGTTTTTAGGTTTCTCGCTGCAACATTTCCTGCTCTGATTATTCAGTCAGGTAGATGAACCGATCGGCCAGCGAGCCCCCCCCCCCCTCAGTCAAACTGACAGACACACAGAACCCAGGGGGATCAGGTTGTGCTGGCCTTGTGCTTCCTGCTCTGCAATATATAGACTACCTCATCACACCTGACAGCACTAAGCACTGCCGCTCAGAGAACACACAAAGCAAACACAAACTGGATGCAAGAGAGACAGTCATGGGAACTCCCTCCCCACGCCTACACACACACACACACAGAGACAGACAGAAGACATCCTGGTAACCATGGAAACCCTCCACCACCTCCTCACACAGACCGTGACATCACGGGCGTTGCATCATGACCCAAACAGGGGGCCAAAGCAATCACCTGACCTGCTGGTAATCAGCTGAACCGGTGAGGAGGAGGAGGCCACAGGTGGGACCACTATAGGACGGACCAGACGGGGAAGATGATGGTGATGATGATGATGATTGAGGAGACGAGGAAGGACCAAGAATAGATCCTCCTGCCTCGGAGAAAGAGACAGAGAGGAAGAGAGAGGAGTGAGGAGGAGGAGGAAGAGAGTCTATTTTGCTAGCCCACCGGAAACTAAAAGCCATATGTGAGCAACGACTCATGAACACATAAATACGCTCTGTGATGAGCAAGTGAGGGAGGCAGATGGATGAAGACAGGCAGATAAATCAAGTAGGGGTGGGGGGGGGCGTGCAACATCCACTCACTGGATTGCTGCTACGTGATGGTAACCTATATAACCCTGATGTAAGCTGCTGGTGACAGGACAGGATGCTATGCTCTGTAATGCTGGCCACACCAATCTGCTTTCACACCAGGGTGCTGCACAGCCACCAGCCACCAAATGGATGTAATGGACTGGTGTTGATCACCTGGGGAAATCTACAGTAGCTAATGGCCATATGGTGCACTTAAACACAGCCGCCAGGAGGGCAGTTATATCGAGTCCCTTTGGGGATGTACAGTATGTGCTTACACACATACCTCCATGTGCTTACACATAAATAGAAATAACAGAATCAAGAATACAATAATAAAAACAAAAATAGTTGTCAAATGTTCTGGAAGTTATAAATAATACAAATAGTGCAAAGAAATAAAAACTGGATGGATATACGTGGACTGGATTATTATGTGCAGCATGTGGAGATGTCTAATGTATGTACACTGAGTATAGGATTTATATTTACAGTGACAGGTCTGTACATATTATAATATGTACATAAAGTGACAGATGTCATGTACATATTGCATTAAATGTGTATTAAAGGCTGTAAATTATCATCTTAAAATGTGCATTAAAGACTGTAAATCATAACCTAAAAATGTGCATTAGACTGTAAATGATAATCTAAAAATTTGCATAAAAGACTGTCAATTATAATCTAAAAAATGTGCAAAAATGTGCATTAAAGTCTGTAAATCATAATCAAAAAATGTGCAAAATTATGCATTAAAAACTGTATATTATAATCTAAAAATGTACATTTAAGACTGTAAATTCTAATGTAAAACTGTGCAAAAATGTGCTTTAAAGACTGTAAATTATAATCTAAAAATGTGCATTTAAGACTGTAAGAATTATAGTCTATGAGAGTGGATAAGCAGTGGATAATAGTGTCTGAGGGGGTGAGGAAGGATACATTTGAAGTTGGCTGAGTTTTAGTTAACGAGCTGCAAATGAGTCTGTATATCAAATCTAATTCTGGCTGCTGTGGATTTCCTATTATTATCCAGCAGCTCCTGTGTCTTCCCTCTGAGGCAGACAGCAGTAATGAGCAACAACCAACAGCACTTTCTAAAAAAGCTGGTCATGTGTTGGTGGTCAGCAGAAGGTTTTTTCCTCCTGTCATGCTATGTGTGGAGCTCCACAGCAGCAGCAGCAGCAGCAGCGGTGGCAGCAGCAGCCTCTAGCCGGCCACAGAGCTCTGTCCTCGGCTCAACAGCTGTGTCCAGCTGCGCTCCAGGGAGAGACACTGGGGCGCTTTGTTCTGCAGAGTTGTGGGCAAAAAGAGGGAGTGCAAACGGTCTCCCAGTATGTGTGTGGATGCATAGTTTCATTTCCACTAAGGTGAACCTGGCCTGTAGCCTCCACTAACCCACCAGGTCCAGCGTCTATCCCTGGATGTTTCTCCCCCCCACACCAGACGGCCTTGCCTGGGAGAGGGAGCACCAGGACAGGGTGGCACAGCTACACCAGACCAGACCAGGATGTGTGGAAAATTTCAAATGCACTGGAGCCAACACTGGCCGATTCGAGCCATGCACATTCACAAACCCAGAAAAAAAACCCTCTCGTGTCTTGAAATGATGATATAAAGCTGCATTATTGTTGCAGAGAGCACCAACAAAACATGGACAGATGCGAAGCCCCAGTCAGTGTTGCAGCAGCAGCAGGAAGGGAAGGAAAGCAAAGCGCCGGGTAATCACGGTTTGCACTCAGGAAACAACAACAAAAGAGAGGAGTAAAAGAGAGAACCACAAAGCAGGACAAGGAGCTCCGGTTTTCATTTCTCTGGAGGATATGTGACACCTAGCAAAGTAACATTCACGCTGGTACTTACTCAGATGAACCGGTTCCGCTCGGTCCACTGGAGGGTCGGTTCTTCCGGCTGAGAGTCGGGCGGGATCTGCGGAGAGAGACCGGAGAGAGAGCTTCAGAGCCTCGAGGACTGAGCGTAAACTGTGGCTTGCGTCATTTCACCAGGATGCCACTATTGCGCGCAGCAATGCAGCCATCTTGCTGTGGTGAGGAGTGCCCAACACACAGACTCACCAATC
Source organism: Sebastes fasciatus (assembly GCF_043250625.1). Classification (NCBI taxonomy): domain Eukaryota; kingdom Metazoa; phylum Chordata; class Actinopteri; order Perciformes; family Sebastidae; genus Sebastes; species Sebastes fasciatus. Next base: position 22,815,231 of record NC_133799.1, on the reverse strand, counting down.
ACTGCTGGAGCTGGAGCCTGAGCTGCTGCTGGGCTGATTCTGGTCCCCAGTAAATGAAAGTGATCCACCAACAAGCTCTTATAGTATTTACCAGTATAATGCAGTGGAAATGCATTTACAAAAAAAAATGGACTGCATTTTCTTACATTTTATTCATAAAAATACTCCATGTTTGGTGCTTTAATCTATTAGTGTAAAGTACATTTACTCAAGTACTGTATAGGCTCCTTAAGTACAATTTGGAGTTATTTGTGCTTTACTTAAAACTTCCGTTTTCCTTTAGTGTGTTATGTAGTTTTTTTGTGCATGTACAAGGTCTGCAAAGATACAAAGTCCACTCCAAAGGGAGTTACTCTCACAGAAACATTTATCCTGAACTGCCTGAAACGCCTTGCTTGAAGTCCTGCCTTTTCTTCCGTAACGTAGTGATGCCACCAAGTAACACATTCGCACTTTTGTTGAATTTTTCCTTATCGTGAGTTTATAAATCACAGTCGACACCGAAGAGAGTTACTTTTCCATACAGAAACACTGCTCCTGAAACGCCTCGTTTGAAGTCCCGCTTTTTCTCGTGTAACGTGGTGATGTCACCATGTACGACACTTTGCCTTGCAGCTAGTTTGGCGTGCCCTCAAACAAAGCTAGTTCGAGCGGAGCTGGAGGGGAGTCCGAAGAGCTTGTGGTTCAGTTGACCAATCACAACAGAGCGGTCCAGCTGACCAATCAGAGCAGACTGGGCTTTTCGGGAGGGGGGCGGGGCTTAAACAGAGCGTTTCAGACAGAGGGAGAAAATAGGTGCTGCAGCACAGCTGGAATGGCGAAAATAAGGCTTTTTTTTTTTACTTTAAAGCATGTAAACATTTTCTAGTACAATCCCCAAATGTTGGTATGCACCTGAAAAAAAGCATAATAGATCCTCTTTAAGTATTTCTGATATTGTATCAACTAAGTGAAAAGTAGCTCCACCTTGACCAGCTGTGACATTAAAATGTAACTTGTATAATAATCCAATAATATAACATATCATAATATTCTCTTAAAGTGGCAATTCTGCCCAACAAATACATTTATTTTTGATACTTAAAGTACATTTTGTTGGTAATACCTTTATACTTTTAATTCAGTATTTGAATAAAGAAATCTCCTTGTAACTAAGTATTGCTGTTTACTTAAAGGTGCTATTGATAACACAGATGTCGCATTCGCCCTCCCCCGTTCCATTGCATTTACTTCACAATAAGTTGTTGCCAGGCATTTACCGTCAATCTCAGCCATATATCCGTTTTTTCCACATTAACCGATGACACGGAGATACCACGTGATACCAACGTCGTTTTACTATTGACTCACAAGCCTTGTTAGGAGTGGGAACCGAACGTCAGATATCTTCCACAGAGTTAAACAAAACATTCATTTTGGACCCGCCAAAATAGTTTAAATGATTAATTCACATCATAAATTTTTTTTTCAGGAAAAGCCATACTTAAAAGCTCTGTAGATTTTTTTTTTTTTTTAATTCATCTACATAAAAATGTAATCAATAAGACCTTTAATTAAAGAACTGTCTTCCACCACTGCTGTAATCAGTTTGACAGTAAAAATGCTGTGGTGCATACTAGGAATTTTCCAATTATATGTCATGTTGACTCAACTGATGTTATGTGGGAGTCCGCCCACTCTTTATAGAGAAACATGCCTCTTGGAAAAATAACTAATTTAAAAAGAAAAATCATCACCTTTCATTCAAATATTCCGCTTTCCTAAAAGTCAGTTTAACATTTCCTCTGAAAATCCACAGACATGATGTGTGGTAAATATTCTATTAGAGCAGCTTTTACCTCATTACAAAGTGGTGTACCATTGACATGTCAACCATGTCTACATCCTGGTGAAGTACTGCTAAACATTCAGTGTTAAAATAGCATCAACTCAAAAAATCAAGCCAGTCTTCCCTGTTTCCCTCTTAATTTTTATTTAATTCCATGTTAACTTATTGGCTTATCTCTGCTCCCTCCAATCAGTCAGCAGCTAAAACATGACAGACAGATCTCATAGCGCCCTCCTGTGGCGGCTTATAGGCGTGTAACCCATCCCAGCACGCTGCTGAGGGTGTGTCTGCTCCACCTGATGTGGTCCAGAGGTTGTTGTTTGTGGGGATGAACCAGAAACCTGAGCAAAGCAACGCTGTAGTGTTTCAGTCAATACATCTTTGACAAATACATATTTACATTGACAGATGACTTCATATATTCTCTAGAGAGAGAGATCAAGTTTGGTGTTTAGTGTGTCTACCATTACGCCATTAAAAACATCCTGCAGTTTATTCAATATCCCCACATGAATTAAGTCCACATCAATGTGTACATTTATGATAAGGCCCAAGACCACGAAGATAGTATCATCACAAATAATCATCACATTTAAAATAAAATTAATTGGTCGATGGATTAATTAGTAGTTGTTGGACCAGCATTCATTTGAGCAAGACTGAGTCAGAAATGCATAGAGAGAGAGAACAACAGTGTGAGAAGTATTTTGGAGTGGAAAGCGAGACACTGTTACATACAGTCTAGTCCTTGTCATTCATTAGGGGGTTTGTTATGAAACTGTATGAGAAAGTGAGGTAAGAACCCTGGTCTCTCATCCATAAACAACCAGGCCAAAAAGGACTCCCCTTAAGGTCCAGGATTTGGACTGCCTTGGCACGTTATATCATCCACAGAGAGCACAAGAACTAACAGTCATGAACTCCCCAGCTCCCCTTTGAGTTCACCACATTGACACTGGTGACTTGTGAAGATGCGTTCCCCTCCAGGTTTCTCCCCCCGCAGAGGGCTCAAACCGCAGTCACAGGGCACGACGCGCCCGACGACTGTCAGAGCTCATCCTTCTCCATCTGCTGGAACGCCTCCAAGTCTTCCCGCCAATCAGCCAGCAGTTCGTCCACCGACTGGCTGCTTGAGTCTGTGTCGCCTTCAGGCTCCTCTCTCTTCTCAGAGTCTCTCTCCTCTTTGGAGGAATCAGCCTCTGCTTCTTTGGCTTCCTCTTCTGGTGGTCGAACGTCCTCTGCGGGACTAGCTTCCTCTTCTGGCGGACTAACTTCCGCTGCAGGACTAGTGTCTTGATCTACAGGACTGACCTCCTCCTGTGATGCGGTGACCTCCTCGGGAGCCAACTCGTCCAGCTCCAACGTGCTAATTTGCGATTGTGTGATGGGTTCAAATGAGGTGGGAGTTGTTGCGTCCGTTAAGCAGTCTTCCTCCGCTTCCTGCACGTCCACACCTGAAAAGAAAGCAGGGGTGTGTGTGAGATGCACGCACCAAAAAAACTCTTTTCCTCCTCCTCCTCCTCAGTCGGTAATCTATACAGCATGCCCCCCGGTAGCAATTCTCAGTCAAAAAATAGCAGCGTTATTGTGAAGCTGTCAACTATAACAGCATGATGCTGATGGTGAGTCATGTTTCCCACAGGATAAAACCTTTCTGCACAACCAAACTGAGAGTCAACCGAGAATAAAGAAATTTGGCAAAAAGTTATACTGTGACTTTTTTGTACAGATCTGTTTAGAAAAAAAAAGAAGGTGTATATGACCCGTTTCTAAAAATGTAGACGCTTCTTTAACTGTTATATGTGTTAAGGAATGAGGAATACTTCAATGACAACAGGGTATGACTAACTTCAAGGCTGTATAAATCAAGAACAGATAGGCCCAAGGTATCTGGTCATTATTGTGTCCTGGAGGCTTTGTGGTTACAGAGACTTGGCCATGAATCACAGGATTTGTGGCCAAGTGTCTGTTTGGGTAAGCATCTCGTCTGTTGAAACATGCAGTCAGAGTGAAGATACTGGCATCATATAAAACTAGAAAAGTAAGGAATCCATTGGCACCAACCATGTCATGCTAGCTTGTTGGGAAGGTAAGCAAAATTTTGGCGAGGAAAAATCTTCATGGCCATTTTCAAAAGGGGTCCCCTTGACCTCTGACCTCAAGATATGTGAATGAAAATGGGTTCTATGGGTACCCACGAATCTCCCCTTTACAGACATGCCAACTTTATGATAATCACATGCAGCATATATAAACATAAATGTTGATAAAATCAAGCTGATTAACACAAATTATGAGAACTGTTTCCAGAAACCATGTAAAACACTGTTACACGGCCTGTCGAGCGTTGCCACGTGTAACTATTGGTTTGCTCCAGTCACAAAACAGACATAAAGAGCTGCCATGTCCTAAGCTCTGAAGGGGAAAATCTGAAATGACAACACTGTGACGGCACTAAGCTTTTCTATCAAACACAAACAGAATCCTGTGGTTAGGGGGCAGAGTGAAGAGGAAGGGATGGAGAGACGAACGCATGACTATAAAGGAGGGAAAACAGAGACGAATGACAAAGGAAATGATGCAGGGTAAAGATAACAGACAAAGAAAGAAGGAAAAGAATACTTACTGCTCTCAATTAGGCTGCCAGGAAGAGGTTTACCTTTGAATATGGTTGCTGCTCATCCAAAGGGGAGAGGGTGTGTGAAAAAAGAAGCGAAACCAAGAAAGAGAGGAGAGGAGAGGCACTGTTACAGTCCACCACAGGGATTAGAGGGATTTGGCAAATGAAGGAAAAAAGAGAAGAATGAGGAGGCAATATTGATAAGGGTGTAAAACTCCACCATCCACCGCTACAGCCACAGCTGGTGGGTGGCTCTGGAATGAGTCACGATCTCAGAGACTTCAAATAACGCCTAAATCCCTACATCTCATCTTTATTTCATGAAGTCTGGCTCATAATGAGGCTCAGTCGGTGGAGAGAGACGAGTACACTGATGTGATCAATCTTATCAACAGTCGGTAAGTGGAGCAAAAGAGAAAGAGCTCTAATGTTTAATGTCACACCTCTGTCTCTGGCTTTGTCGCTCAGCAGCACCTCCACCTCCCGGTACTCCTTCAGCGCCTCCAACAGGATGTTGCCCTCCTTGTGGAAGAGGAAGAGGAGCGGCATGGTGACGTCGTCGGTGCTGCGGCCGTCCCCGGCCATCTGAAACAGGGGAGCGGTGTCGCTGCTGCTGCCGTCGTTGTCATCTGGAAGGAGATAAAGAGAGCAACAGGAGATAAGTGAGAGATAGTGGAAACTTAACTGGCAACAACTTTGTTGAGATATTAATCATTGAAGTCCTTTAAAGCTAGGGTTGGTAACTTTGAGCAAAAAAGAGATAGAAAAGTTATTTTTATAAAATGGTCACGATATCCTGACAGTAGTGCATGTGACAGGTAATCTGTAAAAAAAAATCATGTTCGATCCTTCCCTGCTGTTCGAGCCGTTCTGCGCATATGTGGGCGCGCCTACCCAGTATGCCTTGCGGGAAGACTCGCCCCTACTCTGCCTCTGATTGGCTACTGGCTTCTAAACCTAAGCGCTAACGGTAGATAGCCTAGTTATGATGCTTATGCTTATGATGCAGAGATTTGGAGCTGCCATGGTTGAGAAGAGTAACTTAACCAAGGCCTCTCCGAAGGCAAGCTACCTGGTCCGAACACCGGTATGTTTTTTTTTATCTTTAAATTCACTTCTGAGAATTTTTGAGGCGAGAAATCAACTGTGTAGATTTTGAATATTGGCAGTTTTACGAAAACTGATTGACGTTTTCGGAGGTGAGAAGCTCCACAAACTGGCGGGACAGCAAGCTCGAGCCTGCGGGAATTGTCAGCCAGCCACCCCTGCCAGGCACGCTGACAGAACCCACTATGAGCTGGCTGGAGCTCTCTCTAGAGACCGGGGATCGCTGGCTAGCGAGCCGACAGCTCACACTCACAGAACCCGCTGTGTAGACAAGAGACTTTTATTTCCCTGTTGACGGACAGCTTTTACACATCTTTATGTTCCCATATTTTCGTATTTCTTAGAGGCTACCGAGGGATCTATCAGACAGTTAGCCAGCAACCACTGGTTCCTCTTAATTTTATAATGGACATTTGTGTTGTGATAATAACTAAATGTGTAAATTAGCATTTAGGTTTAGAAGCCAGTAGCCAATCAGGCTTAAAGAAATTAGTGGCATTATCACGTTAACTTTGACAGCCCTAAATACAATATGTGTTGAGAAAGGCCCTATATATAGATGCAGATTATTATTATTATGAAGCTTACTTGAGTTCTGCTCTATTATTAACTCATCATGTAATGTGCAGGACCCTATTCGACTGGCTGCCTTCAAGATAATCAAATTTATCGAGCCCTAATCTAGTCACTGAGCAGCCGTCTTCCGTCTTCGTGTCGTTAGCTGCTCGCACTCACCGATGACGATGCCTCCGATGGCACCAGCCTTCTGGATGTGTCGGGCCTTCTCTGCAAACATACACTGACCCCTCTGGAGCAGAGCGATGTTGCCCTGGACGTACTCAGCATTGGTGATCTCCGTACAGCCGCTGTAAGGCTCAGCCACAGTCACGAAGCCTCGTACCTGCACGCAGAAGCATGACAGGTGAATTATTGCAAAGGATGAAGGAACACATTGTAATATTATGGTGCTGCAGTCTAATCCCACATGTTCTCTTCTGGTGCTGTGCACTCATCTTTTCTTCTGTTTGAATTAGGAAAATATTCTAGGAGAGGAAGTGCCCTCTTAAAAATACCAGAGAGAAGTGAGTGGCTCTCTTAGGAAAAACAAACACGAGGAAAGTTAAGTGCCCATTTGAAAACCCGGCAGCTTGGCAAAGTAAAAACCCACTCACCCCTGTGGAACTTTTGGACAGGTCTATGCCAAATTGTGCTGGGCCGGCGGTCAGCACAACCCTGCCAAAGAATGGATGAGAGATGATCTGAATGGCTCTGGGAGGCAGCTGCTCCTTCTGCTGCTGGCTGGACAGCTCCATCATCTCCTGCATGAAGCGCACGCCGTCCTCTGCTGCCACCGCACTCACCGCCTGGGTGTGGTCGTGCCAGAGAGAAGAGGAGAGGAGAGGAGGGGAGGAGAGGAGAGGAGAGGAGGAGAGGAGAGGAGAGGAGAGGAGAGGAGGAGAGGAGAGGAGAGGAGAGGAGAGGAGAGGAGAGGAGAGGAGAGGAGAGGAGAGGAGAGGAGAGGAGAGGAGGGTTTAAAAAGTCAGGATGGAAAGAACACCATGATTTGTAGAGTTGGGACAAATATTATATCCTCTATTAGACAATGACACCGGTATCACAGTTTGTTCTCTTGCTGTTTTGCATATAAATAATAATAATTCAACTCAAGCCGTCTGGGACAGGTTCTGCTTTCTGTCCCCAGAAAGTCAAAACTAAACATGGAGGAGCAGTGTTCAGTTTTTATGCTCCATATATCTGGAACAAACTCCCAGAAAACTGCAGGTTGACCAATCACAACAGAGCGGGCCAGCTGACCAATCAGAGCAGACTGGGTTTTCGGGGGGAGGCTCAAACAGAGGGGGGGGAAAGAGGTGCTGCAGCACAGCCAGTATGAGAAAAGTTATGCATTTTTTGAACATTAAAACATGTAAACAAGTTTTAGTAGAAGCCCGAAATACAAGTATGCACCTGAAAATGAGCATGATATGCCCCCTTTAAATCAAGGATGAAGACTTTTTCTGTTTGCCGCTGCCTTTTATTAAATCATTATTCTTGTATTTTATACCTGTCATTCTATTTTAGCTTGTTTTTTATTTCCTATTGCCTTGGATTATTAATGATTGTTTTTAAGTAAGGGATAATGTACAGTCACTGTTGTGAAATAAACCGTGACAGGGCGATGTGTCTTGATGCCCTGATGACCCGCTAACTGTCCATTATCCCGCTTATTACACGGCTACTTACTTAAGAAATCAATAATTTGACACAAAAATGGTCCTCCAGAGTCTGACATCAGAGCTGCACCCATAACAACGGTCTCTTATACATAGCAACGGTCTGCTGTAAAGAAACAACAGACTATAAGACGCAGTCAGAATCGAGTATTCAACAAAGCCGTGTAATAATTGTATTTAAATGTCCTTTTATAATGTGTTGCTTTTGCACTTTGTCTCAATGCTTTTGATGTTTTATGCAAAGCGTTTTGAATTGCCTTGTTGCTGAAATCTGCTGAATAAATAAACTTGCCTCGCCTTACAAATGCACAGGCTGTTATAAATGTTTTAAAGACATCATGCACTCTAATGCATGTTTTGACAAATAACTGTAATCTTCCCATTTTAAAATGTAGTTTTTTCCTCATTAGTTATGGAGATACAGTTGTATGTTTTAGAGGTGATTGTCTTGCAGTATTTTGCATAACAGTGCTGTATCATCCCCAGTAATTAGAACAAAACAGCTGAGGAGTCACATTCGATTAAGAGACTTAATTATTACAGCCTTGGATTCTGTGTTGTTTTTTATAAATCAGCCACTAAATGAGAAACATGCAGATGTGTATCCTTGTTGTTAAACTGTTTACCTGTGTCGCATGCTGGACCAGCTGCACCCTGCCATCTTTCAGGTGGATGAGACTGACTCCCATTCTCCTCAGCAGCTCCAGATGTTCAGGGTTGTTTGCCATGAAGTCCTGAGCACTCAGGGGAGGACGGCCCATACCGGGCTCCCTGAGAGGAGGAAGAAGAAGAAGAGATTAAAAACATGGAAGAGATACAGCAGTTAGGGCAAATAGATGTAGGCACATCACCTGGTCACACCTGTATGTATACATACCGGTAAGGAGCAGGGCGGGGGCAGCTCTTGTCCACAGCACTACGGATCGGTTCTCTCAGGTTACGAGGGAAGGCGGGGTCAGGAAACAGCAGGCGAGTGTTGGGGCAGGTCCAATCGTAGTTGGAGTCGTCCAGCTCCTCCACCGACTGAAACTTCGGGAGTAAATCACAGATTCTGTTAAGAACTACATGCTCTAATCAATTTGTCAGGTTATAATTGAAATGGTATTGTGTTGATTACCGTTCTGTTTGAACGAATAGATGAAGAGTGAGACGCTGTGGAGAGGGACAGGGGCAGCAGGTGGGCCTCAGTTGTGAAGACGTAGTCCTCCACGTCGAACGGTAAGTCCTCTGCATCAGCAAACAGCAGGAACAGGTATTTGAACATCTCGGCAAGGAAGAACGAGTCCATTCTGACAGCAGAGAAGAGGTGAGATTATGGGTTGAACACGGCTGCTGGTTTATTCATCAGATAATCATGAAGGGTGTTGCAAAGTAGAGCCAGACTTAACAGCAGGCCAGTATTTGTTCACATTATCAGCTTATTTTAGATACTGTATATCTGGTAGTGGATATGTGATACATTAATATTTATAGGCCGCATTTTTATGTGTATTTGACTCCTAATTTTCTTAATCCATGTTTCAAGACACTAATTTGTATGTGATTACAGCATCATTCATATTATTCTGATGGCATACGTTTTCTTCTTTGCATAAATCATGCTGAAAATTAGTCTTTTCACTTCTTAAGTCAGAAATGTTTCTTATTATTCTTGATAAGAAATTAGTTTAATATTTTTTTAACTACTGTTGAATGTCAACTTTACAAATAAAATGTATTGTTACACATTGTACACAGCTTTTTCTCTAACTCTTTAAATCGCTGGTTCTCAACCTGGGGGTAGGGCTTTAAATAACAACCTTTGAGGGATCCCTGCTAATAATGTGTCTTATGTGTTTAATTAAAAAACAAATATTGGCTGATATACAGTATATTTTACTCTTATATATAAATATTAGCCTCATAAATTCAGTATCATTTAACATTTCCTTCCTTTCACTTCCGGTAGCTCATACAATGCTTTACATAACACCATCTGGTGGTGTGTAAATCTGATGGTACAGTATATAAAGCATGTCTGAATGGTGTCTACAGTTGCCATATAGCAGTCTATCATCAGACAAATCATCTTAAAAAATACTGAGTCTGTATATTCTCACCTGTCCTCGTGGCTCCCGGTGCGTACGTCCTTCATTGCAGCGAAGCCGCAGGGAACGCGAGCAAAACGGTTGAGGTTGTCCAGGATGGTGCGACCTGCCTCCAGGTAATAAGGGTCTCCTGTGGCCTGGGAGCACGAGAGGACAGCAGTGTTATCATAACAGAGGACACTACAGAACAGCAACTGTGAAGGAGGCTCCACTGACACAAAGATGTAACTTCCACTCCTTAGACAGTGTTTTATCATATAATTTGTTAAGAGACACCAGAATGCCAAAGGCAGGAAGCTGCTTAATAACTGTGGAAATGGAGATTACGTGTCTGAAACTTTGTAAATGAGCCCTGATGAATTTGCAAGTTAATGTAATTTAACTGGTGCATGATAATAGGCATTTACCTCTGTACTGTGGCAGTGAAAAGAAAACCTCTGCATAATGTCAAGCGTCCTTGATAAATTACCTTGTAAAGGAAATAGGTGCTCTCTGCAAACTCAGGCCTCAGGGGATGTTGGGCCCAGTGTACCCTGAAATCAGTAGTGAAGGCCTGGGGAGAGGCGGAGAAGGACGAAGGGGTCAGCACACCATCCAAAGCATTGTAATTAGAACGGACAGACGAAGCTAAAATGCAGCCGCGTCGTGTGAAATGCAAGCTTGTTCACTTCCAAACCCGTTATGGGTGACAACACGAGCCTTATTACTTGACTCCGCCGTCAAATGACACCAAGTCGATTTTTTTGTGAAGCAGTTAAAGCTTAAGATTTTGGTATTTCATGTTGGATACACAGAGAGACAGATTACCTCGGGGAGGAAGTTGTGTTTCTTTGTAACTTGATACAACATCTCGTGAGTCTCGATGGCAGGACGGATATCTCCCTTCAACACCTGAGACAAGCACAGTATGAACAACGTTACTGAAATGGAACAAGGTGATACAGGAAGAGTAAAACCTTCATTTCACATGATCCAATCTGACCTGCAGTCCAGGGAAGAAGGCCAGCAGCGAGTCCATCCAGGTGCGAGCGGGAAGCAGAGGTTTGTGGATGTGGACGTCCAGCAGCAGCGGAGGCTGGCTAATGTACTTCATTATAGATGCATAGTGCTAAATGGGGCATACAAAGTGGAAGGATTGAGGATAATAAATGAAACAGTCTTGTGGTGCTCGGTAGGGGTCTAAATCACATGTTTCATCACGTTAAGATATTAGATTAAGTCTTTGGACAACGATACAATATTTGATGATATCACAAAGTCTGCCACGATACGATTTTGATTTCAATTCAGGGGCCTGCGATCGATATGAGACGATATCATTACGCTCATTTAACACAATCAGTTACATTTATATCAACTCACAAAAAGCAACTCAAATATGATTGGACTATTTTATTACTGAGCTCTGTATGAAGGAGATACACAAATAGAGCAATGGGAGCCTGAGGACATAAAAGGCAGGGTGGCTGAAGAGTAAACTAGATTTTTAAAAATGATCCAGTCGAAAAAACGAGGCCAGTGTTGCCAACTCTTTTCCAATGAAAGTAGCTCGCAGCACTAGCTCCAAAAGTCCCTCAATCTAGAGAGAATGTCGCCAAGTCGGTAACACTGACAGTCTGTCGCCTCAGGCCTCCCTCCAAAGCCACTCCCCCACAATTATCATTATGAACGTGAACGGCAAACACGGCTATTGTTAGTACACACAGCTGTCAAGCTTGCAGCTTGTGGAAGACTATGGTGACACGCAATGAGTGCACGGGCAGACAGATAGGTTTATTACAGTCATGCGACAGCCACCGGATTTACTGGATTTTTTAGTTGTTTTTCATTTGATTTATTGATTGCTGTCAGGATGTTATGAGAATTTCAACTAATACAACAAAAGATCTTAAAAAAAAAAAACAACAAAAAATCTTTACCAATCCTGTCTTTATAACAGGTTGAGGCAAAGTATGTTTTTAACTTCAGTGCTGGAGAACTAAACAGAATCCTGAAATGCACCAACGTAAACAGTATAACGCTGCTTTATCTTGGAGATGACACAGTGAGAAAATGCTATTATGCAGACAGAGAGGCATCAAATTACACAAGTGTGTGTGTGTGTGTGTGTGTGTGTGTGTGTGTGTGTGTGTGTGTGTGTCCGTGTCCTCACAATATTAAACCGCTCCAGAAACAGGTCATCTCCCAAGAGGATGTAAGCCTTTAGCAGGTATTCATAGTATGAGTCAATTCCCGCTCCTACTCCGCTGTCTGGGGACACACAATCATACATCACTCCATAAGGCAAGAAAACAAACATGACAAACAAATGCTCTATTTTTACCCATCAACCCTCTCTGCAACCAAATCCTCTCTCACCCACACAGAAAGATTGTACCCCTATACTTCATTTTCACTTTTCCATGTTCTCATCACTCCATATCTGCCACAGCCTCCTCCCGTCTTGCTCATCTCCCACTCCTCTCAACACTTCATCCACCCTCTTCACCTTTCACTCCCTCAGTCCCGTCATCCTCCCCCCCACCCTGTCTCACCCCTGCGGACCCACTCTCCCCCCTGTCTCACCCCTGCGGACCCACTCTCCAGAGTGGATGTTGATGGTGGTTCCCACCAGATTGCTGTTTCTCTGTCTCTTCTCCCACAGAAAGTCCAGAGCTCTCCGGGCATGGGCCTGCGAGGAAGGGGCGCATTATTGATTTTAGAAAAAGTTAAAAATCAATCTGCGGTAGCTGTCAACTGTTGGAGAGATTACAGTGATGGACTGTGTGCTTAATCAGCAGTCTACTGCTGCCAGAAAGTGAACCAGTCCAAGGCTCCAATATCGTTGCACAGGGTAAAATATAAAATATCAAACTCTGAAACATTTCATTAGACCACTGCAGCTGCAGCTACTAGGGCTGTCAATCGATTCAAATATTCAATCACAATTAATCGCATGACTGTCCATAGTTAATCGTGATTAATCGCCCATGTTTTATCAAAAATGTACCTTAAAAGGGAGATTTGTTAAGTATTTAATCCTCTTATCAACATGGGAGTGGACAAATATGCTGCTTTATGTAAATGTATGTATATCTTTATTATTAGGAATCAATTAACAACACAAAACAATGACAAATGTTGTCCAGAAACCCTCACAGGTACTGCATTTAGCATAAAGAAAATATGCTCCAATCATAACATGGCAAACTGCAGCCCAACAGGCAACAACAGCTGTCAGTGTGTCAGTGTGCTGACTTGACTATGACTTGCCCCAAACTGCGTGTGATTATCATAAAGTGGGCATGTCTGTAAAGGGGAGACTCGTGGGTACCCATAGAACCCATTTACATTCACATATCTTGAGGTCAGAGGTCAAGGGATCCCTTTGAAAATGGCCATGTCAGTTTTTCCTCGCCAAAATGTTGCTTTGAGTGTTATTTAGCCTCCTTCCCGACAAGCTAGTATGACATGGTTGGTACCAATGGATTCCTTAGGTTTTGCAGTTTTGCATGATGCCAGTATCTTCACTCTAACTTTAAAACTGAGCCCATTACAACCTAAAAATCGCGAGTTGCGTTAATGCGTTAAAGAAATTAGTGCCGGTAGCACGGTAACTTTGCCAGCACTAGTTTATACACAAACATTTTATAAAGTATAGAAAATTCAAGATTTTGTTGCGAGAGGCAGGTTGATCAACAAGCAACAAAAGAGAATCAGATCTCACTGAAAACTGACACAGTATTTCACATTGTGCGTCATCAAAAGAGCAGGTGGTTTCATAAAACCAAGCGTCTGCAACCTGACCTTTAAAAAAGACAAAGTGTAACCTGGATTACAGATAAACAAGGAAAGATGATCCACTTGTAGAGGTGTGGCTGTTCAGTGCTGATAAACCTGTTCAAATAGTTGATGGCTTTCTTAATATTTAACAGCTCTTTGAAATGTAAATATGTCAAAGCGTCAGCACGAGAGACATCGCAGTAGACCCACTAGTTTAGTTTCGTGTATTAGAACAGTTTTGCTGATAAATTTAATGCTGTGGTTTTAGACATGTTGGATGACTAATGTGACGGCCCCTCTGTGTTGGATCCTCGGCCGTGTCTGTGCTTTCTATCTGCAGGGCTGCAGACCAGATGAGTGTAATCAGCGGCATGGGACACACCTGGGCCCGGTGTGCTCCATGCTTTAAGCGTGAACATGCAGCAGTCTGTGTTGGCACATCTCCTCTCACACCATACCGCTGTGTCGTGTCTTTTGTTTTCTTTTCCTTGTTTTTACAGCACAACATCCAGGCAGCACATTTTCGCACATCCATTCCCTTCACTACTGTCTCTACAGATTCCTCCTATACATACGATTGCTTTGGTTTGACTTACTTTTGGTGAATAAATCACTTTAGAGCCGGGCTGAGACACTAAAATGTATGTATCTATAATACTTTACTGAACAACAGCATAAATCTGTTCACACTGTTGACTAACAACACCATGATTGTAGATATTTAAAATGGAAATTCAGTTTTTGACATCTGCTTTAACATCTGCATAGGAGGATCTTATAAATGTGATACCTCAAACACAGGTTCCCCGGTGAAGCGACTTAAGGCAGCAAACTCCAGGATGATGGTTCCTGCACACGCGGTGCAGGTGTCTGTTTCTGTGCCCGTTCTCGTCTCAGGACCCCTGACACCATACTTCAGGTTCACCTGTCAAGCAGAAGAAAAAGAACATCACAAAATCTGTTTTTTCGGAGTCACATGTGGTTTGAAAGAGACTGGGCATGAAAACTAGTCAGACAACGAAAATATCTGCGTTCAAAAGCTGCGACAGCTGCGAGCAGAGCAGTGGAGCAGAAAATGGAAATATGTAGTCATGATCCAAGAGGTTACCGATGTCACTTTGACAGATTGCAACCCCGGAAGTGTGAACAAGCTCAAATATGTATTTTTGGTAGCACATATACGATCAAATGTGTTTGATATAGAGATTGTTAAAACAGGAATCTTATTTAATAGGAAGGTTTTTTACTTTTTGCCCTCCAACATACAGTCCACATTTCAACTGACTCCAGTAGATGCATCACAAATTAACCTGGTGTTTGTTCACCGACTCTTCTCACTAAATAATGGCTGCAGTTTCAGGAAGAGGAGTTGATATTGTTTTCCAATCACAGTCCAAACATAGTCTTCATGAAACGATACCCTAATCGCAACTACATTTATTTTCAATATAGCAGGAAGAACATTTTTTAAAATCACATATTGAAAAACAAAATCTTGAAAATTGGATGATATGGGATTAACAATAACAAGACAAAACAAGTATGTATACAATTCTTGTTTTATACCTCTACCTTAAAAGGACCATTATGTAATAAATTGACTGTACTAAATCATAAAATGACCATGATATGTCATCAGAGATTAAAGAAACATGCTAAATTGAAATACTGGCTTCTCTGACAGCAATGCTACAGCCAGTATGTTCGCCTTTGAAATTTCCATTCCGGTCCCTAAAGTCTGTTTTTGTTTTGGATCTGTGTGATCTGTCCACTGCCCATTTCAACACCCTGTTGTCATATATGAAACAAATTGGCACACAAACACAGCCTTCTGCAGCCATGAGAGCAAGCAAACCAACTGAATCAACAGAGATGACGTTAACATTAGATTCTACCCGACCTTAGAAGCCTCCACACACCCCTCGTGGTCCGTGTGCAGCTGAGTAATCAAGGTAGCGAGTATTTGAGACACACAGCCGGTGAAGTTATTCAGACTACTGCTGCTGGCCAGAGGCCAACGCAGTCATGTCTAGAAGGTAACCCTCATATTGCCAAAACATGCACTAACTGCTATCAGTCACACCGGAGAAGCGGACGGACCACGGCTCGAATGTTTTGAATTTGACAGCTGTTACCTATTTTAAACGCAAGCCGTCAGTGCTACATATAGTTCCTTCAAACAGACTACAGTGCATTTAGTTAGTTTCTGGTATTTCGGAGCTGAATTTAAGTTGTTCTGCCTGTGTGCAGGTGTCTCACCCTGGGATAAGGCAGGCCACTGCTGGTGTTGAAGGCTGGCAGCAGTCGGAAGCCCAGTTCTTTGGCCATGTGCAGGAGCTCATCCTGGTACCACTGCATGTGTTGACCTCCCTCCTTCAGCATCACAGCCATGGAGTGACCTCCCAACAGACCTCTGAACACACACACAGACAACAACCACGTGTTAAGAATGGAGTACAGCACAATCCAGTGATGACTTATCACTAATGTATTTTTGGACAGCTGTTCTGTTTGCTGTCTAACCATTTATACGTGTTGATAGTCTCATCCAATCTCACCCAAGGACCCGTATGTTGGTTTCGAACACCGACACCACAATGTCGTTGTCCAGTCTCACATCTGTCAGCACTCTTCTCACCGCAGCCTCAAACTCTGTTGTCTTGTTCAAAAGCTGGTAATGAGAAATAATACATGACTATAAAAATCAGGCTTGATTATAGACCATTTCATAGTTTAAAAGTGGACTGAAAGACGCAGGATATTCTTCAGACAACTGACCTCAGAAATATTTAATAAACTTGGTTAATTTTTAATTTAGTAAAATTGACATTTCTCTCTAAATTCTGTAAAGGACTCACACAGCAAAGACAAATATATAATATATAATACATTAGTCCAATGTCATCAATACCTCCACTGTGTTCTGCCCCATTCATTTAAATACAGCCTCAAAATAATAACCCAAACATCAGTGTAAGACAACCAAACATGAAAAATATTCAGAACCAATACCCACCACCAGGGTGTCCAGAGTGTCTATGAGGGTCAGAGAGAACCTATCAGAGAGAAAGACACAAAATGTTCAACATGGTTGTTGATAATTCAACATAATAATAGTTATTCAACATGTATAAGTACAATCTGTCTCCACCTTCCACCTCAGGCAAGTGCTCAACAAGGTGTGGTAATTAGCGTGTGGACCCACGTCATCATCATTCCATTAATGCTTTAGATCTCAAGGTACTGCGCTACTTACTTTCCCAGAGCGTCGTCTACGTCACCTCGGCTGGGTTCGAGCCCACGTACTCTTCCTCTGCATGTTAGTGGCATCAGCTCATCTGCTGGGTACGCATGGTCCTGAGAAACACACACAAACACACTTTAAACACCATGCTTTGACCTTCAATTCTTTATTTCCCGTTAGGAGGCCAGCTCAGTCTGATTTAGACATAAGTCATCTTAAAATGTACATGATATTTTAATGTTATTTAACATGAAAGAAGCTTCGAAGCAGGCTTCGAAGCTTCGGTGAGAAATATTGAAGGTATTCGAAGCTTCGCAGAGCGGCATCCTCTGTCTGTCTGTCTGTCTGTCTGTCTGTCTGTCTGTCTGTCTGTCTGTCTGTATCTCCCCCCTTTCAGTGCCGCTGATACACTACTGTACACACATGCACATCTACACACAACAAACAGCGATATCCGCCTGAGAATAACTAATAATTATTAATGTTGAATATGAATAATGAATAAAGTTGTGGGATTATTCCTTATTTCATGGACAAATTTGGGGTTTATACTTTATTACTACATACTTATAAAGAAAGAAAACAAAAAACGAGGCATTCAAATACTGATTTGGAGGTCGATTACCATGGTCAAAGTTTCGAAGCATTCGGGTCAGCCTTATTAACCATCGCAAAGAAAAACATCACATCTTATTAAAAAGATGAAAAAGGAAAATGTCCTGGTCACCTAATAAGCTGCTCCTGTCCTGAATCAAATCCAAATATCAATGCTGCAGCAAGAGGACTTAAACTAGAAAGTCTTATTTCTGTGAAGGAAGCCAGTGGAAATAGATAACTTACCATATAATTCTGATATGCATGGTCAAACATCTCAACCACTTGGTTCCTGGCGAGGGGAAAACACAAACAAAAGTCAGCGTGGGTCCATTTTTTTTTTCAGGTGACAAACTCTGCTTTTTTTTTTCTACAACTCACCTCAACCTCTGCTTCTCCTCTCGTAACATGGTCTGTCCGAGGCTGGAGAAAGCTCCGAGCAGCATCGATAAGAACAGTACAGCTGGCATTTTGGTAGTGGGCAAGATCGGAGCAATATATATAAAAACTACAGCTTGGCTCGTCAGTCCCAGAGCAAATACCTAGTCATTACCACTGCACCAGCCAAACAGCTCAAACTAACAAAAACACCTAAGAAACACAAACCTACACCCTCCTATTAATGTTATACCTCTGAGATCATGTTAAAGCACTTCTTGGCCACTGACACTCCATCTGTGTTTCTCAGCAAACACCAAAAACAGGACTATAAGTACAATATGTAAAATGTGCGCTATAACATGTGCATTTAACTGCAATTAAATACTTTGTAGGAATGTTGTTATTTCAAGTAAATATTGAGGTAACTAATAAAGATGTACCAGGCATTAGTTGTAGTGAAAAGTTGCTCCTCCAAGTCCTGTGAGTCACAGCTGTTTATTTTTCCAAACTATCAGCCGGATATATTGCACATGTGTGACACGTTGACATAGACAAGTTATAACTAAATCTGCCCTGAAGAAAACCGGCTAAATCAAATTAATCCTGCAATCAAATGATGAAAATTACAATTATAATATTTTCTAGATGTACCCAACAGCGATCAAGGACACGTATAGCCTTTTTGGTTGTCACAACACACTGTTATATGTAACACTAATTGTAAAACAGAAGCAAAACAATGATGAATTAACAATCCTTGTCTTATTTGTGTTTACAATCCACAAACCGTTTACCAACTCCACACAATCTACAGCAAATTAAACCAGAAGTCATACCGACAGCCATGTGAAGCTCCTGCTCATACCAGCTCCTGTTATCACTCTGGTGGTATCACTCAACTGTAAACACCTTTTAGATATAAGTTAATTATCTCCTCCTCTTGAAAGCTCTCCTTCGTCAGCCAGTCAGACACAAGCAGCTGCTTATTATTCAAAACTATCACCCGGATATATTGCACAGGTGTGACACGTTTACACAAAAAGACTAAAGTCACATGTAACTAAATCTGCCCTGAAGCAAACTGGCTAAATCAAATTAATCCTGCTATCTAATGATGAAAATTACAATTATATTATGTTCTAGATGTACCCAACAGCGATCAAGGACACTCTAGCCTATTATCTGTTGTCACGACACATTGTTACATCTGAGACTAACTGTGAAGCAAAACAACGATGAATGAACAATCCTTGTGTTATTTGTGTTTATAATCTCTTACTTTACTCCACTCAATCTACAGCAAATGAAACCAGAAGTCATACCAACAGCCATGAGAAACTCCTGTTCATACCAGCTCCTGTTATCCCTCTGGTGTGTTAACTGTAAACACCTTTTAGATATGACTAAGTTAATGATTTGACAGCTCTCCTTCTCTTCGTCAGACCAGCAGCCCAACGCTCAGGGCTTAGCTAATTAGCCAGTTAGCTTGCTATGCTAACTAGCCGAGCTGTTGACAACAGACAATAATGGTATCAATAATACCAGAATAATCGACAAATTTCGCGTCCATTGTTGAGTACCGGACCCGACCGAGCTATCTTTTCTGTCTTTTTTGTTATAAAGTGGATAATTTGGCCGTAAACTGTTGTTTCGGCGAGCTAGCCTGTCTTCAACAAACCGGATGCGATTGCGATGAAGACGTCAACAACATCCGCTTCCTGCTAGAAGTGTTATTGTTATTGTGACCCTGAGTTTAGATTCTCAGGCAGCATTTCTTCGCAGGCTCAGAATAGAATAGAAAGCTTTATTGTCATCGTATTTAACACAACGAGATTCACAGTTGCCACTTTTCTGTTCAGTGCTTTAAAATAAATACTTGACAAGACTAAACGAGGCAGATAAAACATATAACAGGTAAAACACACACAGTTATAAAGCAAATAAAAGAGGTAAAGTAGATGTAATAAATAAATATAAACAGAAGTGTTACACTAGGTCAGGGGTCAGCAACCTGCGTCTCTTTAGCTCCTCTCCTGTGGCTCCCTGTGGATTTTTAAAAATGGAAATGAATAACTGTTTTTTGTTTACATTTTCATTTTATTTATCATTGTTGTAGGTCTAATGTATAATGGAGTATTAAGGCCACATTGAGGGGAAAAAAATCAATCTGTGATTTCGAGAATAAAGTCATAATATTATGAGAATAAAGTCATAATATTATAAAGTAGTAATTTTCTTTTTTTTTCGTAAAGTTATGACTTTATTCTCATAAATTACGACTTTATTCTCATAAATTACGACTTTATTCTCATAAATTACGACTTTATTCTAAAAAATTACGACTTTATTGTCATAATTTACGACTTTATTCTCGTAAATTACAACTTTTTTTCTTGTTAAATTCTGACTTTATTCTCGTAATATTACGGCTTTTTTCCTCATTAAGTAATGACTTTATTCTCGTAAATTGTGACTTTTTTTTCTCGTTAAATTACAACTTTTTTCTCGTAATATTATGACTTTATTCTGGAAATCTCAGATGTTTTTTCCCTCAATGTGGCCATAATACTCCATAGTACATTGTCTCTTTGGCCCTCACTGCATTAGACTTATATACTATATACTTAGACTATAAACTGTGTTACCTTCATCACAATGATCAAATGTTTTGCGGCTCCAGACAGATTTTTATTTTATTTTTTCTGCCTAAAATGGCTCTTTTGATAGTGAAGGTTGCTGACCCCTGCACTAGAGGTATAAAATATAAAATAGATGTAATGTAAACAGAGGTAATTGCACTTGTAAAATAGGTAGGGTAGATGTAATAAATAAAATGTAAACAAAGGTAGTTGTATTGAGGTGTATATTGCATCAAAGGATATTGCACAGTCAAATGTATTTCACATTCAACAAATGTATTTCACATTTCAGGCTCAGAAACAAATGGCCTCTCCTTCACTGAGATTTGCAAACATAACTCTATATATATGGCTGTATTCCCCCATATTAAGCACATATAACCTTAACCTAAGGATAACAAGCTGTTTTAATGGCTTTTGAATGGGTTACATAAATCAGCAGAGTTACCTGCAAGTCCAAGTTAGGGGGAAAAATAGTTCTAGCAAACTGTCCAGACCTTTGTGATGCCTTTAAGTGCTGCTCAGAAAAAATTACGTCTCAAGTGCTTACATATGTAAGTGATAACGAAAGTGAATCAAAACAGCTGTGTATTGTTTTTCAAACAATAAAACACCTCAAAAGCCATGGTATTTCTCTTACGTGGATTCCCATAATCCTTAAATGCAACGCTTTAGCTTCTTTGAGATAGCGTACACGATTTTCCTAGTTTGTGTATATTAGCTTGCAGGCCTACAATCGTAAGATATCCTAACAACAAGTGTAGGCAGCGTTAAGGGTTAACGGTAAATGACAGAATAACTACATTAAAACCTCTAAATACGTTAAAAAGCAATTATAAACACCGTGTTCGTTGTTAAAGGTGAGCTGTATATGTGTCCTAACTAATTATTGGCAAAATAAAAGTTTATTTCACCGTATTTTCGTGTTTTTCCAGTCATTGACTACATTTCCCAGGAAGCTTTGCGGCATCACTTGACGCTCAGCTGGTCCCACATGACAGGTATAGCAAGAAATCCCTGACTTGTTCTAGAGAAACAAGTTATAACTGGTAACTGAAAGTATACTTTGTGTCCTAACTCATAATTGGTGCCGGGTAAAAGTTTATCTCGCCGTGTTTTCGTGTTTTTCCAGTCATTGACTACATGTCCCATGAAGCTTTGCGGCATCACCTGACGCTCAGATGGCTTCAGATGACAGGTATATCGAGAAATCCCTGACTTGTTCTAGAGAAACAAGTCATAACTGGTAACCTAAAGTATACTTTGTGTCCTAACTCATAATTGGTGCCGGGTAAAAGTTTATCTCGCCGTGTTTTCGTGTTTTTCCAGTCATTGACTACATGTCCCAAGAAGCTTTGCGGCATCACTTGACGCTCAGCTGGTCCCACATGACAGGTATATCCAGACATCCCTGCTTCTCCTATAGAAACAAGTCATAACCGGTCACCTAAAGTATACTTTGCTAAAAACATAATAGTTACCTACAACTCACCGAGGGAACAGCACGCACAGGTAGGCAGCTGGAGCTCATATTTGACATGAATTTGATAGTTTTCGACAGTGTTGATTTCCTTATCACATACAAATCACTGTAATAATAAGATACTAATGATAAGATATATGGCTTACCGGTTTATACAGCGTGGATATTGTAGTTGCATGATGCAGCATTTATGTAAATCTCTCGTTTAACAACAAGACATTATGACGTTAGAAGGGACTACTGAGCAGCTCTTTATTCTTTATTTCTTTTGAAGCCTACCTGATTATTTGTTTCTTTTGAACCTTATTATTTATTTATTTTGAACCTCCACCCACCTAACTTGTCTGTTTTTGTCAGTTTTTACTTTATTTTTCTATTATTTCTATTATTATTATTTATACTACATTCTGATATAATATCAGAATGTATTTTATATATATACAGCTCTGGAAAAAATGAAAAGACCACTTCAAAATTAGCAGTTTCTCTGGTTTTACTATTTATTGGTATGTGTTTGAGTAAAATTCAATTTTTGTTATATTCTATAAACTACTGACAACATTTCTCCCAAATTTCATATAAAAATATTGTCATTTAGAGCATTTATTTGCAAAAAAAAATGACAACTGGTCAAAATAACAAAAAAGATGCAGTGTTTTCAGATCTGGAATAATGCAAAGAAAACAAGTTCATATTAATTTTTAAACAACACAATACTAATGTTTTAACTTAGGAAGAGTTCAGAAATCAATGTTTGGTGGAATAACCTTGATTTACAATCACAGCTTTCATGCGTCTTGGCATGCTCTCCACCAGTCTGTCACATTGCTGTTGGGTGACTTGGTATTGACAATAAACTGACTATTAACAAAATTGCACAAGTGGAAAATGATATTGCACAGTGAGAATTACACCTGAGTAGTACTGATAGACAGTTGGTGTACAGTAAAGTACAGTTATTCTCAGTTATTCTTTATTTCTTTTGAAGCCTACCTTATCATTTCTTTCTTTTGAACTTCTACCCACCTAACTTGTCTGTCATGTCTGTTTTTCTCAGTCATGGCCCCTTCTGCTGATAAACAACTGACAGGTCTAGTTGCTGCCACGTTCACTCCATTGACCACAGAAGGGTAAGTAGTCTTTATAAACCACGTCCCTTTGTCTGCTTGTTTATTTAATGATGTGTGTGAAAAGTGTGTAAAGTAAACAGTGAGGAGGAATGGGTGTAACTGTGGAACACTCCTGTAGGTATGGAGGATGTTTGGTCTTCATTTTTGCAAAATGTGCAGGCCCATATAGAATAGAATAGAATAGAGTAGAAAGCTTTATTGTCATCGTATTAAATACAACAAGATTCACAGTTGCCACTTCTGGTCAGTGCTTTAAAAACAAATCCTTGACAAGACTAAACGAGGCAGATAAAACATATAACAGGTAAAACACACACAGTTATAAAGCAATATAGAACATGTAAAGTAAATGTAATAAATAAATATAAACAGAAGTGTAACACTAGAGGAATAAAATATAAAATAGATGTAATGTAAACAGAGGTAATTGCACTTGTAAAATAGGTAGGGTAGATGTAATAAATAAAATGTAACAAAGGTAGTTGCACTTGAGGTGTATATTGCATCAAGGATATATATTGCACAGTCACATGTTTTTCACATTCAGTGTATTAATGTTGCACAGATTGATTGTTTGTTCAGTGTCCGTATGGCCCAGGGAAAGAAACTGTTTGCGAGTCTGGAGGTGCGGGCTTTCATTGACCTTTCACTTTTTCCCAAAACAGTGAAATCAACCTATCAGTGATTGGACCTTATATTGATTACTTGACAGAGAAGCAAGGTGTTAATAACATATTTGGTAAGTTTACAAGTGGATTCTTTGTTTTAATATTTGTCATTTTCTGTGTTCAACCCTAATATTGCATGTTTGTAGACATGTTTGTCCTCTGTTAACCATACTCTCTATTCTGGTCAAAAAGGTGCAGTGTTGGGTCAGATTACACTGGAATGTAGTCAATTAGGGTTGATAACACACTTGAATACCAAACCTTAGTCAGATAGTTGTTAGTTTTGGATTCCATATAGTGTAGGGATGCACCTATACCGATACCGGATTGGATATCAGGCTGGTACTGGCTCAAATATCTGGATCGGGTATTTGTTGTTGGTGCACGATTTATTATTTTAATAATAAATAACAATTCAGTAAATTTATATCTATGTTTTTATTTATTACATTTTCTTTTACAACATTAGGAAAACAATCTTTAAGTCAAGCCTGATCCCAGTCTCTTCCACACAGTGAGGCACACGGCTTACGACACTGATATCAGATCGGTACTCGGTATCGGCCGACACCCGAAGCCCAGGCATCACTGTCGGTATCGGGGCTGAAAAAGTCGTATCGGTGCATAATATACTCTTACAGAAACTCTACATTTTGAGAAAAATTGAAATGATCTGTCAGGTAATTTCACAAAACAGTCAAAAACTAAGAAAAGAACTCGTCTGCAGGCGTCATCTTCTCAGAAGACGATGATATTTTACATTTTTACTGCACTTGTTTCTTCATTAAAAGGCGATTCTACCACCTGTAGCAGTAATAGAACTCACAATTATTTCAATAATACTTTTAACTACCTTTTTTAGCTACACTGTTCATATTAAATGTAATGTGTTAACGCCCAATTCTGTGGAACTGTGAGTTAATGTTGTGTCATAGTGTGTGACGTAACCATTTCGACATCAGCTTCAGTGTCATTTCTTCCAAAGAACTTGCACACTTTTTTTCATTTTCAGTGCAATTGTTCCTTCATTAAAAGACAAGTCTACCTTTAATTCTATATTTAATAGAATTATATCATTTTAAAATGCAATGCATCCTTGCGGCCAGACTAATAAGCTGAATGCATTACTGTTCTTTAATAAAATGTTTAGATCTTGCATTGTAAACATACTGCATCAGTTATGCTTCATAGGATTTTCCTGGAAAAGGAAATAAACTTGTATGACACCTTGACCTTTTATACTTTTGATTTTGTGTTGCTCTTCAGTTAACACCGTTTTATCTGACCTTTCTGGAAAGATATTGTTTTGTCTCAAGCTTTGGTTGTGATCAATCTGTCCCACTTTAACCACTGTTCCTGGATCAGAGACTCAGCGAGAGGTTAGATAAGAGATAACGTTTTCTCTACATTGATCAAAGCTAGTCAGCGTTTCCTGTTTGTCAAACATGACTGATTACTGTGTCATTTCACACATTTCTCAAACCAAATGAATCATCGCAGTTCACGCTAAGCTTATCTCCCTGTGTTAACTCTCCATTTCCAAACTAGTTTCTCTGTGTGACCTCATATCCAGCAGAGGATGTTTGTTCTGATCTTCGTGCCTCATCATGTTTTAGGGGACATATTATGAAAAACTCATTTTTTCAGTGCTTGTTCAGCCAATCAGAGCTGACTGGGCTTTTTCGGGTAGGGGGTCTTAAAGAGACAGGCACGGAGCGTTTCAGACAGAGGGTGAATACAGGTATATTCAGACTGACTGTATGAGAAAAAGAATGTGTTTTTTGAACATTAAAGCAGGTAAACATGTTCTTGTAGACACCCAAAATACAAGTATGAACCTGAAAATGAGCATGACATGTCCCCTTTAATGTTCTTTCTCATCTCGCTGTCATTGTCTGTATTAGCGGAAAGTGGATTTTGTATGTATTGCTGTATGAGTCATTAGAGCTAGATTCAGGTCAGCTTGTTGTCTTTACTTTACTGGCAAGACAAGAACAAGACAAGACTTTACTTGCTTACAGTGAATGGCTCCACCGGAGAGGGCCTGTCTCTCACTGTTGAAGAGAGGAAGACGCTGGCAGAGGACTGGTGTGTGAAAGCTAAGGACAAGTAAGTCATCACACAGCAGCTTTGTCTGCAGATCTGTCCGTATGTAGAGTCTAATGCAGCAGGAAAAAAAAAAAGTCAACAGCTTGTAAAATGTATTTTGTGTGTGTGCATGTCTCTACAGAAAGGTTCAGGTGATTGTGCATGTCGGCTGCATGAGTCTCAAAGATTCCCAAGAACTGGTGAGTTGCTGCCTTTATGTCGCACAGCGGTGTGAGTATCAAACAGAGCACATGACACACCCAGCAGGTGTGTTTCATAAGGCGAGATTACCCGTTAAAAACCAGGCTTAATGCAGCGAATCTGGTTTATTTTCAGGAAAAGTTACCATGGAAACGTATCCCTCCAAACTAGCCTCCCAGTCAGGCTGGTAAAATAATAGTTTTTGTCGTCACATTAATCACAATTTTATTAGAAAAACATGTTAGTTTCCACTTTAAATGCCACATTGACAATTCTAACTTTTAGGTTCTTTGATTTTTTTTTGGAAGTAGAGTTCATTCCTGGAGGCACTGATGATGAAGTGTTTTAATATATTTTTATGGTGAATGCAATTTCACTCCGCCTGCCTCGTCTGCTTAGTTCAGTCTGTGATGACCCACATTTTTCAAGACTTTCGACATCTAATTTCATTGAGTTTTTGCAAGTGGAGACAGTGAGAGTGATAGAATAGTAACGACCAGACGGCAAGTTATCTCTGCCTCTAAAATGTCTTTTTCCCTGTATGATTGTTGTTTACACTTTTGTACGGATTAAACAAACGAGATGTAACATGTTAATTCGTGAGCTTTAGAGATGCTGGTCGTTAGATTTTGTTACCATTCAATAGAGCCAGGCTAGGTGTTTCCTTTTGTTTATGCTAAGCTAACAGACTGCTGGCTATAGCGTCATATTTAATGTACAGATAGGAGATCGTTGTCAATCTTCTCATCTAATTCTGCTAGAAAGTGAATAATTGTATGCTGAACTATTCCTATAAAATATTGGTTGAGTACATGATCAGAGCTAATTAAAGTGTTTTTGGATTTTCAACAATGGGAACTAAACCATAGATGAAAACACTACAGTGATAATATAGTTTATAAACTACAATGTGTAACATGTGTCCACTACAGCAGTAGCTACAGATTGCCTTAGTTGTCACTGCTCTTCCTCACAATGTTCATGTTTCCCTCCAGGCTCACCATGCAGAGCAGATCGGGGCTGATGCGATAGCAGTCATGGCCCCCTTCTTCCTCAAGCCTAAAAATGCAGGTAAGCGTTGGTTTTAGTGGGAAAAGCATTTATTTCCACACATTCAAATGCAAGTTCACAAACACTGAAAATGTGTGCTGCTTAACACCCACTTTCACGTGTCATCCACATGTCAATGCTGTACTTGTTTCACACACTCACACATGTTGTCCACATTTCTTTCCCTCTCATCCTTCTACAGATGTGTTGAGGTCGTACCTCCAGGAAGTGGCTTCAGTTGCCCCAACTCGGCCCTTCTATTATTATCATCTTCCAGCTATCACTGGTATTAATGGTTAGTATCTCTGATTATTGACTTTTGCGGTTGCATACCATTTAGATATAGAGAGACTCTGCATCCCTAATGGTGGTAAAGGCATGTTGAATGTCAGACCATCTTTGACTGATGTCTTTTTTTTATATTCTTTTCTTCAGTGCTGGTGAGAGATTTGTTGGAGGGTATTGATGAGCTCATTCCCACGTTCAGAGGCGTGAAGTTCAGTGCAACTGACCTGATGGACTTTGGCCAGTGTGTCAGCTACATTCAGCCTAACTGGTCGCTCCTCTACGGCGTGGACGAGGTCAGCTCCGCCTTCTTTGCTCTGTAGCTGCTTATATTGCAAGTAGGACTGTCAAAGTTAACGCGATAAGAACACATTAACGCAAATTTGTTTTAACGCCACTAATTTCTTTAACGCAATCAATCTTTCAGAGGTTATAGCGGGCTAGCTTGTCGGGAAGGAGGCTAAATAACACTCCAATCTCTAAATTTTGGCGAGGAAAAACTGTCATTGCCATTTTCAAAGTGGTCCCTTGACCTCTGACCTCAAGATATGTGAATGAAAATGGGTTCTATGGGTACCCACGAGTCTCCCCTTTACAGACATGCCCACTTTATGATAATCACATGCAGTTTTGGGGCAAGTCATTGTCAAGTCAGCACCCTGACACACTGACAGCTGTTTGCCATGCCATGTTATGATTTGAGCATATTTTTTATGCTAAATGCAGTACCTGTGAGGGTTTCTGGACAATATTTTTCATTGTTTTATGTTGTTAAGTGATTTCCAGTTATAAATATATACATACATTTGCATAAAGCAGCATATTTGCCCACTCCCATGTTGATAAGAGTATTAAATACTTGACAAATCTCCCTTTAAGGTACATTTTGAACAGATACAAATGTGCAATTAATTACTATGGACAATCATGCGATTAAATATTTTAATCGATTGACAGCCCTAATTGCAAGATGACGTTTTGTGACTCTGACCTCTACCACAGAGCCTAAAACACATGTTCTTTCATTTTGCCACAGCAACTGCTTGCAGGTCTGGCTATGGGAGCCGACGGAGCAATTGGCAGGTCAGTGTGTGTGATCCTGCATAATGCGTTTGTCTCCTTTCACTCTCTCTGCTTAACAGTTATTTACATGTAAATTGGATTATATTTCTCTGCCCGCAGCACGTATAACTACGCAGGATGTCATATAAACAAGCTCATAGCAGCATTTGAGAAAGGCGACCTTGTCCAAGCCCGGACAATACAGGTACCGTCCACCTCCGCGCTGTTGCTCCCAACTTCTCTGATATTTTACATCTATTTTGGTTACTGACATCTTTGTCTAATTTTAGTTCAGGATGCAAGAGCTTCTCCGTTTTGCCATCAAGCTTGGTGAGCGATGTGTCATGATGCTTTTCAATCATATTATATATGAGATAAATGAATGTACTATAAAAGTCTTTCTAACTGCCTTATTGTCATTGACAGGTTTTGATATGGGAGTGAACAAGCAGCTGATGATCGTGCTGTCCGGCTTGAGTCTCGGTCCCCCTCGACTCCCTGTGATGCCGTGTCCTCATGATATCGCTGTGTCCATTGCACAGAAATATCGCCACATTTTTCCTGAATGCTGATTCTGTATGTTCACACTGGGTTGTTGAAATACCTAAACACAACACATTTATACTTTGAATCAAACCTTACTCTAAAAATATCATCTTTTTCCCCGAGTCAATCTTTTCCTTCAACAGGGGAAAAAAAAAAAAATTGTTACATTTTCAGTTGGAAAAAAATCTTGCATATTCTTGCTAGTTTCTTTAATCTCAGTGTTTCATAAAGTGTAAAAACTCCAATTACTCAGGGGAATGTGGTACTGTACTTGAACCAGAGACTGCCTGTTACAAATCAGCAGTTTATTAGCTTCTTATCCTGTACTGTGTAAGCTGAATCTCTTTTTGAGGAGTTTGAGCACGCTACGCCTTGTTTTGTACGTCACGTTGCATTCATAGAGATTAAAAATGATCACAGTGAACTATTTCAAAAATGTCAAAGCTTCGCTACTGCATTGTTTTTGTTGTACAGGTTTGTTGAATGTTTTGCCTCCATCTATAATCGCCACCAGTGAAATGAAAGTTGAACATTTTATGATTGTTTTCCTACTTTTAAAAAATCACAGTTGGGGAAAAACTGACTCCATCAGAGGGACGACAAAAGAGACGTGAAGGGCATTGATATGAACGCTGTTTCATGAAAAAATGAACACTCCAGAAAAGGGAATAAAACCTCTAAGTTGTTAAAAGGGAGCATAAAACACTCGCAAATGAGATTCAGCCTTTGAGGTGGAATTTTTGAATTAAAAGTTTTTATTAAATGTTCTTTCTTAATGACTTATTAAAGGGAAATATACTGTGTAATGAAGTATTTTTGCTTTGTATCGTTATAACAAATGATCACTAATTTCTTACTAATAAATGCGTTGATACATACACACTGTTTCATGTCTCTTTCTTATGCTCTGTTCCTGGAAAGTTTCAAAATCACAAGGTCAGATTATCTTTAAGACCTGCACAGACATGCAGTGGTCTGTGTGTATGAGACCGAGCAGCTATGTCCATGCCAGCAGTGAGTGTGTCTGGTGGTCGTGGTGTCCAATCAAGTTTCAAGTTTCTTTACTTATCAAATACAGCAAAGCAATCGTTGGCAATTCAAATCTCGGGTTCCCTTCAACAACTCTCGTTAGATATGTTTAAATAAAAAAGGAAATTCACACAGGTAAAAGCATTTGTAGAAGACACTATTTCAAATGGATAAACTGAATGTAAACAGGATGTATATGCATAATGAGAAGTAATAAATCTATATGTACAGAGAGGTGTAAAGAGGAATGTAGTATGTACATAATAAGAAGTAATAAATACTTCTCATTGTGTACATACTACATTCCTAATCAGCTGGAAATTCTGCATTTTCTCTCTTTTTTAAATCTATTTCTAGCTCTGTTTTCACTAACATTTCCTAAAAATATGATATTGAAATTGTTTTATATCTATGACTACAACTTACTGTACTTGTTTGATAATTTGTATTAGCTGATAATTAAATCGTATATGTGTTGTGGATTTGATTTTGCTGTTTACATTTAATTGAGTTTTGAGTTTAGGGGACTTTGTCAGTGCTATCCTAGTGAGTAGTTCGTCTGTGTTATTGGAGGTGCATTAAAATGAGCACTATTAGTCACTAACACAGGGAGCACTGATCAGACATGTAAAGCAATCCATTCACGCCCATAAAAATAGTATACCCCGAGGCCGTCTCAAATGGGCACAATAGTACATTTACACTTTGGTGTTACTAGTAGCAACAAGTTGATCACCTCACAGTCCTCAGTTGACTTTCTGTTGTGACTGAAGCTGACTCCCAGCACGGACTGGTGGTGCCATTAACAGATGGAGCCTCGGGAGCAAACAGAGAGGAGAGAGGACGACACAATGATGATCTCCATGACACTGGGCTATTGAAGCACTAATAATAATAATAATGATAATAATAATAATAAAACATTCAGGGGAGACACTACAGGTAAAAACATTGTTTTTTTCATGCACTGATCAATTTTGAGATTTTGGGCTATTTTGCTTCTATAACACGTCTCCTTTCAGACTAGTGGAAAGAAAACAGGTTTATTTTACTACTTACTACTAGATTTCTCCTAAATTTGCCAAATGTTAGCATTAGATAATGCCTCATTTAAACATCATATTTCAGAAAACTTGTAATATGAAAAATAATTGTCTTAATGTATAGTAAGTAATCAACTGGGGAAGTTTCATGGTGATATTAGTTCAAATGTTTTACCCTATGCACCTTTAGTGTCTTCAAAATGTATGTAATTTTACACTCCATATTTTTAAAGGCTGTTCTCATACTCTCATGAGCCAGAAATCTCCACTTCAGCAGCATCAAACGTTCCACTTTCATTCCTATCTATGTTCTGAAGGTTTTTACGACGAGAATTGATTTTTTTTTTTATGGCTGTTGACAGTATTTTCTGATTTACGGAGCGATACCAAGAGATATCCAAAATTCTCTCTGTAAAAAGCTTTGATTCTAATGTGTCAACAAAATGAAACAAGAATTTTGACCCTGGCTTTATCGAATGTTCAGATATATGTTCTGGAAATGTATGCATTTTTATTATTGATTAGCACTTATTTAATAAGATAATCCCTCATTTGCATATTTAAACATGAATTTTCAGAAAACTTGTAATACAAAAAAAAACAATTTACCTGTAGTGTCTCCCATTACAGAGCAAATGTGATTAGATGATGAAAAAGATGCTGAACTGATGTGTAACTGATAATTCTTGTGTTACACTGAAAGAACTATATGGTCAAAACTATGAAGGATTACAGTGTTAAGAGGATGTGAGTAACAGGTGAAGGTTCAGCACAGCTGCATCATCTCACCGTTGAGGATGTTTCTTGTAACTGAAAGTGCTAATCCACTTTATAAAGAACAGTGTTAACCAGACAAATTAACTCTTAGTTAGCCATATCCACCCCCACAGTAGAGGGTATAGTGAGATGGGACTTCTCCCTAGCAAACTTGTCATAAAGCACTTTAAATATATTCATTAGCCACGGAGCCTTCTTGTTCCACTCTATGCCTCCTCGGTTTCACATTGTTCTTGTATCTTTTCTTTTGTAGATTGTTCCTTCCATCTGTCATTTTCCAATCTGTCATTCTCCTCCTCAGCTCCCTTTAGACACACTTCCTCCACATCTCCTATCCTGAAAGTCCTGTTATTCTTATAGAGGAAGGATTTAATCACAGAGGTATTATATTGAGGATTTACAAACTAAAAAAAGGCTGTTTTTTTGTATTAAATATCCTATGAAGTGATACATACTTCTTTTATCTCGCTCCTCTGAGCTCATGCCATCATGTCTTGCCTCCATAAAATGTCAGACAGGCAGCAGACATGCTGTGTGGCAGACGCCGGGGGTCACTTGGTGGGGGTCTGCCGTGTCAGGGCTGCAGCCGGTGACAGCAACTCCCCGTGGACACGCCACCTGACTCGCTCACAATTGAGAAGACTGAGAGGTTGTGAAAGGTCTTGTGAAGTCTTTCTCTCTCTCTCTTCATCTCTCACCAGTCTGCCCGTAGCTTGGAGGAGGAGTAGGGTTGCCACGCTATAACTCCACTTCTCATGCAAAGGGTGCATTCTCGCTGGCCTTCATGCCTGGAGGTCAAATAATTTGCTGCAGGATTCTGTGTAGAGCTCCTCGCTCCTTCTGACATTTCAAAATCAGTTGTTTTAAATATAGTTTTATCAGTGTTTCATAGGAAAACTAAATAATAAATCCTTAGCAACGCCTTGAAATTTCCTTTTCAACAGATGACATGATGCTGTTTGAACAAAATAGGTTCAATAATACCATGAAGAAAGGGGTTAAGTCCCTTTCTTTGTGTTGTAGAGGATGCTTGTCTCACTGATGCTTTTCCTAAAAGGGCCCAACGCTGCCCTCAGCTGGATATATTTTGCACCTACAACTACTAGATTAACTGACTCATGCTGATCTTTGGTTGCTCCATGATGTAAAGGTGGTTTACTGGAGAAAGAGTGATATCATTCCGTGCAATAAGTAGAATGTAAATAGAAATGTGGCATAAATGACTCAAGTCATGCAGAGTGTCCTGTTTTGTGGACATGGCATCATTTCCTGGGCTAACTGCATTAAAGAGCTGATTGTGTTTTTATCTTTTATTTTCATATCACTTTCATATCGAGGCTTCTTCCTGGCTTTCTTGAAGTAAAGAAAAACGAAAAAAGCCACATTTTCATATACTGACGGGGCATATTATTATTATTATTATTATTATTATTATTATTATATTCACAAGATTAATTTACAAATAATAATAGAGCAATCATTACAATTACAAAGTTATCACCCTCAAAACTGAGCAGATATCACATTAGACATAAAACATTTACACAGATAATAAAAACGTAAATAAATAAAAAGTAAGCAGAACATATCATTAAATCATAAAAAAAAAACATGACTACCGAAAAAGGTAGTACGTGGACCTCTAGCAAAATATTTATTTATTTAATTAATATCTAGGACGACAAAATGTGTACATTTTACACAATAATTCCACATGGAGTGATAATAATACTCCAGAAACATGAAGTAGCAATACTCACTATAATTACAGTATTGGTAGAAGATGTTAGAAGTGATGCGGAACTGTACTTGTGGTCAGTCGCTTCCGCATACTGAGGTGGACGGAAGTATTTGGCTGCGACACACAAAGCTCTTGCGTTTCCGGCCAGCTCAGCCCGTCAGCCCCGTCAGCAGCCCTCTGAGTGGTGTGTTGTCAGTTTACAGCCTGTCAGACTCGACTGGTACCAGTTCACCTGTGAGACGTTTTACTGGGCAGCGGAGAGAAACCCGTCCGGACCTCAGAGGAGAGACAGAAGAGAAGAGATGGTGCTGCTGACGATGATCGCGCGGCTGGCGGACGGACTGCCGCTAGCCGCCTCGATGCAGGAGGACGAGCAGGTAACATCATGCTGTTCAATGCAGGCTAGTCTGTTAGATGTTGACCACTGCAGGACGCTGGAAAACACCTCTGTGTTGTACAAATGCTGCAGTGACACGTTATCTAACATAGCTACTCTAGGCCTATCTATATGCACAGCCTTTTATTTACATAAAGTATGTGACTCAGAGCAGGATCTCTGTGTTTCAACTCTGACCTTACTCAGATAGTCATTTCATCATTGCACAACTTCTACTGTAAGTTTTATAAGGCTAAACACAAATGTAGGTCTTTGAATGTCTATATGTTGCACCAAATGCATACATGGCTGCAAAACATGCTTTTTCATCAGGTTTGATATTTTTTATTATTTACCTAAAGCAGGGGTCAGCAACTTTTACTATCAAAAGAGACATTTTAGTCAACATATTAATAATAATAATCTGTCTGGAACCGCAAAACAATATACAGCTTATAGTTTACTGTAAGTGTAATGCAGTGAGGGTCAAAGTGCAAATGTACGACAGATTATTAGGGTCACATTGACGGGGAAAAAAATGGAGATTATGAGAATAAAGTCATAATATTACGAAAAAAAAAAATATATATAATGTTGACCAATGACCAAATGAATGTAACATGAAATTGTTAAAATATGTTTGACATGAAAAAACTGTGTCTCCATTATATAATTTGTCCACCAGAGAGCGCTGACGTGTTTAAGATAAGATAAGATAAGATAAGATGAACCTTTATTAATCCCCGGGGGGAATTCAGGTGTCAAAGCAGCAAAGCAGAGGTACAGAGGTACAGGTGTACAAAAAATTATAAAAACAATAAATAGAGATACAGAATAGACATAGTGAATGAACATAGTGAATGGACATAGTGAATAGACATAGTGAATGAACATAGTGAATGGACATAGTGAATGAACATAGTGAATGGACATAGTGGATAGACATAGTGAATGGACATAGTGAATGGACATAGTGAATGGACATAGTGGATGGACATAGTGAATGGACATAGTGAATAGACATAGTGAATGGACATAGTGAATAGACATAGTGAATGAACATAGTGAATGGACATAGTGAATAGACATAGTGAATGGACATAGTGAATGGACATAGTGAATGGACATAGTGAATAGACATAGTGAATGGACATAGTGAATGGACATAGTGAATGGACATAGTGAATAGACATAGTGAATGGACATAGTGAATGAACATAGTGAATGGACATAGTGGATGGACATAGTGAATGAACATAGTGAATGGACATAGTGAATGGACATAGTGAATGGACATAGTGAATGAACATAGCGTGTACCGTCCGTCAATAAAAAATGTAGTTAGCAATAAATAGATGTAATATGTACAGTCTATAAAATGGTATATGGGATGTGGTGTAAAGTAAGTTTAAAGTTTAAAGCGCACCAATGGTTAGAAGAAGAAGAATTATTATTATTATTATTATTATTTTTCAACTGTAAAACGATCTGCTGCTCTGTAGGTATATTGCTTGTTATTTTTTAATAACCAAATTTAAGGGATTCTTATCACAAGTGTTTGTTTAGAAAATGAATTCCGGCGATATATTGTTAATGGATTTCTTAAACTCTCAAATATTTCCAAAGAATGTATATTTCCATTGCCGTTGCCATCCGCCATTTCGGACTGAAAGCGACTACCGGACGCCAGTAAAACATCCGCCATACAAACGTAAAACAAAATGATTTCTATTCTATTGTAATATTTAATGTCTCTACCGAAATGGCCTGTGTTGAACAATAACAAATATTATAAATATGCATACTATTATAACTATTTACTTATTTATTTATTAACCCTTTTTGCCCTGCTGCCTCCCAGAGGAGCATAAAGTGAGTGATGGACATAAACGGAAACTAGCTACTGGCCGACAGCCAGTTGTTTGGGAACAGAGACGTTAACACATCCACCACGGTACAGGCTTACAGCATACAGCCCATGGGTGTAATATAAGATAATAAAAGTGTTGAATTACAGCCAATATATCCATTATTACAGCCGCAGGATACAGCTAGTAGGAAGCTGGCAGAACCGGATATGTCATATAAGCGTGCAGGGCGGTGCAGTCCTGTGGGGCTGATGCACGTTCAGGAAAATAACTCTGGATTCAGCTATTAGTGAATCTTAACACTTTTATGGCATAATGATTTAAATGAGGGATATTGAAGTGTTCATACTGGGAAGTTGATTTACCTCAAAAATCATTATCCTCTTGATTTACAGACGTCTCTTTATACATCCATAGCCACAGGCGGTTTCAGTCCAAAATGGCGGCTGCGCCACCACAGCACCATCTAGTGGCTGTTGTCAAAAAAGCACCAGAGTTTCGCCTCTTTGCTTTTATACTCTTTGGTTCAGGTGCAACGTCCCTGGTTCGACTGCAATAAAAATCTATATTGATATTAGTCTCAAAACTCCAGTCGACACAAACATAAACCTAACATGTGGAAGAATGTTAAAATGGATGGTTTAGTAATGTTGATGTTGTTTTATAATGTTTGAGCATGACTTACCAGAAGTCTAACATCTTTCCTTCACTCTCTTGCTTGCTTTCATAAAGGGAAGCGAAAAGGTTTGTTGTGTCTCCGCTCTGTGCTTCAACATCATACGTGCATCTGTGATGCTGCAGTGTTGCTGTAGAGAATCTGAGTGACCATTTGTTATTTTTTTTAAACATTTTCAGTCAGCCTCTTCAGTCTCAGTTGTAGCATCACACACCGTCTGTGGTGTTTTGTGCCAACATTTATTTCCAGCACACTTTACAGGGCAAGAAATTAACACCATCAAGAAAAATAGTGTGTAATCTGGACTGGAGGTGGTTGCTGTTTTTGTCTGTCTTCTCAAACACTTAAACAAGTAGCACATTTTTGTCATTTATGTCTCTTCTGGTGCTATAATAGTGATATTTCCACATGCAAATATGGCATACAAAAGTCAATTTCTTGCCCTGATGAAACACCATATTACTTTCTGTGTGAGATGTGAGTGAGTCGTGTGGTAACTGCTCTGTTTTTTTTCGTCTGGTTCAGTTGGGTCGTGACCTTCAGCAGTATCAGAGTCAAGCTAAGCAGCTCTTCAGGAAACTCAATGAGCAGAGTCCCACGCGCTGCACTTTAGAGGCCGGCTCCATGGCATTTCAGTGAGTACGAAGAAGAACACGAGTACAGTTAAAAACATTTGAACAAAGTGGCATAGAGCACTGAAATACATCTAGAATACAAGTATTTCTGTAACGATTTCTTGACATCTTTATGTTCTCCTTGCAGCTATTTTATAGAGAAAGGCGTGTGCTACCTCGTGCTGTGTGAAGCCAGCTTTGCTAAGAAGCTGGCCTTTGCTTACCTTGAAGACCTGCAGGCAGAGTTCCATGAGCAGCATGGAAAGAAGGTCCCCACAGTTTCCCGGCCATATTCCTTCATTGAGTTTGGTAAGAAGAAAAGAGAGCCAGAAGCAACTGAGTTCCTGCTCTGTGGGCTGTTAAAGCTTCTTGTTTGTTTCAAATGCATTAGTGTCCATTAATATGTTCTGTAATACCACAGACTGCATATATAGATGGACGATGTGTCTCCACTTCCTCCCACAAAAGTGCAAAAGTGAAGCCAAAATATCCCGGATACGGGAGCTGCCATGAGTCGGTGCAGTAGTGATCGGTGGACTGGAGCTGTGGTATCGAGGTCCCGCCCACACACCCACCTGAGCCAATCACGAGCCGAGCACGGCCGCAGCTTGCTGGCGTGAGCCACCTAGCTGCTATGTTAGCACCGCGGTAGCTGTTTGGCTAGAAAGACACAACAACTAATCATAATATCTCTATAACTACAGTTATGATCAAATTGGCACACGTTGTATTACACAGACTCGCGACGGTCATGGAAAGCTAAAGTTACCTCTCCTCGTCCGATTTATCTCAACGGCTCCACGACTACTTAACTCAGAGCAGCTGTCAATCACAGCTGTCAATCATGACGTCTCACCACCTTTTTATAGCATCAAATAACTAATTAAAGCCAAAACTTATCAGCGTGACAAGATCTAGCTAAAAAGACAGAAACCATCTTTGGGAAAAATGTATTTGACGCGTACTTTGACTTTTTAGTTTGGCTCATGTCCCACTAACATTGATTTATGACCTATACTGCAGCCATCCACCAGGGGGCAATCAAGATGTTTAGGTTTCACTTTTGGGGGAGCTTTTAAAGGGACTCTGGTGCTCAGAAAAACTACCACTTTTGTCCACAGGGACCGCCAAATTCAATACACGAAATTAAAGTTCCTCGTAGTAACTTTAAAAAAGGAAACTGATTGTGGAAACATATTTTTATAAATCCGATTTGCTTAATGAGGTCACTTTGGTCATGATATTGATTTGGTAGATCAGTACATCACTAAAAAAAACAGCAAATAAGATATTGTAAGTCCTCAGGCTCAAAATTCTTTCAAACTCTTAAGCACGTTCCTTACAGAGAAAAACGCATTGTAAGTGGAGAAATCATGCAACGCTGCCTCCGCCACTGTTGGCTTGTCACTGTTGGCAACGACTCACTTGTCCACCGCTGCATCACTTCTTCACTTCTTCTTTGGCAGACTTTTGGCAGATCACAACAGAGCCTCCGGGCCCATTTTGCTCTCGATTGCATAAAGTTTAAACTTTCGACCCACTTTTCTTGCATCGCCGGTCAGTTCTGCAACACCACAGTGCCTCGAATAACACTCAGATATCCCATAGAAAATCAGTGGGAGCGAACACAAATACCATTCCTCTAGTGTATTATGTGGCTTATTAAATCTATCAAAGAGAGGAATTTGTTAAACACACAGATATAACAACACAAAGAGCTTATTTGGCAGTTAAACATTTTGAGTAAACACTCCACCGGCTGCCATTAACTGCTTTTATTATTTGTGCCGCTCCCTCGCCAGACACCTACATCCAAAAAACCAAGAAGTCGTACATTGACAGCCGAGCAAGAAGGAATCTGGGCAGCATCAACACAGAGCTCCAGGACGTCCAGAGGATCATGGTGGCTAACATAGAGGAGGTGCTGCAGAGAGGAGAGGCTCTCTCTGGTGAGTCCATGTCATCTCAGTCCTTCTCTAAGTGAAGGCGGATGCTCCTCATATCCCCACACTGTGATCCTCATTTGATTCTGTCCTTATCTGTGTGTCTATCTCTCCTCTTTCCTCTTTTGTTTTTTCCTCCCGTTTCTCCTCCCTGCAGCGCTGGACTCCAAGGCCAGCAACTTGTCCAGCCTGTCGAAGAAGTACCGCAGCGACGCCAAGTATCTGAATACCCGCTCCACCTATGCCAAGCTGGCAGCCGGCGGCGTCTTTTTCATCATGCTCATTGTCTACGTACGCTTCTGGTGGCTCTGAGAGAGAGAAAGGAGACGAAGATGGAGGAAGGAGGTATTGAAGTGGAAAATGAGCTGCACACACACCGAGTCTGCAGACACTAAGAAAAGCCGTCACCTTTGACTAAAAAAAAAAACAGGATCCCTGCTCTTAATAAGACTTTGCAGACCATACCACCACCGCCCATTTTGTTCTCGCCTGTCCATGGATGTGTGATCTGAATATAAATGATGTCATAATATTATTAACAATTATACAGTAATAGCGCTAGTAGTTGCCCTGGAGATAGGTTAAGAGGAAATGAGTGAATGTGTGTGTGTGGATTGATTGCTCTGTTTTTGTAGGTGATTGGTTTTGAAGTGTGGAGAGAAAATGAAGAGGAAAAAGAAATGTCCTGTTTTTGTGAGTTTCCAAAGCTGTACTGTACTGTACTGTAACAGGACTGATTTAATCTTGCATACTGTCTCATAATACAGAGAAAAACAACAACAAAAAAACATAACTTTATTTATCCTCAGCACATCATATGCATTAACATTATAATCGCAGTAGTGATGGCTTGAATGGCCTCAACAACATACTGTATGTACCACAGTAAGAAAACAGAAAACATTGCATTCATTGTTTTAGTTGAATCGGCTCAGCAACAAAGTAGGAGAGTAATTTAAGTAGACTGAGTTTTTTTTATATATATATATTATATGGAAGCCTTGCAAAACGCTAATTCACCTTTGTCTAATTTAGCAGATGTTTTTCACCATTATGGGATGTCAGTGTCCCTATAAGGGACTGTACAAAAATTATTATGGTGTCAGAAAAGCAGGAAGGGTAATGTTTTTTTTCTTTTTCTTTTTGCTGAAAGGAGGGTCGGTTCACCCGTCCGAACCATTCGCGAGCCGAGCGCGGCCGGAGCTCGTCAGCGAGAGAGACTCACGGCTGTCAATCATGACGTTGCACTCCCTTTTTTTATAGCATCAAATAACTAATTAAAGCCAAACTTAAACACACATCAGCGTGATAAGAACGATCTAAAATAACAGAAACTATCTCTGGGCGATCCAGATGTTTTGGCTTCACTTTTGTAGGAGCTGTCATGTCGTCCATCTTTATATACAGTTTATGGATCAAATAGTCATAAAGCATTGTTTAGTGTGCACAGTGGGTCATAAAGGTGCCCTTTAACATATGCAGAGGACAACGATCCTGACACAGTTTTATTTGACATTTTTCCCCTCACAGTGAGCTAGCTAACTGTAATGTGTCATATGAAGTTGACCTATATTACAGTTCAAGTTTAGACTATTAGTATCTCTTTATTCTAAAATAGAGCAACATGTTTTCTTCCCAACTTGTCTACTACTATCTTTGTAAAGTTAAACTGAAACTGAACGTTGTGAACACGGGACACGAACGAAACAGCTGATTGTAACGTGAAAGTGAAACTTTACGCACGGGATGCAAACAGCGGTCTCCTTGTTGAAAGCCTTGTGTTTGTTGGACCCATACACCTCAACTCCTGCCCACCCTTAGTGTGTCTTTTGTGCTTTTTAAACTACGTCACCACAGTCTTTCTTTGAGCGTTTGCTGTAGCTGCGGATAGGTTTACATTGTAGTTAATGGAAAAGCCCGATGCGTCTCATACTGGCGCTTTGTGCGGCGGTATGACACGCCAACGGACGTGATAAAGCTTCGGTATTTGATGTCCTGGGAATGAGAACGGGCTGGAGAAACAGAAAATAGATATTCATGTTTACAGATAATACAGATTAAATGATCTCTACCAGCGGTAGTTCCCCCCCCCCCTTCACTTTAGCCTTCATCACAACAAAAAGTTGAATGTGTCATATAAAGTTAGCCTATATTATCATTCAAGTTTAGCCTATTAGTTAGTATCTCTTTATTCTAAAACAGAGAGTGGCTGGAATATTCATAGGGGAGGGCCCAAAGAAAATATATGGGAGGACCTTGTTTTGTTTTTTTTTCCTCCAAATAATTAGCGTACAGTCCCTAACCTGACCTCAACAGAGTGTATCCATACTCCCTTTATGCTCTCTTGCACCGTGACTGTGTGGAGCAGCACCTTTATGTAAGCAGGCATACACAAAAAAACAAAAAGATGTCTGGTTGGGTCCTTTTTATTTTGTATAATGTTTCCACGTGTAGACTTCAATTTAAAAGTGGATTCAGGCTGAGAGTCCCGGGTGCTCCCGGCTGGAAAGGACACCGTATCTTGTTCTGTTCTGTCTGCTATCTATGAATAAAATCATTTGCACAAAACGTGCTTCTTTTTTCTGGCAGAGAACCTTGAGATGAACTGATGATTATCAGATGCTCTTCAACTGGGAATGCAAATAGAGATGCTTGCGTTATAAATATTCTGCAGAAGCCATCGATGCTGAATACACATACAGGAACTGCCACCAGTTTATATCAGGGCTGTCAAAGTTAACTCGTTAATAACGCGTTAACGCAAATCTGTTTTAACGCTACTAAATTCTTTAATGCATTAACGCAACTTACACAACTTTTTGGTTGTAGCGGGCTCGAGCTACAAGAAAGATACTGACATCATATGAAACTAGAAAACCTAATGAATCCATCGGTACCAACCATGTCATACTAGCTTATCAGGAAGGGGGCTAAATAACGCTCCAAATTTACGCTATACTTTGGCGAGGAAAAACTGTTAAGGCCATTTTCAAAGGGGTCCCTTGACCTCTGACCTCAAGATATGTGAATGAAAATGGGTTCTATGGTTACCCACGAGTCTCCCCTTTACAGACATGCCCACTTTATGATAATCACATGCAGTTTGGGGCAAGTCATAGTCAAGTCAGCACACTGACACACTGACAGCTGTTGTTGCCTGTTGGGCTGCAGTTAGCCATGTTATGATTTGAGCATATTTTTTATGCTAATTGCAGTACCTGTGAGGGTTTCTGGACAATATCTGTCATTGTTTTGTGTTGTTAATTGATTTCCAATAATAAATATATACATATATTTGCATAAAGCAGCATATTTGCCCACTCCCACGTTGATAAGAGTATTAAATACTTTACAAATCTCCCTTTAAGGTACATTTTGAACAGATAAAAAAATATTATATTTTAAACTATTGACAGCCCTAATTTATATTATAATCCTGTTTGTAGACTTTTGAAACGCAAAAGTCAGTTATTTGAGTGGGGTTATCTAAGAAAGGAACTCGCTGTTTCAAGAAATCAGTTAGAATTGTCATTTAAACAGCGTGAGATTTAACCTTTGAGAGGCGTCTGAGTAATGTACGTTATGCAAAAGGCTTCCAGGAAAACATCTCTCTTTATATAAAATGGGGGAAAACATCAATTAAAAAACACAGATTCAACCTCAACTTCTGAGTCGGAAACTCCGTGACTCAGAGGGCACTTCCAGGTATTACCC
The DNA here is from genome assembly GCF_043250625.1 of Sebastes fasciatus. NCBI lineage: Eukaryota > Metazoa > Chordata > Actinopteri > Perciformes > Sebastidae > Sebastes > Sebastes fasciatus. The sequence continues at coordinate 22,772,441 of NC_133799.1, read as the reverse complement.
AGAGATACTTTGACTTTACCCTCGTGCTGTCTCATGGTGTTTGCCACCAGAAACACAGTCTGGTGAGACCCCTCCTGACCAGCAGGTGGAGGGCTTTGCTCACTGATGCAGTTGAAACAAAAATGAGGCTCAAAATCTCCCAGACTTGCAACTTCTGCTGCTGCTTCTGCTGCTGCTGCTGACAGTGGCCTTCTGCTAGCTGAGCTCCAAATCATAGGTTACATTTAAAGAATGGAAAAAATATAGGCTGCAGCTTCTGGGGCTAAAGAGAAAGAGTGAAAGAAAAAAGCTGACTGTTGCAGATGCAGTTTTCCAGCACATGACAGTAAATGCAACAACTACTAGCATTGTAAGCTCTTCAACTTGAGGTAGAACAGGAAATGTCAGAGAAAAAAAAATGAGAAGCAGCAGAGGGTAGCGTGCCAGAAACTAACCAAAGGGCACAGACTAACCTTTTCACCTCTCAAGGGAAGTGAGTATTAGTAAGTTTGGCTTCAGCTGTTATCTTTCTTTGTAATCCTGTTCCACCAAAACAGCTTTCATTACCTGGAAGGTGCTTTTTGCAAGCCTTCCTTTTTATTAACTGTCTCTGTTGTAGATGAATACTTCTTTGTGATTGTGTCTCTCTTTACTTGTGCTGTCATGAGTGATTTTCAGCCTTCTTTATCTTCTGTCAGTTTCAGTCATAACCTATATTTGTCACCATTTATCCAGCCATTATCTCCATGTTTAAACCTGTTAGCCTTTAAACCTGACTTTCCAGACACAGAAAAGTAAGAATACTTGAATTCCCTGTTGCATACATATATATGTATATATACAGTATATATATATACTGTATATATTAGAGCTGTCAATTGATTAGAATATCTTATCGCGATTAATTGCATGATTGTCCATAGTTAATCGCGATTAATCACAAATTTTGTATCTGTTCAAAATGTACCTAAAAGGAAGATTTGTCAAGTATTTGATACTCTTATCAACATGGGAGTGGGCAAATATGCTGCTTTATGCAAATGTATGTATGTATTTATTATTGAAAATCAATTAACAACACAAAACAATGACAAATATTGTCCAGAAACCCTCACAGGTACTGCATTTAGCATAAAAAATATGCTCAAATCATAACATGGCAAAGTCAACGTGACATTTTCTCAAATTTGTCTTCCACGATGTATAAACCTGAGTCTCTCTCAATCGTAAAATGCAACTGGGAGGTTGTGGGTTTTTCCAGTTTATTACACATATGTATGTATCTTTTTAAATAATATCATTATTATAACGTTATTGGTAGTCTCCCACATGTCTGAAATTGATAACCACGTGTTCTCTAGTCGTTCAGGGCGTTAGAAATCCTTCAAATGTCAGGGTTTGTATTTTTGTGAAGTCAGAAACAAGGGAGAGAAAGAAACTTGAGTACCACATAAAGAGTAAGATCTATGTGTTGAGTGTGTGTAAATGTCACAGTGATTAAAGAGAGGACAGCATACCTCTCTCTCACTCCAGCACTTTCTCTCCTTTCCTCTGCAGGTTACCATAGCAGCAGCGAGTGTGTGACAGTCATGTGAAAACGGAGCTGATTGGATTAAAATACTTTGTGTGATCAAGGGTCAGGAATACGGCGCATGTACTAAACACACATAGCCTGATTTAAACACACACTAAGTCACAAACCGAGGCAGGTTTAAAGGTTGCAGTGACTTCTACAACATTTATCAGTTTTAAAGAGCAGAGCGAGTGCTGTGTAGACTCCTCTCGTGAACTCATATTACCCTATCTTGATTAAATTTCCTGTCAGAGACACCGACGCAACCGCAACGCCGTCCACCCACACTCGACTTCTCCCTGAGTCTCGTGCGTAATCTTAAAGAAACAGGACATTAAAATGACGTGACCTTGACCTTCACTTCACTTCCTCTCAAAGTCACTGGAACAGTCGTGCGTGCAAATTCAGACACAGCGTGAAAGTTTCAGTTTCCGGCAAAGATACTTCCATCACGTGAGCTTTTAACTTTTTCGGAAACAAAGATGCAGAGGTGTTCAGTGGCAAATTCATTGATTGTTCCACAGAGTTGCCCATGTCTGGCCTCTCATTCACAGGAGGCCACAAAGTGAGACGTAAGGGGTCTCGGGTTTCGCTGCTCTCTGACAACTCCATCTACTCCCCCGAGAGTGAGTACACCTCGATCTCTGACAGGATGTGACAAAAAAGAAAAAAAAGACACCCTCAGACAATTTAATTAGCATGTGTTCAACACAACTAGCACAAGTTTTACTTTAAAAATGTTAGTTGCACGTATTAAACAGTTTTCCTTGACCTCTTAATTCCACCTCAACATTTTTTCAGCCATTCAAATAGAAATAATGTGCAATGAAGTGAAAACAAGATGGGAATTCAGTCTGATTATTAGGCGAGTGGTTTCCTGTCCACGTGTAGTGTGGTGGTAAGGTACAGCAAGATGTGGACCACAACAAGGGAAGTTGTGTCATCTTAATAATCTTAATAGCTAAGATTAAAAAAATAAAACGTGTTCCATCCCAACCAGCTTCTCACCTCATCCCAGCTGCTTCCCCGTCTCTTCCCCTTCATCCTCTTCCCTCTAATCCAATCAGAGCAAAGGGAAGCTGCGGAGAGACAGCAGTTGTACGGCAGAGGAGAGGGTCATAAAACGCAGAAGGCCGAAAGAGGAAGTCGAGGGACCTGGTGAGTTATTGCCCCCCAAACGTACACACCGGGTCCTGGGAACCGGGAACTTCTCACAGGGGGGGTCAGCGTGGAGTGTTTTCCATAGGCCTGGACCTGCTCGGCACTCTGTGTGTGCTCTTTATCACCTCATCACAGACCAGTGATGACCCCTCACACCTTGCCGTCATAATGCTGCATGAGTCTATTTGAAAAAGTTTAACTCTGTAATAAAACGGATGTAATAAATTACCCTTTTTTCCCAGCACTATATGAGAATATGCCAAAAACAAAAACAGGATATAGAGTGGGATGAGAGAAAGTGAGAGAAAGTGAGAAAGAGGAGGATCTAAAGACATTCACACGCATGAATGTATGTCTGGGAGAGATGTTTTGTTCGGAGCCGTGACGTAACGCCTCGTCGAAAACACCTCTGCAATATTGAATTGTTAATCACTGAAGTACTGTTAACGTAATAGGCTTCAACTTTCTCTCATTTCCCAGCGTTCGCCTTTTATCTCTCCATTTATTCAACCAGATAACATTGTTTGTTTATTAATAGTGTCATATCTGACACACACGCACACAATGCAGAGTTGTGTCTGTGAGAAAGTGAGGGCTCAAGTGTGAATTCCAGCCATGCCTGTCTTTTAGCAGCTTGTGAATTTATGATACAATTAACCCTGGAAGATATGCCGAGCACACTCACTTTACACTCTGTAACTCTCAGTGTGTGAGTTAAACACACAAACATGCAGAGAAACTCGTCTGTCTGCACACATGTTATGAATAGAGCATGGAGGGCTCAACCAGGTAGAGATGTTTATCCTGTGTCACGCTTCAGATTTATGCTTAACATATTGTTTTTTTTCTCCCTTGCATGTCCTTGTTTCAAAAGATTTCCACCGCATGTTCATGCATGTGAGCGTGCCCCACTGGCTAGCTCATACGGTGGTTACAGCTGATAACGCCGTCCCAACCGACGGCGCCGTTGCAGAAGCATAGCGCCCACACTCCGGTTACCCCCCCAGGTCAACACTGTTAGCTCTGTCTGCAGTGTAGCAGTTGTTTTCACTGTTAGCTGCGAGCCGCCAGCTCAACCGTCGCCATGTTGAGAACCATGCAGATGCAACAGAAATGCTCCCAATCTCACATTTAGCACCTTTAAGGTCATCTGTGTTTTGTCTATATTTGGGCAAGTATGTTATATATTTGTTCCTTTATGGCAAAATAAAAGCAAACAAATCATTCATGCACTTGTATGTGTTTGATGCACATATTTGTACATATTTCTTATATTTCTAATTTCTTATTTTTCTTATTTATTTATATTTCTCTACATATGATGCTGCGATACAGTCTCATGGCAGTTTGTGAAACAGTCACAAAATGTAATCTACTTGATTCGTGCACATAGACATAGACACTCAGCACGACTTTCAACAACGTAATTGTCGTGCGTTTTCCGATGAATGTCCAGCAGCACATGACGCCTGTGTCAATTTCCGCTCCAGTCATTTAAAAATAAAACTACTTAGGTTTAGGAATAGATTGACTTGGTTAGGCTTAAGCAACTAAACTACTTAGTTAGGTTTAGGAAAAGATATCGGTTTGGGTTAAAATAACTCCAGAAGTAACTACGTGACAAATAAATCAACTTTAACTTGTGGTTTCACGAGGCGAAAGTCATGTGTTTTTGACCCACCCATCCACACCGACCTCATCCTTATGCAGCGTTTGCGGCTCTCTATACTTCTCAGCTCACACTTACATGGATTACATACAAATCAATTTTGTGCTGACCATCATGAAAAAATGTGTGACTGCGCTGTAAACAGTATTGTGTTATATATTGTAAAATTATGTACATCATTTACATGTTAAATACTTATTTTTTATTTTCTTACATTTCTTTTTGCATATAAAAGCAACTATTACGTCTCAATTTCCCCCCAGAGATCAATACAGTACTTCTGATTCTGACTCTGATTAATCGTGTTTATCTTTTAGTGTGGTTTCTCCTCTCTCTCTATCCCGTCCCTGCCATTCTCATCCCATCTGCGTGGTAAACATCATGGACTGTGGCAGATTAGTTTGACCTCCTGCACCCCTGGGGCCTCAGGGACCAGGGCATGGGTCCCAACGTGCGTGTCAGTATTTTTGTGTGTTTATGTTTTGGTGCATGCACAAGTGTGCATACATCTGCACTTAAATGTGCGACTCCTTGATGTATGTATGTTGAGAGACGACCTCGGGTGGGAGCTGACAGGACTGAATTTGCCCTCTGAGACCTTTACTCAAATCCAAATATCACCAGCGATGGATTACACGCAGAGGTCATGGTGTTAACTTCAGCTCCTCCACTATAACTCCCTTTACTAAATCAGTCCCACCATCTAAACATGCCTCCACCCTTAAAGCTGTTAACGACAACCGCAAGTGTCCAGTCCAAGTTGTTTTATTTCTCTAAAAAAGTCATTGTTTCATCTTTAACTTTGTTTTGTGCCTCGTCACGTCCGTTGCAACATATTTCAGGGTTAAGGTTACATAAAGTTGGTCATTTTGGGGTAATCTGACCATAATTTCCTCATTAAATTACATTCATCATGCCATTTGTGACTTCCTCATTGAATCAGACCACATGAGGCAGCAAACTGTAGAGATAATGTCTCAAAATGTGATTCCAATCTGTCTTTTGTGGAAACATGTTGTTTTTATGAGTCAAGAGAAGTGTTAGCTTAATCCAGTTGCTGCGTGTTTGCACGCTTAGATAGTTTAAAATGTACACCTTTATCCTATTTTTATATTTGCTTCCTGCAGCAGACAGTAAAACTATATTCACTTCTGAAGCACAGCTTTTGAGGATATGTTTGCTCTCCGCATGAGTGCATCGTGCGTGCATATTCAAAATCCTGTCAACGTATTTAAAATCAGGTTCCTATTCATTGCATCTGTATTACCTAAAGGCATTGCAAACTATTGTGTTTCTAGCTTAGCGACTTGCTACTCCGCCCAAATCTAAGTCAAATCTAAACTGTCGTTAAACATGTGAATCCTGTTTTAAGGCTGCTCAAGCATGATTGAGAGCACCAGCAGTGATAAAGAACAGTGTGCAAGGCTAATATGATAATTATGCTCTAGTTTGTCCTGAAGTTGTTTGTGACTGAGGGAGTTGGGAAGCGTGGCAGTGTTGTGTACGTGTGTGTGTCTGTGTCTGTGTGTGTGTGTGTGTGTGTGTGTGTGTGTGTGTGTGTGTGTGTGTGTGTGTGTGTGTGTGTGTGTGTGTGTGTGTGTGTGTGTGGAGTATAAACCTTGCAGAACCCAGATGACACTGCCGGGCCGTTATTTTCCCACAGCGCAGTATAAATAGCCTGCTAGTGTGGGGTGACGGTGGGCAGGCAGGGGCGCTCGAGGGAGGATCCCGTCCACACACAAGCACACATTCCCGTCCACCTGGCCCTGCCAGACCCCTAGGTCACTTACAGGATGTGTTCACACACACTCACACACACACTGCACCTTTCCTTCATCACCTGTTTCCTCACCCCTCTACCAACTCCCCTTTTTCTCCTCACCAGGGACCCCTTGGCTGAGGTCTCTGCCCACATCACGCCTGGTCACATCGGGCCCTCGCGCTCGCTGACTCTCCACCTTTGACCACTGAGGAACGCCATGACGCACCAGTTCACTCGCACACACTATCTTCGTTTCTCACACAAACATACTCACAAAATTCCTGCTTTCCTCAAGGATGTTGACAACTGACAAAATGCTCATTTAGTGTAACATATAATATTATGTCCAAAGCGCAGTGGTTAGTGCTTTCGCCTCACTGCAAGAAGGTCTCAGGTTCGATCCCCGGTCTGGCTGGGGCCTTTTTTGTGTGGAGTTTGCATGTTCTCTCCCGTGTTCGCATGGGTTTGCTCCGGGTTCTCCGGTTTCCTCCTGCCACCAAAATATGTATCCCCCCCTAGGGGCGTCAGAAAGGGCATCTGGTGTAAAACCTATGCCAAATCAATGTGCGGATCAATGATCTTCTGTGGCGATCCCCAACAGGAGTAGCCGAAAGACAAACAACAACAACACTATTATGTCCAAAGTTACAGGATATCAACAACTATTGGTATGTGCTGCTGGAGATGGCGTTACAATTTCCTTGTTTTGCATTTTGCAACGCACCGCTGTTGGCTAAGTGATGGGGGTTTACAAAGTGATTCATCAGCTTGACAATAAATCAAATAATTACACAACCTCAGCTTAATCTTAAAGGTGCAGTGTGTAGGATCTGACGGCATCTAGTGGTGAGGTTGCAGATTGCAACCGACTCAAACTTCTCCCGTGTGCCAAGCTTGTCGAAGAAGTACGGTGGCTGACGTGAATGTCCCTATCTAGAGCCAGTGCTTGTCCATTCTGGGCTACTGTAGAAAGATTCTTATTTTCAGTTGATTACACACTAAAGAAAACATACAGTACATATCACTATCATATTCCATGTCTGCCAATAGAGCCCCCTAAATGCTACACACTGTTCCTTTAATGGACTGTACGGTAAATAAGTTTTGAACGATTACATGCAATGATCACAGAAATGTTGTATTGCGATTCTACAGCAGGACTTTTATCTTAATAAAACTGAAAACAGTAAAAACAACTTGCGCAGGTTTGTTTACTTCCCACCAAGTAAATGATTACACTGATTTAGTGCCAATTTGTATGCTTTTCAAAATTATATGCGCCTTATCTCCACCTCTGTTGACATTTGACTCGTATAACCTCAAGTTCACACAGGAAATGATTTACTGTGATTAAATACTTGGAAGCCCTTGAATCAGCTCCGCATCTCTCTGTAAATTAGACACCATGTGGCTTCTCATCTTGATGACCCCGGCCAAACTTTCTCTGTTGATGCTTGTGTCAAGGAGATCTGAAACTCAACTGATATGCTTTTAAATACATGTTGTCATGGTCACGGCCGCAGAGCAGCCGTCCACCCCAGCTGATTTAATTCAATCTTTACTCAATATATCCACACGTCTTTTAGGATAATATGATCTTTTTTTTTTGTAACAACTTCATTTACTATAATAACGTTAGAGCCAAAATAGATTTTTTTGTTATTGATAAATAAATGTAATTTATGAGAGCACATAAGTTTTTGACCGCAGTGAAAATGTTGTTTTTGAAAGGCTAAACGACAACAAAGATGGATTGATAGAACATTTCATTAGATTTTGCTACTAAGTAGTTTTAAATATACGCTTTTGTATAAATTATCCAGTAAGTGTGTTAATATGATTTTAGTTACACATGAGCAAATCTAATTTTGACAATTGGGCAGACAAGTCCTTGCGCACCCCCTGTAATCTTAAGGCCCTGGCACACCAAGCCGACAGTTGACCATCGGATAGTTTGGGGCCGTTGGTGAGCGTCTGTCGGCCTAGTTTTTTTGTTGTGTCTCGCACAATCGGCTCTAGTCTGCCCGTGATTCATGTTGAATTTGAACCACATTTTAGCCAAGACAAAGGTGATGTGAGGCGACGCAACAGTTGGCCACTAGTTGTTGATGTCGAGTTGGTGTGTCTGGGCCTTAAGGGGGGTCCCGTACCCCAGGTTGGGAACCACTGTTTTAGCCTATTACAGAAGGGGGCACATGTACATGTAACACAAATGTAAAGCTGTCTGCTTTTTTTTTTTAAAGCAGGCAGTGAGAAAGGAGGTGATAATCAACCCTAAATATACCCCCTTTAGCTTCCTGTCCCCCAGATCTGCTTACACAGTAAAGATTAGATAGACGATGCTTCCGTCTCGACGAGGGCACAGCGGGGCATCAAGACTTCACACCCAATGCTCGAAGCTTTACGAATGCTCATCTCAGCAAAGCCAGCACAAACTGCCTGCTGGTCGACACTTGTGTTAACTCAACCTGATCTCGGTGTGGTATACATACATAGCTGCTTTAAAGGTTTGCAACAGTTTGCAAAATGGAGTAAAAAGCGTGATAGAAGCATCCAGAACCAAGAACAAGACCTGCCTCAGTTACAACTGTTGCATGCTAGCAAATCAGTTGCCACAGCTGGGAAAAGTGAATCAGCCCGTGCCACTACTAATTATAGAAAGGCATCATATATACACTTCATACTGCCTGCCATCTCAGAACGTAAAGGCCGGGTGACTTCTTCTTGAATTACAGGCACTGATTTGGTTTCCCATGGCTATCACGTTGGGGGAAGATGGCGTGTTTATGGTTAAGGGGTGTGCACAAGCACACACACATACGCTCTGAAGTGCAATCAGTCATTACTATCTGCCCATGCTCTGAACACCATGTTCTGCAGTATAAATCTAGTGGCTGACAACTGGAGACACCCTGACTGATGAGCTCCAAATCAGTGTGAAGAGCCCCAGCGTTGATGAAAGCAGCTCTGTCACCAGCGTGGCAGAAGCTGATGGCTCGGATCCAGGCCAAGTTTTATTACCTCTCTGTGAAGAGTAATCTGAAATACGAATAATGCTAATGCACTGCATGCAAAATGTGATGCATTAAAGCGGAAGTTCTGATTTCCTTTCATTCCTGCCAGTATTTACTGCAAATGAAATGGATTTTAAATGTGGTTTGCTAATGTATTCAATACAAACAAAACTGTAATTATATAATCTTCTTTTATTACCTGATAACCTTGAGGTGTTTTATATCTATTTGAAGTCGGGGTTGTTGATGTATTTAATACAAAGGTGGTTCAAAGGGATTTAATGCATGAGCGAGACGAAGCTTTCCACAAACTTTGTTTATTTTTCCTCTTTGAAACTTTGTCAGGCTTCTGTGGTGGACGCCTTTCATCGGCGCAATGGCAAGGAGGAACTAATCTGTGTTTTCTGCTCACGAGGCAGATCCACACCCTTCCTCGCCCCATCTTCCCCAAAACTATATAGAGGCCCACATCTGGCGTGACATCATTAAGAAAACAGTGCAGCATAGGCTCAATGGCTTTACCGTGAAATAAGAGAAGTATGAAGGTGTAGTATAGGAATTCTGAATTTAATTTACAACCTTAAAACGCATCTGTGGCAGTGCATTTACATGTTTTGGTGAAAGATACGAAGAATAAGCAAACACAAGATGTGGTTTATCAACAAAAACAGCATCTGACCAAATGCCTGCACAGCGTTTGTTGTGGTGCCAGCACCTGACACCCAACCACGCATGGAGAGCAAGAGCTTGACATTGGCCACAGCAACAAAAGCATTGTCAGTGCGGACCCCTGAGGAGATCAATTTGCTCCCCCTCCGGTTCCAGGCCTTTCAGCAGGGTTGAATGGAGGACAGAGGGCCGGTCGCAGCAGCAGGAGGCTCTGCAATGTTTCTCTAACGGGGTGTAAAGACAAACAAATCACTGGGATGAGACGTGCTCTTGTTATTGTGATGAGCCAGTGATTTACACCTGGATCATTCAGGCTGATAAGGGATAATTAGTTTGGGATTACTGTGGTCACTAACAGTTTGTAAAGCCAGTGTCTGTCTGTGCATGAGTGAGGGAGTTTAAAGGGCAGTGTCGGGGTTCACTTGTGTTTTACATGTTAGTACTAAAGCTGACCTTGCTCTCCACAAAAAATAAATAAAACAATGATGAGTGGTTAATTGCTTCTGGTATGCAACAAGGAAAAGGTTTCATTATAAATCAGAATCAGAAATACTTTGTTGATCTCAGGGGCGTTACAGTCGCTCTTGTATAAACATAAGAAATGTATGAATATAGAAACAAAGGAGCTACAATATACACACAATATATGTAAAGAAATACAAGAAAAGAGAATATAAGAAATATGAAATATGTACAAATATTTGCATTAAGATGTGCAATATATAATATATTACCACACAAATAAGTAAATACAAAATGCTGAGAGGTGGAGAAGTTATGTAAGCTACTGATGACCTCAATGTTAAACCTAACCTGTATGATAACTGGGGCTGCAACTGTATTGATTAATCGGATGATAATTTTTCCTGATAATCAAGAAAATATAAAAAAAATGTCAAAAAAGCGCAATGTGACCTCTTCAAATCAATTTAATTATATTTAAAAATGCAATTTTCTTCACATTTGAGATACTGGAACCAAAGAATGTTTGGCTTTTTTGCATGAAAAATTACTTAAATATCTAACCCTTACTTTTCTGTTGATCTACTAATTAATGAATTAACTAATAATTCTAGCTCTAGATTGATAGATAGATAGATAGATAGTGTAGGAGGCAAAATGTGTATTTAGCCTGTTTATTATTATTATTATCATTTGTTTAGGCTGCACACATTCTTTCTGTATCTTATGAAACATGTATTCTTCTTACAATTCCTTACATATTAGGATGTTTTTGTATTTGAATATGACTCTTAAAGGTCCCATATTATGCTCATTTTCAGGTTCTTACTTGTATTTTGTGTTTCTACTAGAGCATGTTTACATGCTGTAATGTAAAAAATAACCTTTATTTTCCTAATACTGTCTGCCTGAATATGCCTGTATTTACCCTCTGTCTGAAACGCTCCGTTTTAGCGCATTTTGACGGAATTGCAACAGAATTGCGTTGCTAGGCAACAACTTGGGTCCATGTGTACTTCCTGTCAGCTGATGACATTCACATACACTGCAACCAGGAATAAACTGGGACACATTTAGAATGTTTACGTTTAAATTTGTGTCACGTGTCTAAATATTGTATATTCGTGACATCACAAATGGGCAGAAATCCTGACAGCTTGTTTCAAATGCAGAGTTTCTGAATACGGGCTGTGTTTATTTCCCTGTGGATAGAGTGTTTCGATACTTTCACAGTATTTATATAGAACTTAAGCCTGCTTTATAATAAAAAAACATGAAAATCGCACTTTTTTATAATATGGTACCTTTAAAGATCTCCCTATCAAAATAGTCCTATAACAACAGCTAACTTGTGCACTGGAGCTATTGCAGAACTTGAACTGGCATGACCTACAGTATATCTGCACCTGAGGAAGTGGTGACTAACCCGAAACCTGCAGGTAAACTACATAAACAACACTGATTAAAAAGCTGGAGCAAGGCAAACCTGTCTATATGATCCATCATTCCTTTAACTCACACAGTAACAATATACTGTATGTAAAGAAATATAAGAAATGAGAATTGAATATGTACAAATATTTGTATTGAGACGTGCAATATATAATATATTGCCACACAAATAAGTAAATGCAAAAAGTGCAAAAAGTGGAGAAGTTATAAGCTGCTGATGACCACAGCGTTAAACATAACCTGTATGATAACTGGGGCTGCAACTGTATTGATTAATTGTAGGATTATTTCCCCTGATAATCAACAAAATATGAAAAAAATGTCAAAAAAAGAGTGCAATGTGACATCTTCAAATCAATTTAATGATATTTAAAAAATGCAATTTTTCACATTTGATATGCTGTATGTATGTATCACAACCACAACAAATATGCAAAGTTATAATGATTTGTAACTCACTAGAAGTCATTGTTTACCCTCTCTTCTCATGGCCACTAATTACCTGAACCCTGGCACACACACACACAGCTTGGCACTAAATGGCACACTTATGGTAAACCCCCAAAAAGCAAGTAAAGAGTGGGCGTTCAAAGACATATCGGGGAAAAAACGTGTACTGTAGTTCATGGGAGGAGAAAACCAAAAAGAAAAAAAAAAAATTCATTGAAGGGTTAATTTTGAGTCATACCAGGCTCTGAGAAGTAGAAAAAATGAGTAAAAGAAAATTCCTCCGCCGCGGCGACACGGAGTAAAGAAAACTTTAAGTGTGTTTTTATGTTATGTACATGATAAAATAAACGAATAAATTGAGTAATTATCTTAAACTCTGACAAGCACTCTTATTTAGATATAAGCTTTTTACGTTACCATCTTTTTCAGCCATCCGTCGATAGATAAATAGATCCTCCGCTTGACTTCGGCGGAGGGATATGTGTTTGTGTTTCTTCAGTGACTTCAGTGACGGGTGAGCGGAGCGAGAGCTGGAAGACTTTTTCTCGGTGACTTCTACTACAAGTTGTGTGTTTTAAACGTGTTTTTTTAACGTAACGACTCGTTTAACACATGTAAAAAATATATAGAAATGTTGTAGTTTTGCTCTACACGTTGTTTTTCCTCTCTTAATAGTGTATGAGCGATTTTTTTACGTTTTTTGGAGAACTAACTAAGAGAGAAGACAGCTCAACTTTTTGGGGCTGGTTGGACCTTATGTGGATTTTACAGAAACTATGGAGCAGATTCCCGGTTTCTCCTCCGGAAAATCACTAGTCTTTGTCTTCTGCTTCATTCAACTCACTTTGGGTAAGTTAATTAACATTTTATTGTTGTTTTTTAATCAGTTATAACTTGTTATAATCACGCTGTGTGTGTTGCATCTGCTGCTGGACACGGAGGCAGCAGACGTTTAGCATCTCTAACACTACTCAGTGTAGTGTATTGTACTCTTCAGTTACTTTGACAAAAATACGATTAAAACAGCAAAAACATGTTCTTGAAAGTAACTAAAGATGTGAGGATAACTTATAGAAAGTATGTTGTGGTTTTTGTTTGGTTTTTGATTTGTTTTGAGAAGTAATTTAAGGTTAATTTAGGTCCCAAAACACAACCTAGCTAACGTTACTTTTAATATTACTCTGTGTACAACTGTAAATACTCTTTTAGTGACGTCATCACGCAGTATTTTTCTGTTATCACTACTATGATATTATATGATGCTGTGCAATAATTATATAATATTTATAATAATATAATATTTATAATAATAATAATAATATTTATATTATATTATATAATACTGTGAATTGTATGATGCTGTGCAATAATTATATAATTATCTGACAGACGCTTTGTGCAATAATCTGGCAAAACTGTAATCTGGCAAAACTGTCATCTCATCAATATACATATTTTATATTGTATTATCTTTTATATTTTTTTATATTTATATTGCACTATCTCTTTTTTATTGTATTATCTTTTCATTAGCACCTAAGGGATTGTCACATATTTAATTTCGTTGTACTACACAATGACAATAAAGGGCTTGAATCACTACTATTCATTTATTGATAATTTTCCTGGATCATTTTCACATAGTTTAAAATGACTATAATTGACTGCACATCTCCCTGTGTCTAATTTAAAGGGTTCATATTATGGATATACTATGACCTACTACTGACTGTTCAGTCTGAGCTGAGTCGCACCTCTGCCCAGATGTTGAACAGTGAGAGCATGAGAAAGAATTCAAAATGGACACTTAAACCATGTTTAGACTGCTCTGTTGAATTAAGAGAGTTGACAGTGATGAAGGAGAGGACAACATCTGGATTTTAGGTGCAAATATCCATCCACCAATATCATTATGGTTAAGTTTCACATGGAAACCCAACTTTTACAACATCCCTTCCCCAGAACTTTGGGTCGATGTCAAATAAGTGCATTCTCTATAATAAGGAAGGAAAGTGTGTAGAAACTGAGAAATAATTGTGATATTCTTAGAAACTTATGTCCCAAAACACAAGCTAGCTAATGTTACTTTGATATTACTATAACCTAACATCCTTCTTTATAGGTTGAGTCTGTCACTTTAACATTCCTTTAGTGACATCATCCCGCAGTATTTTTCTATGTTATCACTACTATTCATTTATTGATAATTTTCCTGGACCATTTTCACATAGTTTAAAATGACTGCACATCTCCATAAGTGGACCTGTTTCTATTTTAAAGGGTTAATAATATCATTATGGTTAAGTTTCACATGGAAACCCAACTTTCATAACATCCCTTCCCCAGAACTTTGGGTCGATGTCAAACAAGTGCATTCTCTATAATAAGGAAGGAAAGTGTGTAGAAACTGAGAAATAATTGTGATATTCTTAGAAACTTATGTCCCAAAACACAAGCTAGCTAACGTTACTTTGATATTACTATGACTGTGCCACTGTAATACTCCTTTAGTGATGTCATTCTGATCTAAAACTCACATTTTTCTATGCCATTACTACTATTAATTTATTAATAATTTTCCTGGACCATTTTCACATAGTTTAAAAGACTATAATTGACTGCACATCTCCATAAGTTGCCCTGTGTCTAATTTTAAAGGGTTAATAATATGGATACTATGACCTACTACTACTGACTGTTCAGTCTGAGCTGAGTCGCACCTCTGCCCAGATGTTGAACAGTGAGAGCATGAGAAAGAATTCAAAATGGACACTTAACCATGTTTAGACTGCTCTGTTGAATTAAGAGAGTTGACAGTGATGAAGGAGAGGACAACATCTGGATTTTAGGTGCAAATATCCATCCACCAATATCATTATGGTTAAGTTTCACATGGAAACCCAACTTTTACAACATCCCTTCCCCAGAACTTTGGGTCGATGTCAAATAAGTGCATTCTCTATAATAAGGAAGGAAAGTGTGTAGAAACTGAGAAATAATTGTGATATTCTTAGAAATGATTGCACATTTGTTATCTGTTCTAAATGTACCTTAAAGGGAGATTTGTCAAGTATTTAATATTCTGCTTTATGCAAAAGTATGTATATATTTATTACTGGAAATCAATTAACAACACAAAACAATGACACATATTGTCCAGAAACCCTCACAGGTACTGCATTTAGCATAAAAAAAATACTCAAATCATAACATGACAAACTGCAGCCCAACAGGCAACAACAGCTGTCAGTGTGTCAGTGTGCTGACTGGACTATGACTTGCCCCAAACTGCATGTGATTATCATAAAGTGGGCATGTCTGTAAATGGGAGACTCGTGGGTACCCATAGAACCCATTTTCATTCACATATCTTGAGGTCAGAGTTCAAGGGACCCCTTTGAAAATGGCCATGCCAGTTTGTCCTCGCCAAAATATAGTGTAAATTTGGAGCGTTATTTAGCCTCCTTTGCGACAAGCTAGTATGGCATGGTTGCTGCCAATGGATTCCTTAGGTTTTTTTGTTTCTAGCTTTCAAAACTGAGCCTGATACAACCTCCGAAGGATCGATTACGTTAATGCGTTAAAGAAATGAGTGGCTTTAAAACGATTTTGCGTTAACGTGTTATTATTGCGTTAACTGTGATGTCCCTAGTATTTAACATATCACATACAGGCAGGGATAACAGGTTTACTTTCTAGTGCAGTCTTTAATTAAGCACTAATTAGTGTCCACTAAATAGCAGGTCCTAAAATACTCCGGTTTTGGGTCAACTCAGCTCACAGTGGATTAGGAATTTCTCACATGAATGAAAGGTTCTCTTCCATTGAAATTGCAAAAAACAAATATGCTAAAATATAGAAAAAAGCACAATGTTTGACTGACAGTGTGCATGTTTGTTTTTCCATAACTCACAGTGATATTATATGCATTTTAGTCTGAAATTATAGTAAAGCTGTTCTGCAAATATAAAGGTGCACAAACACTGTTAGATTACTCTGATTAAGATAAGATAACACTTACATGCTTAATTTCCTGGGAAGCAGTACATTTGTGAATAATGTTGAAAACTTCATTTGGAGCGTGCCTTACTTATTTGACCTTTTTCATGAATCTCAGCACCATCATTCCCAATGATATACAGCAATGCTTTTTACTACCTACGTACGTGTGTTACTGTGTTTGCTCTGAAAATGTGCATTAAGACATAGCCTCTAGCCTTTTAGGCTTAATGTAAGGGTGTCAAGGCGGTGAAACTGATTTCATCTCCCGTTTTTCTTTTTCCTTGTAGCTCAGAGTTGATACATGCAGCCTTGCTATTCTTTCTCATGTTTTTTCATGGACTATAGGTGACTTGTGAACAGAGGACGTTACACAAAAGACGAAAAGACAATGTAAAAGTGCTGCAGGCAGTGCAAGGAGAGGCAGTGGAATGTTGTTGGTGTTTGACATTCCTCCCTCCCTCTCTGTTCACACACACACACACACACACACACACACACACACACACACACACACACACACATACACACACACACTCACACTCACACTCACACTCACACTCACACACACACACACCACACCACATACACTTTGTGCACCATGATTTTCTTTCCCTTCCTCTCTCCATCCTCACTTTTTCCTGCTAAAGCTGAACATCCAAATAGTTGGGACACTGCGCTGTATGCAACTGTGATTACAGCTGTTGATGCGTGCAAGGCATGCGCGGTTCTCCATATTATGACATGGAATAAGGTGTTGTTTACCTTAATGACATGAAGGAGGTTTGAGGTTTTTCCCATGCTGTAATAAGCGCCTGTAGCCTGCAGATTTTTATTTAACCAGTTCACTGTTTACTGTTTTGATTTTCTTTTTTTAAATATTTGAAAATGATTCGCCAACAAAAGCGTGTAAAAATGTCTGCATCTTGCTATGTTAAACAATTTTTATCAAATATGGTGAGGAGTCTGTTGCTAACCGCTGTGACAAATACAGCTGCACGTCCTCTAGCTTTTTCACAATAAAAGCCTGCCAGATGTTTGCCGACTGAAAGCTTTTAATGTGAAGCAGCAGGTTTTGCATTATCTTAACTTGTACAGCTCCAATATGGTGCATGAGAGTGGATCAGAAAAGAGCTGCAAACTGGTGAATACAATTTTTTTTTAAAATACGCTTTGTGTCTCCTCGCCTGCCACGTCAAGCCGATGGATGTATAAAGAGAATTGGATACAGCGTTGGAGGCGGGTGCCCATTCATTCCTACAGTATGAGAGTTGCACAGTGACGCATGACGCCAAAATGGCTCAACTGCGGAGTGATAAAAGTACCCGGATCATCTGGCGATCTTTCGCATCCATTGGGCCCATAGAGCAGGCGCAGTACTGTACGTGTAAAATGAAAAAAAAATAGGCCGTTCTGGCTGTTGACAGTTGTCAATAAAGATTTGTTTGAAAGCTCTGAGGCGGGAGGAGTTAACCGGTCCTCTGCCCCCCCTGTACTCTTCACAGCAAACGAGACCTGACGAAGCTGAAATTCGGTCAGATTCTAAAATGAATCGTGTGATTCAAAATTTGAGCCAGAAACGGGCTAAAATCGTACAGTGTATGCCCAGCTTAAATACGCTCTGACTGCAAATGGTGATATGTGACACATTCTTAAACTACCAGTAACAGCATACCAGAGGGTGCATTGGCATTTGCACATGAGTTCCTGTGGTTTTGCTTTGCTAATTCAGCTGGAAAAACGTTGCTGAAGTCTTCCAAAAAGAGTAAATTCGTTGTTCAATCATAATTTTAAGGCTTGTAAAGGCCAACGAAGCTTCTCTGTGGTGAACATGGTTAACAATACTGTGCTACACAGTGTTGTAGTTCATTGTTAATCTGATTCTTGAGGAAGCGTAGGTGCCGTCTTCATGGCACACGACATAGTGTTACCCCCGATGGTGCGGGCATGTGGATGGTTGCATATATTTGCCCAGTGCAAGCGGCAGACAGCTGACATGCGTGTGTGTATCTATTTGCGTGTGTGTGTATGCGCTGCATTGTGGATACAAACTGACAAAGGCCAGCAATTGTGCCGCCCATGGTTTACTTGCATCTGACCCATGCTGGAGCCTGGTGTGAAATGTGATTTATCTGCGCCGTGCTTCGCCCTGTGCTTCGCCCTGTGCTCTGAAGACAAAGATATTTATTGAGCTGCCCACGACAGTGCATTATTTACTGACCGCCAGCTCTTCCCACTGTCTTGTGGCTGTTTTATTAATATGGCTTAAGACGTCTCCTTTAAACTCTCTCATTGGTTTCTTTCCTATCTCTTCTCATCAGCTCCTTTTCGTCTCAATATGATAATTTTACCATTGCTTCTGAGGGCTCATGTGTCAGTTCAGGCTTCTCCACCCTTTTGATTAGTAGTGTAGCTAAAAAGCCAGGCCTCCACATGTGTTTCAGTCCCATATTAGTTGGTTGTAGTGGGAGAGAGTAGTAAATAATCTGTCAAACTGTATGAGTCAGTGGATGAATGTCTGTGGTACTGCACTCCAGATGCCTGTGTGTCTATGCACACATAGATGCATCTGTGTGTGCGCCTCTGCAGCCATGGTGGCTTAGAATAGACTTAACTTATAGACCTACTGTGATTAAGGTCTTGAAGTTGAAATGCATAGCAGACAAAGTGGAAGTCATAGTCATGGGCCCGTGTTACCATTTTGCTTCACAGTGCTAATACAGCGCCTGCGCCTGCTTGACCAGTTTATCTCTTAGTGACTTTGATCCTCACGCATTAAATAAGTACCAGTCAAAATGTGAATGAAGCTAGGTGCATGCCCTGCGTGAACCACATGCACTGTTACTATAGGAGGTGGTGTTTGTGGCTGTGAAGGTCGAGGGGATTACAGAGCGTTGTGTCTGCACTGTTGAACAGGTTAGCAAATTAACAGGGAATTACTGCGGCCTGCATTCCTTGGCCAACACAGCTCCGTAATCCTGGAGACAGGCAGGCAGGGCGCATGGAGTAATGAACCAGGCAGGGCACATCAGGTAGGAGGAGGAGGAGGGAAACTACTTTGTAATGGGTTGCAGTATTAGTTCAGTCCTATGTAACAACCAGTTGTAATTTGTTGTATATAAGCAGTCTCATTTCGGTACTTGGATGTGGATATGAATCATCTAGACAGTTTTGAACGTGTTTTAAACATTTGGAAGATATTATGAAATTGAATTGGAACTTTTCCTAGCAGTGAAGATGATAACCTAGTAGTGCTTGGTTACCTGTGCTGAAGGAATTTAGGTGGGACACGGGGTCATCTGGTTAAAACTAGGGCTGACCCGAATGCTTCGAAGCTTCAACTGTTGCCATGGTATTCAACCACAAAATCAGTATTCAAATGCTCTGTTTGTTTGTATATGTTTGTAACATATAAGTATGTTATAATAATGTATAAATCCCAAAATAGCACCTGAAATATGGAATAATCCCACAATTCATAATCAACATTAATTAGTAGTAGTTATTCTCAGATGGATATCGCTGTTTATTGTGTTTAGAGGTGTGTGTGGCTCTGGTCAGGCAATAGTTAATGTTCCTTAGTGTTTGTCCCTCAGTGATGAACCTGTTGTCTTTATATCTCTGCTCTTATTAACTATGAAAATGTCGTACATTTTTCCCCAGAGTCTGGTGAAAGAAATAGAATAGAGAAGTCTTTATGTTTGATTAACGATTGGTTAACCAACCGTGTATCTCAATATGAGAAAATACATCTCATATTGAGATATGGTTATACATGTTGTCATCCGTCCTTATATGGTCATAGATACTGGTGGGTCAATTCTGATAACTAAATAAATGCGAACAAATACAATTTTACTGGAATCTGTCACAATGTTTAACTCAATAGGATGAAAGAGAGTTTGACTTTGTACCTCGTACTTCTGAATTCATAATATCACAACACAACATATTAATATTGAGATAATGTTGTGATACTTTAATATTTTGTCCATGCCCCCCTCTTATTAAGTAAAGTAAGTTCAAGCCCTGTGTCAGCTTGTGTCTCAGGAGCCAGTGGTGAGCGATTAGAATATTCTGCAGACATGGTACCATCACCGGAAATGAGTGTTAGTCACGTTTTCTGTGAATATATGTATGGACACAGCCAAGTTCCAGTAAAGTTAAGTTTCAGTTTCAACATTGTAAAATCAATGTGATATAACTGAACATGTCTGCACATTATAGTCCTGATTTTTTTTTTTATCATAAGAGAAAAAAGTTTTGACTAAGAAAAAAAAGAGAGGATATGAATGAGCTAGGGAAATTCCCAACATTTGCCTTGTCTGGTCTGCTCTCCCTGTTTCTGTCTGTCTCCCTCCAACACACACTCACACTGAGCCAGCAGGCGTTTAGATGAGACTCTCCCAACTTTTCCAAGTGATTACAACAGCGAGGCGACTGTCTCAGTCAGGAGGTTGGGAGGGTAATTACTGGGGCTGTCCCAGCCTTCCATCTTAATTTCACTTTCGTCAACTGAGACTACTGGCAGTTTTAGATCTATTCAAACTTAAACTTATACTTTATTAGAATTGTCATATACCAAAATTTGACATCTGCATTTAACCCATCCTAAGCATCTTAGGAGCAGTGGGCTGCTGTAAAGTGCCCGGGGATTAACTTGGAGTTCAGTGTCTCGCTCAAGGACACCTAACATGTGGACGGTAGGAGTTAGGGATCAAACCGCCGCCCTTGTGGTTACCCGCTCTACCCACTGAGCTGCCGCCACCCCTGGTAGTCTGTGGTTCACTTGTGAAGATCTGTTAAATAGATTCAGGAATAGATTTCAGTGCTTTAACCTTAAGTGAGCCTGGGCTGAAGTTGTTGATAACTTTGGGGCAGGCCCCCTTCACTTTATGGCATTGTGTTACCTTTATTTGAAAGTGATAGCCATGAAAGGGGGAGGGAGAGGGGACGACATGCAGCTAAGGGGTCGGAATTGAACCTGGGCCACTGCGGTAAGGATTCAGCCTTGGCACATGCTCTACCAGGTGAGCTACTGGGGCGCCCTGCGCCTTCACTTTAATCAGCAGGTGGCAAGCAAGACACAGGAACTTGGCCTGAGTCTTGATGAGTTGAAGCATTTATTCACGTTACGTAACGTTACGCACACAACCTATGCAGTTAATCCTTAAAGGAGTTTGCTACTTATATAAGACATTGTAGTTTTAAAAACATCTTAAAAATACATTAAAAAAATTCCCCAAAGCTTAGGCCCTGCGGGGAGTCAAGTTAGGGCTGGCAGGCTTGGAATACACTGGCAGAAACCCTGCTTTTGACAGCTGGTGTACCCGGAGTGCAATGAATTACATTAAACAAAGGATTGGAAATGGATCAGGTTTAATAATGCAGATACTATTGCATTTAAAAATGTCTTAATCTGCCCTGATAAAGATCCCGGAGATGAAATCGAGACCGTTCTAGTAATCACACACGTTTGCTGTTTCTGTTGGCACTGATCTGTTTCTTCCAGTATGCCACCACCCTGTAAACTGAAGCTGACCTTGGAGACTAAAAGCCTTAAAACCCCCGGCTTGGTTCGTCTGCTCGGTTCCTCTGCTGTTTGTGTGGGCCAGTAAAGCTTCCCTCAGGGTAATAGTGTTTAGTTTGAGCCTCATCTCCCTCCTTCCATGCTGAGCTAAGGGTATTTTATTGCACGTTACCATGACGACTGTTTGGCCTGATGGATACAGAGGCTTGTACAGCAATTCCAGGAAATGGGGTTACTTCCTCACTCAGCGCGAACAACTTCCTGCCCTCCGCTGTATGGATGCGTGCCAGGGCTCGGGGACACCCATTCGTGTGTAGTCTTTGTCTGTAGGTTGGTAATTACTTCCCCATCTCAATCCTCAGCTATTAGCTCCAAAGCCCATCTATTTCTCTCCCTCCCTCACCCCCTCCTCTATCTACGTCTTTGACAGTCTCTTTTTCTTCTCATGACATGGCTGGATCCCTCGAGGGACCCGCTGTGGTGTCGGTGACAAAGCAGCGGCGAGTGCTGAAGGAGGAGCCAGCGTAATGCCAGCTGAGCACAACAACCCGACTCTCTCTCTCTCGCTCCCTTTTTTTTTTATCTAGACCATTAAGGGCTGTGATTTTTGCCTTCTCTTTATTTAGACTTTATTCACACTAACGGCTCAGTTTTTACAGATTCTCACAGAAAAATACCCAGTTTTAAAAAGAGGAGAACGGTTTAAACTTATTTTTACTTGGAATTTATGTCACCAAGTGTCCAAAAGTAGTTGTGGTTGCTTGCCGTTCACTGCAGTTAACAAAAACCACGGTCTTCTTGCAATGGGGACAGCTCAGTAAATGCTTCTAGTTATAGAACGTTGAATGAAGAGAAAAACAAGGGAGCTGATGATTACTGTATGTACAAGAGTTGTTTTAAATAGTAGTAAAACCACACTAAGAGTCTACAGCCTTGCTAGCGGCTCTGTGAGGCTCTACTTAGAAACAGTGGTGCATTGACCTAACAGCATGCGAACATGGTCACAATAAATATGGTAGCATGTTTGGCAGGTATAATGTTTACTATCTTAGTTTAGCTTGTTAGAATGCTAACATTTGCTAATTAGCAATACTTTTTCAGCTTCACATTACGAGGCTTATCATGGCATTTAATTTCTGCTTCCTACCTAAAGCCAAGTTCACACTAAACAACTTTCAGATTGTCAGATCACTGTACTGATCATACTGCACAACTTCTTGTCTTGTAATCTTGAGTCTTGACGTCGTCGTGGTTTTCACACAACATGACTGACCGGCGACAGGAGGTCACACACTACAAGATGTCAGATGAGGTCTCTAAACTACTTTTTGTCACAAAAAAACACGCGAGAAGTGGTGCTTGTTTATGTTGTTGTTGGCTCACATGTTCAAATAATAGCCTGTTTCCACAAATCATTACTATTTCCCCTGTGTAGATCAGTCACTGTGTTAACATGTGTCATGTTTATTCATGGAAAACATCCAACGCCTGAGGTGCAACAACAACTTTGGTCCATGTCGCAAGTGCAACACAAACAGTAAAGTTCTTACTGCTACAGGCGATCCCTCCGACAGGTTTCCCCTCTACCCGTGTCTTGCGCTCTCGCTGGCTGTAGCTCGCCAACAGATCCAGATATTTAGCATGCTAAATCGTTGATTTGTGAGCGCAGAGCCAACGCATATTTGCCTCTGATCCGGGCATTTGTCGGGGAGCTCCAAAAACTGTTGGCAAGTGGAAAATCAGGGCTAAAGTCGTGTAGTGTGTGAACTAGGCATAAGCGGGCATCTCTCATTTTTGAAGAACTCTCCGGTGATCCTTGTGTATCCTGTGATGCTACTGTCAGCCAGTGTGATGATAGAGAGTGGGCTGACATACAACAAAAGCCCCTGTCTGGAATCAAACTGGGAACTTTGTGGTTACGTACACCTTCTAATATTTTTATCCTTATTTTGGGGCTTTCTACTTACTTGCAAATACTCTGGTACATGCCGAAGATTGGAGAAAAAAAAATGCTGATGCTTAGATAAGATAAGATAGACCACAGGACACATCTGAACAAGGGAGGAGGCCATAATTTCAAGGCACATGGAGGGGGTGGGCGGCATATGCATTGAAACAGATGTAGGCCAATATTACTACTGTTACTGGTACTGTTTAATAAACTTAAATAAAGTAAACATGATTTTCCAGAGCGTCAGTACTGGCGTTTACAGGAAATTCAAAAAGCATTGAACGACTTGTAAACCACGCAATAATATCCAAGGTTTTTATTTTCTTTATTGGATCAATGGACCAATAGTATTTATGTAGCCCGCAAATTTAATAATCCAATTATTAGAATTACTCCAAAACATGTTGCAATCTAAGTTTGATTATATGATATTCATGTGTTTTTTTTATCTTCCTCAAATTTAAAACTTATGTTTCCTTGCATTGGACAGTTCTCTTACCTTAGAGAAGAGAGAAAATAAGAAAATCTTGGTGAATCCCATAAATCAATGGTTACTAACAAGTACAAGTCCTGGAAACAAACAAAAATATTAGAAAATGTGTTTGTATATTGCATCCTGCATCTGGCCCATTGAGGTCATTGAGGAAAGAAAAGCACTTTAACATCTGTGTATAAACACACTCTGTTTTCCTGCTCTGCATAATGGCATCTTTACAGATACAGCTCACATCAGCAGGGATCACACACAGCTCTCCTCCCAGTCCCACCAGACTGCAGACATTGTAAATCTCCTGCTTTTGTTCTCCACTTAAACTCCTCTCCCCCCCCATCACCTTTACAACCACACACACACACACACACAAACACAACAGACACACAAAGCTGGAAAATGTGGTGGTAGTGAGTGAGGAAAGGAATGTGGACTTTTGGTTAGGAATTGTCCAAATAATAGTTTATGTTTTTCCTCAGCTCACACCATCTGCCTGTAGTTTCACTGTTGACTTTGTCGATTGGGTCTTATCAAGGCTCTCATTCCTGGGAAATGTTCCTGTCTGTGGTTCATTGATAGTGAAGTGTGAGAACTGCCAGGTAGAGAGGATACAATGCTGGTGATATGAGTCTGGATCACAATACACTGCTCAGTCATTTCAATGTGTGTGAACATTTTGTTTGTTTTACTTTAGACAGACGGATTGCTGAAACCTTTCCCAAAGTTTCAGTCGGGGGAATTTGTGACCTGTACATCATGTGGTAATTGGTTTGTGTGTGTGTGTGTGTGTTAAAATGGCGTAATAGCAGGCGGGCTTTCCCAAGTCTGGTAAGATCATTGCGACTGGCTGCTGGCATGACGACAGTGTGCATGGGAAGCTCGTCAAACCAGTCGGGGGGATGAGAGTAGCTTTTTCCGGTCAGAGCTGTCTTGCTTTCACTCTTTCACTCCCTCTGCATAATGCATTGGTCTTCTCAGCCCTACCTCCTCCCCCTCTTTTCTTTTTGCTGATTTCGCAATTGTCTGCTCGCTGCTAGAGGACTGGTATCCTGCCATACCCTACGGTGTGTTGTATATCGTATATTATGTCCTTTTTATGATTTATTCAACAGCAACCTAAACATGATTTCACATGCCGTAAATGTGATGAAAACCAAAAGTGAAAGTTCCACTGTGTCACAAGTCTAACCACATATGTGTGGATTGTCTGCAGTCTGTGTTTTGTTATTATGTGTGCATGATTTTTGTGTGTTGACTCGTGTCTGCTCAGTACAGAAATAGTCCCAAAATAGCACAGTACTTTCTGTGGTATCTTGTACTGCAGCAGTAGTCCGATATCAACTCATACTTTATTACAGTCTGTGCAGTTGTGCTCATGGAGGCATGCGTATGTGCGTGCCTGTTGGGATTATGAATTTCACAGTGGTTTATGTATGGTATCCCCATGTCTAATGGACTATGTCTGTCGGCCTGACTGTAAGGCAATATTCTGCCCTCGCTCTCTGACTGGACCAGTTCAGAAACTGCACCCTGAAAAGAAACTATGTGTAATTTAAACACCACAAAAACACATCAAGAAGGGTTAATAATAGTTGAAAGTCTTTTCACGAAGACTCCATAGCTTGAGTGACACTGTGATTAATCTAGGCACAGGAAGTAACACCATTGCTGAGCGCACTTCCTGTAATGCAATGACTGTTTCGTGAATACATTGTTGGCGTTTCTTTGAAATCAGCTGATCTAGCTTCAGTTTTGTACAAAGAGCTCTGTTCTGCTGAGTGGGGATTCATCAACATGTGAGACTATAAATGAAACAAAAATGTTAACATATTAGCATTTGTACAGTCAGTGCTAATGATTTATTCTGGTTTTGCTTAATCACACACACACACACACACACACACACACGCTTAACAGTGGCTTCCTTCATTTGGGACTGAGAACAGCACACTTCATGTAGGGCCGGCGTGGTGTGCGTGAAGACTGCTTGAGCCATGTGTTTCTGGCGGGCCAGACAATAGCTGATGTGTCTTGGCTATGAGTGTTTCATTGCCGGGGAGATAGTTGGGCTTTGTTGTCTTCGTAGAGGCTAATTTCCTTCTGTCTGCCCATCTGTGACCACAGCCTGGTTTCAGGCGGGGTTTGCATAGTTGGTTTGATAGGTGGCGGGTCTTCTGCATTAGCTCTGTAAGAATGAGAGGAAGGAGGAAAAACGTGTTGACTATGTGTGTGGGGGGAATCTTACCACCTCGGTTGACCAATTTTCTGGGGGGAAACCCTGAATGAGTGTTGAGCAGTGCCAGCAGGAATGAAGCACTGCTAACAGATTACAGGTAGTTTGTCACATGACGATAGCAAACAACAGTCCTGTGCTAGTGGAGAGTGTAATGGTAGTCAGAGCGAGGAAAATGTCAGCCATTTAGCAATATTTCACTGTGGAAAACAAAGGGTTTAACCTGAGCCAGGCCATACAACAAAGATAGTAATCATATACTGTACATGGTCAGTAGTAAACAGCTGTTAAATAATAATAATAATGATCATAATAAATATATATATATTTTGTTATCACGCTGGTATCGGATCGGTACTTGGTATCAGCCGATATCACAAGTTCAGATATCGGAATCGGTATCGGGAGGGAAAAAATTGTATCGGAACATCTCTATAGTCATTTTCACAATATATAAATCTGTGTATTTTAATGAGGAAACTGACGTTCCTGAAACTATTTCAACTTCTGACTGTTTTAAGGTGTGAAGATTGCATTTACATACCCCCATGTGGTACAGTAGGATAAACATTTTTGAACCTGTGTTAATGAATGGTTTCATTACAAATTGATGTATGTATATACATATGTAAATATTCCCAATATTTTAAGTGTTATGCAGATGAAGTGTCCACTCTCTAACTGTCTTCTTGTCTCTTGCAGCTCTGCAATGTATGGATGAAAAGGCACCGTGTGTTAACAACGCTACATGTCTGACCTTCAGCAATGGCACTGAATACTGCAGGTAAGATTGACCAGCTGGGTCTGTGACCAAACACACAGACTTTTCAGGTTAACTCATGCTGTCATCCCAACACTAACAAAAGTGTGAACACAGCGATAGAAACTAGGGGTGGAACGGTACACAAACTTCACGGTTCGGTATATACCTTAGTTTTGTGGTCACGGTTCAGTATGTACCTCGGTTTTGGGGTCACGGTTCGGTATGTTTTCGGTACAGGGAAAACAAAGAAAACAATTGTCTAATAATGAATGAATTAATTTACATTTAGTTTAAAAAAAAAAAATGAAACATTCAACAGCGGCTCATTGGCCATAATTCTTACTGTAACAGTTAAGGCACTCAAATACAGACATATTGTTAATAAGAAAAAATCAATGACAAAAATAAATATCACAAATGTCTGTAATGTAAATGTAATGTTCTATCTTAAGGCTGTTGGTATATCCTGAATTGTAGCTTGTGCTCGTTTATACAGGGCAGGCACAACAGAATGACTAAAATACACACGTGAAGGCACATGAAGTGCATGAAACTCACACTCTTATAGCAGTGGTTATAGCTTTGTCAACGGTCTGAATCTGCAGTGGGAGGCTGCCTGAAAGCTGTGGGGGAACGGACATGCCATCCAGTCTGCTTTTGTTTCGTTCCACTAATCGACACATTCGGGCGATGCCGTCGTAATTAAATGTTTCAAGTGTCGACATATAAACCCGACTTCAGTTGAACAGTGTCAACATACAGTTTGACACAAATCGTTGTCAGTTGAGCCCGACTATCATGAGCTACAGCGCTGCTACCATTCCTGGTGCGCTGCCAAAACTTTCCGGGTAAAACCCATGCTCTAGAATTTCTGTTCCACGCGTGCAAGTAGTAGACATAAACAGCTGTTTGGGTCAAAGGTGTAAACGAAAGGATGTCGCGGACCGAACCGAATATCCTGTACCGAACGGTTTAGGTCAAATACACAAACTGTTCCACCCTTAATAGAAACACACCTCATAAGGGGATTGTTGGATGTGAAAGCCAGTCCAAAAATAGGGTTTTTAGATCAATCTAAGCGTGTCCACAGGACCATGAGGTTTTGCTCAAGCACGGAAGAGAGAATAAAAGACTGCTCTGTCTGACAAAGTACACCAGTACTGGGAACAATACCAATACACACATTTCCACCTCCAAAATGTTATTTAGGACATTTCAGGGGTTTTGTTACTTACTCTCTTGTTGCTGTAGAATTGATAGCTCTAGGCGTTGCCAACACATTCTACTGCCCACTGATTTGTTGCTGCTGGGGGATGTCGAGACGGTGACCGGACATTTTTATTACATGAGAAAGTAACCTATTCATGAGAAAAAACTATCTGAAACTTGGTTGCTTGATTCAAAATGACAAGTAGGCTAATCATTGTTACCACACATGCTGGTGTAGCCTTTCTTTTCCTGGCACGTTCCATGTTGTTGTGGAAACTTGAAATAACCTGCGAGGAAGTCTCTTCTGCTACCGGTGGTGCAATGAGATCATTAAGGGGAAAGTGCTTTAGTGTAAAGTAGAGCAGTGGCCGGTTTGATCTATGCCTTCCACTTTCTGACAGCTTAGCCTAGTTTGTAATTAAGACCGAGCTATCTTTATAATTGCGTTGCCACTCCCGAGCCAAATTCCCAACGAAAAACACACCATAGCTGGTTCATGAACCTGCTCATATTTCATCAAATGTGATGTGAATCGCACTGTGTGTCTGTTCCCAGCGCTTTTGGAATTTCAACACTCTGCTACTTAAAGCAGAGTAAAAAGGGAAGCAGAAAGCGACATTCCTTAAATCAGTGTTTGACATTCCCCCTGTGTAATTGAAGGTCAGATAGATGTTGTATTGCAGGTGCAAAGGGGCTCATTGTCTGTGTGTAGTAAAAAAAACTGACAAATAGTTTTTTTTCTGTGATATACATGTTGCGATATATATAGGGTGAATATTCACCTTATATTTTGTAGGCTGCATTTTAAAGTTAAATGCATCAATCTGGTGCACTTTGAGAGCAAACTTAAAATGCTAGATGAACCATTTTGTGCTCTAGTAAATTTAATCATAAACATTGGTTGTATAGGTATGAATGGTGATGACATTGTGTGACAAAATAAGTCACACCCACAACGCATGGTTAACAAGATGGGCTTTGTGTTAGGGTGGGTTGCCGTCATTGCCCCAGTGGACAGTTGCGACGGGAGCCCCGTCCATCCCCGCAGGGAGAGAGGGCAAAGAAGATGTGATGAAACATAGGCTAGGATGACCTCTGCAAGGACAGCTCACGATTGGAAGCTTACAATTTTGGAAATGTTTCTTAGGTGGAAAAAACATGGTTGGATTGTCTTGGTTAGATCACGTTCAAACAACAGGTCCAGATCAAAGATCACATCCAAATTCAGAGCTGTGTTCTTAATATGGGGAGACCAGTAGAACAGAGCTTTATGCCAATACTTTCTGGCATACAGTATGTCTCTGAAACAACATTTAAATCATTTGCAGCTGCTTAAGGTTTGACCACATCCTCTCAGGTTTTATTTTTTATGTTGTTTCTATTACCAGTACTATTATTTAATTGCAGTTGTAAATAATAATATGACATAACAGTATAATATATTTTTTTTGTATAGACTCTTCAATGTCACCATTTTTAATAAATTCCAAAAAGATTTCCTACATGTCATAAAACTCCGAAGCTTTCTTCCTTTGATGTGAAGTTTTTCAACCAGTGGCTAAGAGAGGGGCAACCAACATTTTTCCAAACTAGGGAACTTTTAATTTTTGAGAAGTCTGGCACTATCAGATATCTGCTGTATTTACACATGCTCTTGCTCAGCCAAGCTGTCTCCATTCCATTCCAGTCCGTATTTTTTCAATGAATTAAATGATGATATTGATGATAAAAACAGCAGAGAGGCCTCTTGCCCTGAAGACACACAGAGAGGAGTCTCTCAGTTTAGAGGAGTCAGCTGACAGAGCGCAGGCCTACTGTTAGACTGATTAACCAGTCACTCAATTCATTTTTACTCTTCACAAGCATGAAACAACCACACACACACACACACACACACACACACACACACACACACACACACACACACACACACACACACACACATACATGTGCACACAAATGCACGCGCTGGCCTCTGTCTGGCCTGTCTGGTCCCGTCTGCACTGTGCTGCCGGTCAAAAGGCTCATTGTGTAAAAATCAAATTATGTGTTTATTAGTCTGCTCAGTGTATTAAAGGCAGCCGGTTGTAAGTCAACAGTCGCTTTGGCCTTTTGACTCCGAGCTGCCTAATTATGTCACATGGTTCACACCTGGAGTGACTGTATAATTAAACAGTTAATATGATACCACTGTGAACAACTGATTGACACTTACGTCAATTCTCCAAGACATTTTAAGGCATTCCTAGTGTACAGCTAGCTGGCCCAGCCGGTTTTTAACGCTGAGAGTCGGAAGCGAAGAGCATTCTCATGCTATTAACTGTTGTCTTTCTATGTAGTAACAGGAAAAGAATGTACACACATTATTACAATAGTTGTTGTTTTGATATTCTTAATGCTACCGCTGCACAGCAGAGACAAAGCCCTGTTATGATTGGCAACAGAATGAGCTTCTGTGACACTGTCTTCTTCTGCAGAGTTCCCATAAGTCCGGTAAAACATAGAACTACTCTAGTCATATGTATGTGTCTGTTTTACATCTTTTAATTCCTTTTTAGAAACTATTTTTTACTTAGGCTTTGAAACTTCTTTCATTTAAAGCTGGGCATACACTGTACAATTTTGTACAGAGGTCTGTGTACAGTTGAAGCAGAGCCACGAGCCGATTCCCCAACGTCAGCGCCTTTTATCTACTTCTTTTTACAGTAATCAGAGCGTAGCTATCAAGATAACAATGTACAATAGATAGAGTAAAACGTAGCTAGTTTACCTCCAATTCTCTCTACGAAATGGACAAGCCATACTGTCCATGTCTTCCTAGCCACCTGCGAGTCAATATATGCGGAAGCCTCTTTTTTTGACGTTTCAGCTAGGGATGCACCGATACCGGATCAGACATTGGGCCGATACTGACTTAAATAGCTCGATCGGGTATTGGTGACAATGGGAACCATCTATTCAATTAAATTCTATTTTTATATGCTATTTACATTATATACTGACATTTTAATTCCTATTTTAGTTTTGACCAATTTGTTGCTGCATTCAAATATTTGCAATTGAATTGTAATTAATTTAAATAATTCCTGTTAAATTTGAAGATTTTTTTTACCAAGTTTCTGGTGTACGATTTATTATTTTAATAATTAATAATTAACGGTGAATTTATATTGATGTATCTATTGGTTACGTCAAGCCTGATGTTGCCTTACACATAAAATAATGATCCCAGTCACTTCCACACAGTGATGCATACAGCTGATTAATTAAACACTGGTATTATATTGGTACTCGGTATCGGCCGATACCCAAAGTCCAGGTATCGGGGCTGAAAAAGTTGGATCGGTGCATCCCTATTTTCAGCAGACAGAATGGCACAGATGATCAAGGCAGCACGTTTCTGTCTTGTTAGCATTATACAGACCTCTGCTAGCAAACAAACTTTACCTGCCTCGGAGATTTCAAACAAATCTTTATTGACAACTGTCAACAGCCAGAGCGGTCTGCATGGCTGCATGGCTGTTTTTTTTATATTTTACACGTACAGTGTGAGCACTCAGGTCGTGGCTGACGTACAGTTCGCACAGAAATCGTGAGCTTTGGCTTGTACACTAGGGGTACGAAGTACACAACAACATTTCTAAAATCGTACAGTGTGTGCCCAGCTTAAGACAGACAGGCATGAATGTTGTGAAAGAGAGTTAAAGTGCATGGGAGAGGTTGACTAGCTGCCTAGCAGGGCAGGATGCAAGGAAGTTGTCTAACCGGTGACACTGCAAGCCATCAGCCTTGGGTGTGAGAAGAAGGTGTGTGTTGTGTCTCTGAATGGATTTGTGCATGTCACAAGTTTGCTTGGTAAGCGTTTGCAACTGACATCATTGCTGAAGGGATACATAAATGTTTTCTGATGAGGTATTGACGTAGTGCACAGAAACATGTCTTGTTTGTGGGCCACAGACTTTAACATGGAGTCTGACTCACTTAATACCTGAGCAGTCCAAACAAGAGTGAGGCTACACACAATATGTCGTCCAATCCCTATTTCCCTCCAGAACAAGATCTCTTTGTCTGCCGTTGGGCCATGGTGCAAACTGATTAACTCTCCCTCCCTCTCAATGCCTCTTTTTTTTTTCTCACTCTCTTTTTCTCTTGCAGTCACTGTCATGCCTTTTATGTTTATTAAAAAAAGAAGCTTTTTTTTTTTTAAGAATTATGGGAGAGAGTTACTGTGTTGTGTAGACCTGCTGCCTGTTTGATCTGACAGGTAGAATTTGCCTGCGGGGCAGACAGAGGAAGAGAAAGGGCCAAAAGAAAAGAGGATGTCTATTTTCAGGTAATTTGAGGAGGAATACCTCGGAGCAAAACTCCTTACTAATGATGAGAGAGCAGCGGAGGGGGGGAAGGGAGAAGCGGCCCGGAGAGAGGAGTGTAATTTCCCTCTTGCTACGCCTCCTTCATCAAACTGTCACTCATCCATCCATGCTTCTGTCCCTCCCTTGGCTTCAGGGATTTAGATGCCTCTGGACACAACTCACCAGGCCTCTTAATCCTTCTCCCACAACCCTTCACCCTTTTGCCTTTATTATAGCCATTAGGGGATGGAAAAAATGTATTCACCTATGTATCACGATTTTCTTTTGTACGATTTTGATTTTTTAATGCCAGAATCAATATATTTGCTTTATTTGAGTCGGTAAAAGGAAGTTACCGCTTTCATTGTTGTAGTCTGATTAACTCTACGTCATATCCGTTCCGTATCCGTCAACCAAAACAAACAGGAGCTGGCCGCCGCGAGCTGAAATTTAAAAAAACAAAAAAACAGCTGAGGGTCCGCATGGATACGACCTGCACTCTCACATTTTAAATCCAACGTGGTAAACACTACACATACAGTAAAGTATGGAAACACTTTGGGTTTCACACATTGCCAGGAAAAGCAGAGCTTAAGCTGTATGCTAACTCTGTCATGGACAGGAAACGTTATCGTATTGCGGTAACGTGCGGTTGAGCCGGCCGTCACTCTCATCTCTGTGGTCAAATGGGCCGACGCTACAACTGTAGAGCACCCATATACTGACATTTATGTTAAAAGCATTCAAACGGCCCCGATGGAGCTGACCATGGATGTATAAAGAGAACGGAGCTGACGGGAGAGCTTGCGACGGACTTTGTAGTAGACAGTGGAATGAGGACACAGACAAAGAAGAAAGATGGGAGAAAATAGTTTATACCAGACACTTCTCCCCTCTGCTCCACACCTCCACAGCAGACACACACACACACACACACACACACGCACACACAGTCAGACAGATTTATGTGGGTTAGGCATATGATCCACACTAAAGTCAACAAACACTAGAGTAGGAGACTGGAACCCACGGCAGTGATTTACCGCTCTTACTCTCCAAAGACTTATCTCATTCCCACAGCCTCGCTCACACCGTAGATGTGGTTTAGACTGGAACCACAATGATAAGAGTTTCTTTGTGTATGTGCTCTGCCTGTATGTGTGTCTCAGGGGCACCTTGAGCCTAAGGCAAGTTCACATGTTGGCACGGAGAGGTCTGAAGTTCAGTTAAAGGGATAGTTTGGATTGTTTTGAAGTGGGATTGTATGAGGTATTCATAGTCAGTGTATTACTTACAGTAGATGGCGGTCGGCACGTCCCCGGTTTGGAGAAACAGACAGCTCTCTCCAAAGCCACCAGACTCCATTGACAAAAGCGTAAATTTTACTTCGCAGAACACGGGAGTTGCTGGTCTATAGCTGCCTCGATCGATTAGTTAGTTTGTCAATGGAGTCTGGCGGCTTTGAAGAGAGCATGGATGGATATAACAGCTTCAGTTCCCCGTAGGAAAGGGCTGTCTGACAGCGAGGTAAAGTGGTGAAAATATTCTAAACATAGCGTAGACTTAAACTGATCCGAACTATCCCTTTAAGTCATGACAGGTTCAGTATTTGGATGGTGGATGTGTCGTAGTTCTATGTGTCTCTTGAGTGTGTGTTTTAGGGCCCAAATTAGGAGACAAGTAGACTATTCATTAGCGCCAACCGTGGCTACAACTAAGGATTCTTTTTTTTATTGATTAATCAACTAAATGTTTCGATTAATCAGTTATTTAATTTGTGAAAAATGGTCAATTCACAAATTCTCAGAGGTGATGGTTGCTTGTTGTGTTCGGCCAACATCCCAAAACCCAAAGATATTCAGTTTATAATCAAATAAAAAGAATAAAAGCATTGAATCTTCACATGTGACAAGCTGTAACCAGCCAATGTCTTGTATTTTTGCTTGATAAAAAACTTGAAAGATTAATCAAACACTAAAATAGTTGTCAATTCATTAATTGACTGATCCTTTTCAGCACTAGTGCTAACATGGTCTGCAGTCAAAGGTCACTGGCAGTTGACCCTCTCTTTGTGGATCACAACTATAATAGACACGGTCTCAAAAACAAACAAAGGGTAAAACACACAAACATGCAGATGCACACCAGGCTGCTTGGAGATTTGGAGATTCAAACCAGCTCTCAGAAAGAGGAAGTCTTCCGTAGCAGTGGGGAATGTAGCAACCAGACCATAAACCCGCATACAGTGAGGTGACAAGTGGCTCTCTGTCACACATTGACGATGGCATTGTGGGGTCAAAAGCACCTCAGTTTTGTCATAAGGTCTACATTACACATGCAGCGTGACGTAAAGGCTCTGACCAGTGTGAGTTTCAATGCGTCTTCACTCAATATATTATATAGTCTGTCCAGGTCATATTGATCACTATAAACGGATGATAATTATAACCACATTTTTGTTGTTGTGCATCATTTCTCATGCAGATTACCATATGATTGACATTTGTATATTTATTACAGGAAGTTATGAAACGGACCGCTTCGCTATTTACTGGCTCGCTGCCAATTTTTCTGCCTTTTCCCTCACCGAGGGTGAGGCATTGCCGTTTTTGGCCGGCTCTGCAGCGCGAGCGTGCATGCAGAACGGCGCCCCTTTGCCGGGGCTCCTCGCTCGCTCACCCGGTGAGCGGCATGGAGGGAGACGGACCGCCGGTCTGCATGTATGCCGCAAAGCCGGTTGAGGCCAGGCGTCATCAATCCACTTGACGAGGGTGGCTTCAACCACATGTGTTTTCCCTGTGCACATTCGTTTTTTCACATGTATGAAAAGACCCAAAATGAACACTGTAAACGGACTACTTGATTACTAAGTGAATTATTTAAACAGCGTTTGTATAGAAATGACTCTGTCCCAAGCTTTTTGATCCATATAAGCGGTTGATCACTGTAACCGTGATCACTATAAGCAGTTTCCACTGTAAAAATAAAGTCAGTCAATAAAGTGAATCAACTATTATCACTTAAATATGATTACATTTGACTGAACGTTTAGTTGTTATTAAATCATCAACAGACAAACATCAATTAACTACATAAAAGAAACAAAAATACCTTGTTCTTTACTCAGTTGTGTGCTTGTGGGAAAAATCGCATTGGGTGGGCTGCAGCAATACATTTGGTAAAAACAAGCAATTCAGTTATTAAAAGTGATCTGAAGTAGGGAGTGCACACGATATTCTTTTTTGTTATACATTTCTAAATAAAAAAATATTTTATATGCTGAAAGACCTATTGTTGGAGATTCCACATTAAACGACCGCAGAAAGAGGATAATGACAGAACAACATAGAGAGGCAGGCAGATGGAGCGCTCGGAGAGAAAATGGGTCCCGTGCTGTCTACCACAGCCGCTCAGATGAGTCTTTTTGAACATGTTTCTAAACACAGTCTGAGATTTTACCACATGTCCCTCGTTTGGACTCCACCCTGCTCTGCACTCCTTTATTCTGTGTACACTGTTGCTTTTCAGACTGACTACCCTGCTTCCTTTTTCCTCTCTGTATGTCTCACTCTCTCATTACTTTTCTGGCTTTGACTTGCACCTCAGTGTGCTCTCTTCACTTTATCCACCTTCCTCTTTTTGCCATCTTTTAAATCTTTCTATACAACTTTGACATCACTCTCACACCTCCCTCTGCTCGCCTCCTCTGTGAGGTTATTCCTGCTGCCTCTGCTCTTCTGTATGAAAATGAGGGAAAAAAACGATGCTGAGGTAAGGGAGTGTACCAAAAATACACCTCCAACCCACTAAAGCTACATTGCTACTAACGATATTTAAGTAAAAGATTGATTCATAGTTTCCATCCCCCATAAAAGAACCCATAATTGAACCTTTACTTATACGTTTAGGTGCATTTTAATTTCCCAATGTAGAACAGGCCTCTTCTCCTCTGTGGCTGTGGCTGATGTATGGGCCTAAATGGTACACTACTGCCAGTCACCCATTGCCGGACCTATCCATAGGACAAATAGCCTCTCTGTCTCTGAATGTCTGGTGGTCTTCGTTAATGTAGTGCTGGGGTTTAGGTGGTTGTCAGTGTTGGACAGTAGCCCATTACTCAGTGATGCATTACTGTAATATTATTACTTTCCCACTGTAACAAGTAGTATAAGGGATAACAATTTTAACAGTAATTGTATTACAGTTATTAATCCAAGTAACGTTGCGTTACCAGAACAGGATTTGTTTTTTTGTGCCAGGTAGGCTTATGTTACGATGACATGAACGTGAGGCAGGTCAGTATGCATCTTCGCATCGCGTCAAGTTGAACTTTGGTGAACATTCAGGCAAATATTTCCTCAGGTGCATATGTGACCGTGCCCTGTGGGAAAGGAAGAGACAGAACCGGCTCTACGAGGGCGCAAAAGCATGCATTTAATCCTCAATTTAACATTTTGCACCCTCAGTTAAAATTTGAGTAATAAACGCCAAGCAGAAGGTGGTAGGTCTTTTAGGCGCAAGTGATATAGTAATATAACGAGTACTTTTGATACCAAGTAATAAGTAAAGTAATATTATTACTTAAGGAGTACGAATTAAAAAGTAACTTATAACACTTCCTGAGTTCCCTTTTTGCATTTCTGTCAGTATTCAGCATATACTCCTTTAGATTAGCCACCTATTACTGTTTATTATTTTTTTTAAATGGCAATGGAGACTTCAAATGAGATTGGAAAGAAGTAGAAAGGGCTAACCAGCTGCTTACACATGCATACATGTATTTCAATTCTTGTCTGTAATTTCAATACTTATATAACATCAGTGCCTCTGTAAGTCAACAGAGTATGCAGAAGCAGCAATTGACTGGACTGAATGGTGTCAGTCAAAACGTTCTTTGCTGAGTCGAGGTAGAACAGATAAGGTCACATGCGGTGTAGCTCCCCATTGAGATATATATTACCACACTCAAACCAGTCTTGGGAGCTCCCCAATCAGGCTTCCCCTTTCACCTTTGAGGTCAACAAAGTGCTTCCCTGTTTGTGTCACTTCTGGGTCTGATATGACTGTGAATGTTACACATATGAAGAGTACATTGCTTTA
Source organism: Sebastes fasciatus (assembly GCF_043250625.1). Taxonomy (NCBI): domain Eukaryota; kingdom Metazoa; phylum Chordata; class Actinopteri; order Perciformes; family Sebastidae; genus Sebastes; species Sebastes fasciatus. The sequence continues at coordinate 22,734,623 of NC_133799.1, read as the reverse complement.
AACATCACTTTGATTATTTAGATAAATATCAGAAAGAATGATAATGATTTCAACCATATCACTCAGCCCTAGACTGCCGTTTCAAAACTCAAGTCATGTGATCTGGATTACAATTTCTCCAGACTTCCGGGTCTGATAGAGTGACAGGCTCAGTCTGACTGGCGGCAGATCTTTTTAAATGAACTATTCCATCTAACACATGAGCTCTTGTCTTTTCTTAAAATAATCTACCAGGCATATTCCAGCTAAAATTTCTATGGTAAGACAAGGATTTCTTAGTTCCTGATTTAACTCCACTACTAAGCTTACAGCATAGCCATGCATTAAAGCAACAGCAAAGCCAGCAGTAACGTGTTCTGCACTTGACTTGTGATGTCCATGCATGCACACACAGGACTACGGTACAGTGAATAGGCCACCTATGTTCTAGCAAAGCCAGGGAATGATCCAGGGATTGAAATGTGAGCTGGTTTATGCTCTCCCACAACTCTCACACTGTTTCTCTGTGATGGCCGCAGGGGGAGAGCATGATGAAGTTATTAAGCAAGACTAGAATAGTGGCTGGAGGAGGAGGAGGAGGAGGAGGAGGTGGTGGTGGGGTTGTAGTTGAGGAGAGGAAGGTGGAAAGGTAGGAGGAGAGAATTAGCACAAAAGAAAAGGGGAATTAGTGATCGGGGAAGGGAGGAGAAGGGGAGAGTACGGGAGTTTGGGACGTAGGAGTTAGGAATGAAGGAGGTGGGAGACATTACATGAGTGACTGAGAATCAAACCACCCTTCTCTGCTCATTGAAACCCCCACGGCCAGCCAGGACAGGCAGAGGTCAGCATGAGGTAGAGGAGGAGGAGGAGGAGGAGGGAGAGAACGAAGGAGAGAAGGGGTGCAGAGCGAGGGAGGGGTGTGCGTGAGATGGGGGTGCTAATGTGAACCAGCTGTAGAAACCTGACACCTCGAGAGTGGGTTAGAAATCAGAGGTGGAGGAGTGAGAAAGAGAGGGAAAGAAGGGCTGCAGGAAATTGCACAGAGTAAGAGAAGGATGGGGGGAAAAGAGGAGGGAAAAAAAGTCCTCATGGAGCAAAACAAAGAATCCCATAGATTACTTTGGCTGCAGAAACCCTCTCTGCTGAGTTTTTACGAAAGTAGAGCTGAGCTGTGTGTGTGTTAAGGTGTCTTTGTGCATTTATCTGTGGTGTGTATGAAAATGTGTCAGACGAATCACGCTGCTTGCTGTGTTGCATTCAGCGACAGACTAGTGTGTCAGTGTTTTGGGTTATCTCCTCCTCAGTGAGACACCACTCCCTGACAATAATGTGAATCATGCACAGCCTTGTCTGTTTGCCCTGGGCTTTAGTGATACAGCCCGAGGGTAATAATGAGTTCTCTATCTGGCAGTGAAACCTGAAGGACAGGGTGGTATCGTTTCCTGACGCCGTGGCATTTGGTTCTGTCAACACTGGTTAGATAGCGGCGACTGAGTTTAGTAGAGGTTACTATGCATCTCTCCTGTCAGCACTGTGGGATTTTCTCAAAAAATCTCAGTTAAAAATAATTCTTGAAGGGTGGTGTAGAGTTGCAAGACAACTCTATAGGAATTAGACGTGGGAAAAAAATCGATTCACCTATGTATCGCAATTTTTTAATGATTTTTTTTTTTATGAAATCGATTTTTTATTGGCAGAATCGATATATTTGCTTCATTTGAGTCTATGTGGAGGTAGAAGGAAGTTACTGCTTTTATTGTTCAAGTTCGAGTAACGTGACGTCATATCCGCATCTGTCAACCAAAACAAACCACAGCCAAAACCCGAAAGTAGAAAAACGTCAGAGGGTCCGTGTGGATATGACCTGCACCCTCACATCTTAAATCCAACATGGTAAACAATACACATACAGTGAAGTATGGAAACACTTTTGGTTTCACACATTGCCAAGAAAAACAGAACTGGACATCAAGGCTACAACTGTAGAGCACTCATATACTGACATTTATGTTAAATGCATTCAAACGGCCCCGATGGAGCTGACCATGGATGTATAAAGAGAACGGAGCTGACGGGGAGAGCTAGAGACGGACTTGGTGAAATACATATATGGAAATAAGATTGATTGGATTATATTCACCAGAAGTATAAAACATTACATGTCCCTTATAAATTAAAAAGAAAGTACCACAAATTTGTGAGGGAAATGTCTTTATTATTTGATTTTTGGGTTGCTGGAAAAAATGTAATAATTAATGCCTGACAATGACTGATATATTTGACTTCAGGACATCTCTGACTACATACATGCTGAAAATCAAACATTTTTTCTGTATTAATTTAGATATTTCTCAAAGTAAAAGTCCCTAGAAGTCTTCGGTTCAACTTTTTCCCATGGTCTAGAGTTTAAAAAGTTAACAAAAATTACAATAAATAGTAACATCGAATCGCAATACTTGTAGAATCTATATACTTAAAAATTGCAATACATATTGAGTTGGCACCCAAGTATCGTGATAACATCAAATCGGGAGATAGGTGTATCGTCCCAGCCCTAATAGGAATTATAATACCTTTTATTAATCTTTCTTTTGCACATTGAGTGATTTCCTAACTAGGTTAACTTTAAAAACAGTTTTATTTCATGTAAAAGTATTTAAAATGATTCATTCCAAGCTCAAGTGTCAAGTCTTGTAATAAAGCCAAACATTAAAGCAAAGCACACGTTTCAAATTTCCTCTCTGAAGTGGACATACTTGACTTTGAAAATGCCTCTCATATTCCGCATATTTTTAACAGTGAAAATGTGTGAAATGTTCCCAGTGAAACGTAAACCTGGTATTAACCTGGACACGGTGTTCTTTGTGTGACAGCCTGCTAATGTGATGTATGTCACAGTGCAGAGGGCCGTGTCATTACTCCTTGAGAGGGGGCGGAGGAGGCTGTCCAGGAGAAGAAAGCAGTCCTAATTCCCACGACGGCCGTCTTGTTGTGATATCATGACCAAGCTGTGTTTGTGTTCAGAGTGGGGAGGGACATCTTTGTGTTTGTGTATTTATGTGCGTGTGTGTGTGTGTATGTGTTTTGGGGTGTGTAGGGGGGTTGCACTGCAGACATGCTGATACAGGGACGGAGACAGGAAAGAGGGAGGGTGGCCATGTCTAATCTGACAGAGTTGAGGTGAAGAGGCACAAAGTCTGTCTTTTCTTTGAAGATCATATGTCACTAATCTACCAACTTGTTTATCTGTTTACCAGCACCATGAGTATATAGCTAGCAGATTATAGTATATAAATAGCAGATTTTTAGAGAATATGTCAGGGAGGTAAACTATACATTTAAAAGATAAGGCTGGCGATACTCTATGTTTTGTTACCGTCAAAAAATCCCATGAAAAAAACAAAACCAATGCGTTAGTCCGTCTCTCAGTACTTTCCAGTACTTTCCAGTACTGTCCTATCCGCCTTTCTTATAAAGCCGTAAATCTTTAAAAAAGAGTCAACGAATGTATACTTTCTAGAGCGATCAATCGATTAGAATATTTAATCGCAGGTAATCGCCTGATTGGCCATAGTTAATCGTGATTAATTGCAAATTAGTCACACATTTTTGATCTGTTCAAAATGTACCTTTACGGGGGAGTATTTAACACTCTTACCAACATGGGAGTGGGCAAATATGCTTGGTTCATGCCACCGTATATGTTTACTATTAGAAATCAATTAGCAACACAAAAGAATGGCAAATTTAGTCCAGAAACCTTCACAGGTACTGCATTTAGTATAACAAATGTGCTCAAATCATAACATGGCAAACAACAGCTGTCAGTGTGTCAGTGTGCTGACTTCACTATGACTTCCCCCAAACTGCATGTGATTATCATAAAGTGGGCATGTCTGTAAAGGGGAGACTCGTGGGTACCCATAGAACCCATTTTCATTCACATATCTTGAGGTCAGAGGTCAGGGGACCCCTTTGAAAATGGCCATGCCAGTTTTTCTTTGCCAAAATTTAGCATACGTTTCAGGCGTTATTTAACCTCCTTCGCGACAAGCTAGTATGACATGGTTTTCTAGTTTCATATGATGCCAGTATCTTCACTCTAGCTTTAAATCTGAGCCTGAATTAAAAAACTTAAAACTGAACTAAGAAATTAGTGACGTCAAAACGAATTTGCATTAACACGTTATTATCACGTTAACTTTGACAGCCCTAGTTTTTAATAATTTTTGGACAATAATGTAGGTATATTTGATAAGATATATCAGGCTTTGGCTACACAGACAATGATTATTAGTAGGATCAACTCAACAAAAAATATAGCCTAGATTATTGCCAGACCTACACTTAAACTTGAATATAGTAAAGAGGTTTCTGTCACATGTAGTCTAAACAAGTAGAAAACTATAAAAATCATGACCATATTGCTCAGTAATATGGTGTTGATTCAACTTTTTATTGGTTTGTGTTAACGTCAATACATTTGATTTACTGTATATTTGTGAACCAAAGGAGTGGGAATTTGTCATCAGAACACATCGTACCGAGCAGAAGTCTCAACAGATGTGATTGATCTGTGAGACTTCTGCCTGGCATGATTCACGACCGTTCTACTTTCCCATGCGCTCACATCTTAATATCTTCAAGCTGCTCTGGGGTGGAGTGGCCATTAATAAATAAAAGTTAATAAGCGTGAGACTGAATTTCAAATAATTCCCATCTCCAATGTTTCGTCTCTGTTTTACATGGCTCATAACACCAATCTCTGATTCTTCCCTTTATGTTTTTACATGCCAGAGGTGTGGTTACTTATTAATGAAATAAGCATACTTTTATTTTCATTTGGAATGGTTATGAAAGAAGGTATTCATTTCTTTGTGCCTGTGTATGTGTGTGTGTTAGTAACTGTGTGGTGTATCTCTCCTATTATGTTACCTGAGCCCCTCTAGGGAGGCAGGTTTAGAGGCCTGTGTAAGAGGCAGCATGTCGCTCTGTCGCCCACAATCCCCAGACAGCACGTCTGCCATGTGCCACATACACACACACACACACACACACACACACACACACACACACACACACACACAGAGACAGACACCGACACATAATGCAACAGACGGCTGATCTAAATAGCATACACAGGAAATTACCTGTCTAATGACATTTTTCCTCAGTAACGAAATAAGACCAAGTAGAGTCACACATAGAGAAGTGGTGAGTGAAAGTGGGAGGGTCCGAGAACAACAGAGGAATAGAAAGTGACGAAGGCATCATTGTCTCTGAGGAGATCTCCTTGTGGACATTGTGTAATATTGTAATTTCCTACCCACTGCTCGGCATGTGGCTGAATCACTTCACTGAAAGAAGAGAAATCGAAAGAAAGGGGTGATGATGATAAGCAGAGGGAAAAACAGACCCCATTTGCAGACCAGCTGTGGTCAATAATGCGTTAGATTAGTGTTTCTTTTAGTCCTACAGCTTGTGAACAACTTCAGTTGACAAGAAAAGTTCCAGACATTTACTGTGTGGCATGATTATTGTTCATCTATTACATGACACAAATAATTGCAGGTGCTTTCCACTTATTGTTTTTAGTTTCTGCCAGGCTTCAATCAACAACTTCCAGAAAACACCACCTCACATCCTTCTACTTTTGAACTTCTTCTTTTCCATCATTGACCCGGGTTCAACCCCTTCACCAAGCTCAGCTTCCCTTTTTTTTTTACAGGGTTGATGGGGCAACAGCTCTGCATTCAAAGTAGCTTTTTCTCATATCAGTAATCTTGTCGGGTTAGTGGTTCACATCTTAACAGCATGTCAAAATGCCCTTAAGCAAGACACAATGCTCAAACTTCCTCTATCAGGCAGCTCATGGCCATATGAATATGTGTGTAACTTGTACTGTAAATAGCTTCATATCTGTCTTAAAGGCATTAAATAAATGCAGTGTAATAACCATTCAATAGTAATTGAACAATGCACAACCACACATTTTGCTTCTACTCCTACTTAGGGTTGTGGTTCCCCACGTACTGTTGTTCAGATCGCCGTACAGCAGTGACGAGACTGTGTATCAGACACTAGCGTCTATCTGTGCTGGTTCTTTAGTTTCTTTGATCTGTGTGTACTACAGGACTCTTGTGCACATGTTACGCTCCGCCATCAATGCTGTTGTCTGATGTGGTGTATTGCGTGCACCAGACTGAAACTCACTCTTTTGTTTTGTTTGTTTGCCTCTCTGTCAAACACACACACACTCATCTTTTAACTTTATTGTCTGTATTGAAGGGTGATTAGGTTTAGAGATGCAGCGATCCAGCTTTTTCAGTCCCGATAGCGATATCTGTGCCGATACCGAGTATCGATCCGATACCAGTGTTTTATTAATGACCTTCAGTATATGCCTCTTTGTGTGGAAGTGACTGGGATCATTCTTTCATGTGTAAGGCAACATCAGGCTTGACTTAAACATTGCTTTCCTAACTTTGTAAAACAAAATGTAACAAATAAATACATAGCCTAGATATAAATTTACAGAATTTTATTAAAGTAATAAATCGTGCACCAGCAACTTGCTAAAAAATCTTCAAAATGAACAGGAATGACAATTCAAAAGTAAACGGTTTTAGTGCAGCAACAAATTGGTCGAAACTTAAATAGGAATTAAAATTCTGGTATGTAATGTATACAGTATAGTATAAACATAGAAATGAATAGATCTGCCCTATACCTGATCTAGCTATTTGAGTCCTGATATCCGATCCGGTATCTGTATCGGTGCATCTCTAAATATGTTTAAATCCTTGTGTGTGCCTTCACATGCTCCATCATTAATTTCTGTGTTTGTGTGTGTGTGTGTCCAGGTGTGCACCAGGCTTCCTGGGCGAGTACTGCCACCACAAGGACCCTTGTCTCCCCGGCTTCTGCCTGAATGGAGGGAACTGCTCTGTGTCTATGTTAGCTGGCGTACCTGTGCTAGGCAGCGCCACCTGCACCTGCCCTCTTGGCTACACCGGACAGCACTGCCAAACTCCCCAGAACTCCACGTGTTACCCCAACAACCCCTGTACCAACAAGGGTGTCTGCACCCTGCTGTCCCTCGACAAATACAAGTGCGAGTGTCCCAGAGGATGGACAGGTGAGATACCGTTTAAACACCTCTCAGGAGTTTGCCGTGAGGGCAGTCGTATCTGACTTTTGTTTATCACCAGAATACTCTTCTTTTTTTTTTTTAATATCCTGAATGCAAATAGAGTTGCTAACTGTAAAGACTGCTATGTGGACCTAATGGATGCTAATGGACTCAGAAGATGATTAAATTGTATTTTCTATCATTAAAATAACACATTTAGAGGTTTAAGCAACCTAGTACACTCAGTGCAGTTTAATAAGTGATAAGAAGAGTTTTAGATAGCCACAAATACATACCCATCATTGCATATTGCTTTTCTTCTACAGTAGTATCTAAGCCATACTTCGGCAGGGGTGGACACATTGATGAATGGCACATAGCTAAAGCACTAATGCTCAGCTCTTCTCCTTCCTCTTCATTACCAGGGCCGCAATGTGAGCATGAGGACAGCTGTCTCTCTAGCCCCTGTGCTAACGCTGGAACGTGCAGCTCTCCGTCTGGTGGTAGCTACACATGTTCCTGCCCTCCTGGCTACGCAGGTCCTCGCTGCCTTAATGACACAAATGAATGTGCTGCCACACCCTCTATATGCCAGAACGAAGGATTGTGCGTCAACACCCCTGGCTCCTACAAGTGAGAATCTAGTTTATAATAACCAAATGTGAAATATTTGTCACTATCTGGAAGATTTCCTGGAAGACTACTTCAAAATAAATGAAATGCTCTCTTTTTGTCTTTGCTCCAGGTGTACCTGTGCCCCAGGGTTTACTGGCAGACACTGTGAAAGCTCATACATCCCTTGCTCACCCTCACCGTGCCTAAATGGAGGCACCTGCCACCAGAACTCTGAAATCAGCTACTCGTGCCACTGCCTTCCAGGTAGGAGGATTCAAATTCAAAAATGCCTAGACTCTTTTTAAAGCTGAATATGAACTGCAAAAAACTAGGGCTGTCAATTTGTGATTTATCGCGATTAAAATAGTTGATCGCGATAAATCACACATTTTTTATCTGTTCAAAATGTACCTTAACCGGAGATTAGTATTTAATACTCTTATCAACATGAAAGTGGACAAATATGCTGCTTTATGGAAATGTATGTATATATTTACTATTAGAAATCAATTAACAACACAAAACAATGACAAATATTGTCCAGAAACCCTCACAGGTACTGCATCTAGCATAAAGAATATGCTCAAATCATAACATGGCAAACTGCAGCCCAACAGACAACAACAGCTGTCAGTGTGTCAGTGTGCTGACTTGACTATGACTTGCCCCAAACTGCATGTGATTATCATAAAGTGGGCATGTCTGTAAAGGGAGACTCGTGGGTACCCATAGAACCCATTTACATTCACATATCTTGAGGTCAGAGGTCAAGGGACCCCTTTGAAAATGGCAGTGTCAGTTTAAGAGAAGAAAAGTTTAGGAAGAGTGAAAGAGTGACACTGTAACTGGTATTTATCTATAAATAAATGTAGCTTTGAGTGTCAGTATTGTTACGTTATGTTGTTTGAGGTGCAAACAGTCCGATCCTGTTGGATGTGTTGTGTAGACACACTGTACTGTCACAGATGACAAACACACACACAGCTACTATTTATACACTACCAGGACATGTCTTAATACTTACACCAGAGAATGTCATACTACAATTTATGTATTTGAGTGCATGTCTTCCTCAATCATTTGTGCCAGGTTTCAACGGGACTAACTGTGAGCACAACATTGACGACTGCCCCGGTCATCAGTGTGCCAATGGAGGAACCTGTATGGACGGAGTCAACACCTACAACTGCCAGTGCCCACCAGAGTGGACCGGTAAGGGATTTATAAATATGTGCTCTTAGCAGACCAAAAATAGCCCTGCGTTAAATCAACGCCTGGGGCTGTTTTGGTGGGAGTGTGTTGGTTAAGGGATCGGTGTGATGCGATCCAGGAAGTCCAGTTGGAGTAACAGATCCATGAGTTTGAAAACTAATCAGTCGCCAAAACTCTACACGGCAATTTATAATTAGTTTGTTTTTTTAAGCCTACTGCATTGGCATCCCCACCTCATTCAGGGATAAAGTCAGTCTGAACACAGCTTTAGGAATATTTTATATGTATTATACTAATATCCGTCTGAAAAAGTATTTTGTATGCCTGCTGCGTCTCACTAGCAAGCACCACCACGCCATCAACGAGGTACGATTTAACAAATATATTGAAGGAAAACACAGATGATGCTTGTGGTTTGTCCACTTAGTCGGATACGGTTTGGAGGGCTTCGTTCAAGGATCCGCCGTAGCGTCCGGGCACGACGGACCCCCTTGGGACCCTACGAAGAGGAGAAGAGGAGTTTAGGAGAGAAGAACGGGGTGGGAGGGAGGGGTGCAGAAAACGAGAGCGGAACAGGAGGAGTTGGTTAGGCAGGTATTTATAGGAATTACGGGAAGTGGCACGGTTGAGGCGTGGTCCTGCACCAGAAATTCTGCTATTTACCTTCAATTAAAAAAAAAAAGCTGTGTGTTGAATATGTTTTGCAGAATATTCTCTCATTTTTCACATTTTAAAAATGAAATCCACAACACACTGTTTGTGTCTTTACCTTTTCATTTTCAAGACATTATATGAAATATCTTTTCTACTTTTAAGTCTTAATTTTTCTGTGTTTGCCGGCTGAGCAGTGAGGTGGAATAAATGTTTGTGCTGCGATCAGTCATAATAACGTGCATCCCTTCATGTAGTTTGCTTTGATATTATACTTCCTACCATTCTTCTGTGCTCTTTCTTCATCCTACGGAGGACCGGTACTTCACACAAGGCGTGTCTCTGCTAACACACTTGTCTGGCACACGCAAGCTTTCCGTTTACAAAGCAAACATGCATACATCAGCTTCCTTGGGCCTGTCTGAGTTTATGTTGCTCTAATCCAACCGGTGGAAACAACACCAACGTGAGCAGACTATTCAGAAATGGGCACTGTAGATACATAGTATTCTCATACCGTATATTTTCCAAGTCTTCAAAAAATAAAACTTTCTAAATAAGATGATAAGCATCTAAAAAAAAGGGTAAATATTTTGATTTCTCTACCAGAAAACCCCATGAGGTTACTCCTTGAGTTATGTTGTAACATGAAGTGTTGACATAGAGTATTAACTTAATGTGTTTACATTTCCTCCTCTTCATGTCTACCTCCCTGCCTCTCCACAGGTCAGCACTGCACAGAAGATGTGGACGAGTGTCGTCTGCAGCCAAACACCTGCCAGAATGGAGGCACCTGCAGCAACCTGTTTGGCAGCTACGTCTGTGTGTGTGTTAACGGCTGGAGTGGACCCGACTGCTCTGAAAACATCGATGACTGTGCTACGGCTGCGTGCAGCCAAGGCTCCACGTGCATCGACCGTGTTGCTTCTTTCGTCTGTCTCTGTCCCTACGGAAAGACAGGTAGGCCAGTAGTGAGACATTGTTATTCTTTTAGTTTATTTTGAGCGAAATGAAATAATAAATATACTAAATATATATATTTCATCTGTAGCCCCTTTCCAAGGTGTTACAAAGACTTCCTAAAATACATCAAAGCAAAAACAAAAACAGGGCATGTAGTTTTAAGATTAGAAAATGAAACACAGTTGTTAAAAGCAGTAGAAACAGTAGTGACGTATATACATATAGAACGACATTGCAAACAAGCAGAACATATGTAGCAGCAGCAAAAAGAGAGTTTATTGCTGACATGTGTATGTATTAGGGCTGTCGATTGATTGAAATATTTAATTGCTATTAATCACATGATTGTCCATGATTAATCCCAAATTAATTGCATATTTTTATCTGTTCAAAATGTACCTTGGGAGTGGAAATATATGCTGCTTTATGCAAATGCATGTGTATATTTATTATTGGAAATCAATGACTTGCCCAAAACTGCATGTGATTATCATAAAGTGGGCATGTCTGTAAAGGGGAGACTCGTGGGTACCCATAGAACCCATTTTCATTCACCTATCTTGAGATCAGAGGTCAAGGGACCCCTTTGAAAATGGCCATGCCAGTTTTTCTTCGCCAAAATTCGGCATAAGTTTTGCGCGTTATTTAGTCTCCTTCGCGACAAGCTAGTATGACATGGTTGGTATCAATGGATTCCTTCCTTCTAGTTTCAGATGATGCCAGTGTCTTTAGCCTAGCTTTAAAACTGTGCTAATGCATTCAATAAATTAGTGGCATTAAAACAAATTTGCGTTATCGCGTTCATTTTGACAGCCCTAAAAACGACACACAGTTGTTAGAAGCAGTAGAACCAGTAGTGACATACAGTATATACAAATCGAACAACTTTGCAAACAGGCAGAACATATATAGCAGCAGCAAAAAGAGAGTTAAATGCTGACATGTGTATGTGTAAATCATCCATACCAAACCCTGAGATGCGTTGGGTTAATAACTGCAAATCAAGATATTATGTAACAAAAGACCAAACAGAAATGCTGTGAGTCATAGTTCCATAATTCCTTTTAGATGTGTTGTGTTTACAACTGAAAAAAAGTTGTTAAATACATAAATAATAAATCAGTATTGGTCTTTACACTGAAACTCTGTATTTTCTTTGGTTTTGATTAGTTACTGTTGACAGAGTGTTGAATTGCAGGCGACTGTATTCTGTGGAACACGTCTAACCAGAACTGATGTTTTCCTAAGCAGATCATTTCACGATATTCATCAAAGCTTTTTCTTTGCACTTAATGTGCTCCATGTCCAACAGTGAAATACACAAATTACACCACAGAATAGATTTGCATTTCCAGCCTGCGGGTTAGTGACACACTCTTAGATCTGGATTAAGTCTTGCCACAAAAATAAACCTCTCCCCAGTTGCAAATTTGCATTAAGTTTGTTTTACCCGGAACTACTACTGCGTATTGGAAATTCTCTGGGGACATTTTTGTCTTAGCACAGACATATTATTTGCATTTTGATCTGTTATTCAAATAGCTGAACACATTATTTTTAGCGTGGCCAGTTCTATATATGCGAAAGTCTGTCCTATACTGAGCGAGTGATGAAGTTACACCATTGGTCGCTTGAGTGTTGGATTCTTCCCATTGGCTGTTGCTCACAAATTGAATCGGCTCGAACATTCCTCAAATTGCCAGTAGATGCCAAGAAATGTTATGAGGAGAAAGTGGAAATAAGACACTGGTGATTTCACGCTAAATTAACTGTTCTTTAGCTCTTATGAACAACGTGGCCCCATTTTGCTCACAAAACTCTTTGAATTTTTTTATTAACTCTGGAGCTCTCTATCTAATCTTTTTTACTCATTCCTCATCAACATGGTGCTCTTTTCAGGTTTGCTCTGCCATAGAGATGACGCCTGTATCAGTAACCCCTGTAGAGAGGGCTCTCAGTGCGACACCAACCCCATCAATGGCATGTTCAACTGTAACTGCGCACCTGGATACGTAGGCAGCACCTGCAACAGAGACAGAGACGAATGCAGCATTGGTGAGAAAGAGAAAGTTCTAACAGCACATAACGTGTCTCTCTGCCAGTCTGTTCTGCTCTCAAGCTTGCCTCTCTACCTCTTCATCATCAGGTACCAACCCTTGCGAGCATGGCGGTCAGTGTGTGAACACCGATGGCTCCTTCACATGCAACTGTGTTCGGGGTTACGCTGGGCCGCGCTGTGAACAGGATGTCAACGAGTGTGCTTCGAGCCCCTGCCAGAACGATGGCACATGTCTGGATCGCATTGGCGACTACACCTGCATCTGCATGCACGGTACATTTCTTGAGAAATTATAAGATACCTTACTTTTTAACTAGAGCTGTCAATCGATTAAAATAGTTGATATCTAGCACATATCTTGAGGTCAGAGGTCAAAGGACCCCTTTGAAAATAGCCATGCCAGTTTTCCTCGCCAAAATTGAGTGTAAGTTGGGAGCATCATTTAGCCTCCTTCGCGGCAAGCTAGTATGACATGGATCCCTTAGGTTTCCAGATAATCTTTGGAGAAGTGCAGCATTTGAAATTGTCAGTGAAGAGAAGATAGCAATAGTTTGGATTACAATTTGTTATTTATAGCTAGAAAGCACTCATAGAGAACATAACTTGTAGAAGTTGTTTTTTCAATGATTGAAAAAAAAAAATGGCAACTAAATCTGAAGATCCAGAGTGATAAACACGAATGTGATACATGTGCCACAGTTTATAATTCAAACAAGTTCAGTAGTCCATGAGAAGATATATAAAATGTTGAAAAATATTCAATCTCCTTTTTAAAATTCTTGGATCCGGATCTACACGAAAAATGTCTCTTATTCCTTGGCCCATGGCCCTACCTTTTCAAATCTTTTTTCAAATCTTTTCTTTTTTTTCCGGATATCCTGCTAACAAATAGACAAGAAGGACCAAAAACATGACTATCCTTGGTAAAGTTGATAATAAGTTGCCTGCTGAGGCGGCTGTCACCACTAGGTCAAAGTGAAGCTGCTTAGAAACTGCAAAGGAATGGGATTAAAAACATAAAGTCCTTAACGTGTGTAACTTATAAAAACTTGTTTCTCGTCATGCCTGCAGGATTTGAGGGGACTCACTGTGAGATAGAGGTGAACGAGTGCATCAGCTCGCCCTGTTTGAACCAGGGTAAATGCCTGGACCAGGTCAGCCGCTTTGTCTGCGAATGCCCAGCAGGTTGGTACACATGTAGCTATGTTCATGTATTTGTCAGATTTCCATCCAGTCAAAGTGAAAAAATGAATTAGCGTATAAAGTCCTTGCTGTTTTAATACTGTGTTTTAATGTATACGTTTGTTGCTATGATCACCATGTTGTTCTGTTTTCAGGCTTCAGCGGTGAAATGTGCCAGATAGACATAGATGAGTGTTCCAGCACACCCTGTTTAAATGGGGCCAAGTGCATCGACCGACCCAACGGATATGACTGTGAATGTGCTGAAGGTAAAGGGGAACATATGTTGTAGTAAAAGCAACATCCTCCTCATTTGAATTTGTACGGCCTGCTCTGCTATTGTGCTATAACAATGGGGAATGGTAGAATGGTTTTCCTTTTTAACCCGGAAAATAAATTGTCACTTGATCCGTGATGCAATTATTATTTTTCTAAGAGGAAAATGTCGTTCCGCAGGCTTCACTGGTCCACTTTGTAAGGACAACATCAACGACTGCGTACCAGAGCCATGCCACCACGGTGTGTGCAGAGACGGCATCGCCACCTTCTCCTGTGAGTGCCAACCTGGATACACAGGCTCCATCTGTAATATCCAGGTCCAGGAGTGCCACAGCAACCCGTGTCAGAACCGAGGACGCTGCGTTGACCTAGTCAATGCCTACCAGTGTAACTGCCTTCAAGGAACCACAGGTAGGTGTGCTACAAAAATCATTGCCTGTACAGTGAGATTTTATTTGATGTGGTACATGAATCATTAGATGTTTGGGGGCAGCATTATTCATTGCGATAACCTTTCCACTACATGAGAATACAGAGGGTGATAGCACGTCACCAGATTGGCTTACTCATCAGTCTCTCATCTGTCTGACAAGCCAGCTCACACTTTGTATCTTCCGTCTCAGACACTTCCTACTCAAAAAATAGCGTGTGCTGCCACTTCTTTAGCAAAGCTCTGCTCTTCGTGACATCTGGTTGTTATAGTAACCATACAGACTGAACTATAGGCACAAAACATTGTATGAGTTCTTGTAGGGCTGGGCGTTATGGAGAAAATCAAATATGACAACCATTTTTTACCAAATACCTCAATATCAATATTGTAAGGTTGAACTTTCACAAAATATTTACACAATGAGATTTTTGATAAATAATTCAGATGCCATATTACGATATTCTGATTTCTAAAATCAAACAATATCCAGTCTCATATCACAATATTGATATAATATTGATATTTTGCCCGACCCTAAGTTCTTGTTCCTTTGACACTTTTTCACTGAAGAATAAATAAATGAGCTCTACATAATCTTATTTGAAAGAGCTCCTGAGAGTTTTCTTCTGATTGATTCTTGTGGCCCTTAAAATGTTTTAAGAGTGGAGCTTGAATTGAAGGTAAAGCCCCCCACCCCCCATCCCCCACGTCTCGAGCTTCCTGTATAGCCTTCGATGTATAAAGTGTAGAGCACTCTACGTGTGCATGTGTGTGTAGCAGTCACAAGTCTGGGTCGAGTGGTGCTACCTCTACGTTGCTCTGTGGATTAACAGGCTCAGTTCAGTACCACCCCGAGGCCTGGTACTGGAGTCTGTGCTGTTCTCACTTCACACAAAACCGCCGACAGGTCACCCTGTCAGGTCTCACTTTCTGGTTTCATGCCCTCACTTCCCCATCCTCTGATGTGCTTTTTTCTCTTCTCTGTCTAGTTTTCTGTTTGTATCTCTCTCCCTCTGTCTGTTTCTCATCCTGTTCCGCTCTCTCTCTCCCACCCACTTCAACAGTTGTTCCTCTAATGTAATCTGTGTTAGTTTCATAGGTTTATGTCATACTTGAGTCGTAGCGGGCCTCTGCTTTATTAAAAGTTTTTGTTAACATTTCTCACTTCCTTGCTGAACTACATTTGTATGGAGTCTTGCTCCCCCCTGGTGGTAAATGAGTGAACAACCACTTGATCTGCTTCACCTCTTATGCAATACACTTCAACCAAAAGGGACGTGACGGGGTGTTTTTAGTGTGCTACTTTTAAATCTAAGCAAACATAGAGTCATATAAAAGGATAAAGCATATAACCTGACTATTGTTACCTTATTTGAATTTGTATTTTTTCTACTCAGGGGTGAACTGTGAGATCAATGAAGACGACTGTGCCAGCAACCCCTGTGAGTACGGAGAGTGCCACGATGGAATTAACGAGTACAAATGTGTGTGCGCCCCTGGATATACAGGTACGTTTTTGCTGGGATAAAAGCACTGCAAGCTCAATATCTGGATGCTGTTACTGAAAGCAACAGGATAATGAAGAACTCTGAATTGCTCTCTAATAGGAGTTAAATGTGACGTGGAGATCAACGAGTGTAACTCCAACCCATGTATGAGTGGGGGAACCTGTGAGGACAAGGTCAACGGGTTCCACTGCCTCTGTCCACCCAGCACCCACGGCCCTCTGTGCCTCTCTGGGACTGACCACTGTGCTCCTCAGCCTTGTGTGCACGGAGAATGTATTGAACAGCAACACGGGTACGTTAACCTTGTACTGCTACTCTGAGATCCATCTGTCCTAATCTCATGCTTAAAGATACGCTAACACACACCAGTTATATAATGGATTTAAAAGATCCATTAGGCCAGTGGTTCCCAACCTTTTTTCCTTGAAGCCTCCGCTACTTGTATCTAAGAGAAGCTGAGCCCTCCGCCATCATCACCCTAAAAAAATTACATGATCTCAAACATTATCCTCAGTTTGAATAAAGTGATTTAAAGTATTAAATGAGTTAGTCTTTTTTTTTCATTAAATCAACTTTCTTTAATGATTATAACTCAGTCAGTCAGTCAGTCAGTCAGTTTCATCAGCATAAATAAAGTTATGACGTCTTGACGGATTCACCAAGTGAATGCAGATACATAAATTATCTTTTCTATGTTACAACTTTAATTTTTTTAATTTACTATAATAGTGTTAGAGCCCAAATCGATTTTTTTTATTATGGTTAAATAAATGTAATTTATGGTGCTGTTAGATTACTGTTAGACTGCCCAGTTAATACAGTTGCGGGCCTCCCTTTGTCTGCGTCAAGCAGGAGACCGAATAGGTATTTTGACCACAGTGAAAATGTTGTTTTTGCAAAGCTAAACGCCAACAAATATGGATTGAAGCAGAATATTTTGTTAGATTTTGCTACTAAGTAGCAAAAAAAATACATCTTTTTAAATAGTTTTATATACAAACTTTTGTGTAAATTATCCAGTAAGTGTGCTATTATGATTTATTCACACATGAGCACATTTTGACAACCTCAGAGCAGACAAATCCTGGCAGATCCCCTGTGATCTTTGGCGCCCCCCTATGGGCAATCTGGACCCCAGGTTGGGAACCACTGCATTAGGCAAAGCAACAATTGGGCCAACAACCAAATCATTTTTCTCATGTTGTTTTATTTTATTGGTGCTTCCCTCTGCGGAACATTCAGGCTGCAGTATCATCAGAACTATGTGTATACAATAATATAATAATCTAAGTAATAGCCATTCTTGAACTGATTCTGGAGATATCCCAAAGACGAGTTATTATTACAATGTGGCTAATTTCTCATTTTCTTAAACCCGTACTGGTGTTTATTTTGTGTTAAGGTATCGCTGTGAGTGTGAAGCTGGCTGGGTGGGACAACAGTGTGAGCAGGAAAAGGATGAGTGCCAGCCCAATCCGTGCCAAAATGGTGGCACCTGTGTGGACCGACATAATGGCTACACCTGTCAGTGCCAACCTGGATTCATAGGTAATAGCACTAATTATTATATTTCAGCATTGCATTTTTTTTTTTTTTCACGTAGCAATCAATTGAGGAAACAGCACTGCATTTTAACAAGAAATATTTGACTCACGCCTCCTCTCGCGTTAGGTGTGAGCTGTGAGAGGAACGTCGATGAATGTGCATCCGAGCCGTGTCTGAACCAAGGCATTTGTATAGATGGAGTCAACAGTTATCACTGCCGATGTAGTCAGCCATTCGCAGGTTAGTGATATCACATTTCCACCATATCAACTTACACTTATTAGCATGCATTAGCAGTATTTGTAGCATTCTTTAAAATGTGTGTTATGTCAAAATAGGTAAACACTGTGAGGTGGAACAGGTTCCCTGTGCCTCTCATCCATGTGAGAGGGGAGGAGTGTGTCGCCCATCTGCAGACTACACCTCTTACACCTGTCAATGTCCTGCTGGTTGGCAAGGTATGTTTGTATCTGTGAGATAGATAAATTTTTTTATCTGTTCAAAATGTACCTTAAAGGGGAGATTTGTCAAGTATTGAATACTCTTATCAACATGGGAGTGGGCAAATATGCTGCTTTATGCAAATGTATGTATATATTTATTATTGGAAATCAATTAACAACACGAAACAATGACAGATATTGTCCAGAAACCCTCACAGGTACTGCATTTAGCATTAAAAATATGCTCAAATCATAACATGGCAAACTGCAGCCCAACAGGCAACAACAGCTGTCAGTGTGTCAATGTTCTGACTTGACTATAACTTGCCACAAACTGCATGTGATTATCATAAAGTAGGCATGTCTGTAAAGGGGAGACTCGTGGGTACCCATAGAACCCATTTTCATTCACATATCTTGAGGTCAGAGGTCAAGGCACCCCTTTGAAAATGGCCATGCCAGTTTTTCTTCACCAAAATTGACCGTAAGTTTGGAGCGTTATTTAACCTCCTTTGCGACAAGCTAGTGTGACATGGTTGATACCGATGGATTCCTTCGGTTTTTCTAGTTTCATATGATACCAGTCTCCACTCTAGCTTTAAAAGTGATCCGGCAACATCCTAAAAGTTGCATTAATGCGTTAAAGAAATTAGTGGCAATAAAAGGAATTTGCATTAATGCGTTATTATCGAGTTAACTTTGACAGCCCTGCTTTTTATTGATGTGAGATAGAGGGAAACTATGAGACTGTGTGAATGAGTGCAAAGTCATATATAATATGTATTAGTGCTACATTGATGCTGTAATAATATTTTGTTTGTTTGTTCACAATTGTGTAGGTACACGCTGCAGGGACGATGTGGATGAATGCAAAAAGAACCCCTGCAAAAATGGTGGTCGTTGCATGAACAGCCCGGGCAGCTACACGTGTAGATGTCAATCTGGATACAGCGGACACAATTGTCAGATAGACATTGACGACTGCTCTCCTAGTGAGTTTCACTTTCAACTAATTCAGTCACCGTGTCAGTGTCTGTATGCACCCAATGGAAGCTGCACCTCTGCATTTATGACAGCCTATGTGATATTCTTTGACATATCGTTGGAGACTAGAGATATTCAGGCCCTCGTGGAAGGAAGCATAGAGAGTTCCCTGAGATATTGAGTTACACATAGACGATACAATGTAAAAATATCTCAGACAAACAAGCTTGTTAATACAAGAGAAGCGTGCTTCCACACAATCTGCATTTGTTTTAAAGATTTTTCAGCCAGACTGCTGTTGGATTGTTCATTGATAACTTGGATGAATTGTTCATTCAGTGACGGGTTATTTGAATTAAATTTTTGGTCATGGAAAGCCTCTTTTCCCTCTCTCTTCTCCCCTCTGTAGACCCATGCCTGAATGGAGGCTCTTGTGTGGACAAGGTTGGGAGTTTCTCCTGTGACTGCCAGGCGGGTTTTGAAGGGGATCGCTGTGAGACTGAGGTGGACGAGTGTGCCAGCCAGCCCTGCAGGAACGGTGCCATCTGCCGGGACTACGTCAACAGCTTTGTGTGCGAGTGTAGACAGGGCTTTGATGGGATCTTGTGTGAACGCAACATCCCCGAATGTACTGAGAGGTGAGCCATTCATAAAACCATAAAAGCTTAATTGTTCAGTTCTTCGACAATGAGTTCTTCCTGGATGATTTCTACTGTATCTCCTGCAGTGACCTGATGGAATTAATGATTACTATGTCCAAAACAAATGTCCGAATTGGGTACAAGAAAACCTGAAGTTGAAATTTAAGACTTTTTTAGGTGCAATTCATGACTGTCTAGAGGAAAAACAAAATATCAATACTGTTTCCAAAGATGCCATTAGTAGGTGTTTTGTTTTCTTGTTGACTTAAAGTTTGTTTGTCCTGCCTCTTCATTCATACCTTTTTTTTTAAAGTATGTCTCAGCACTCTAGACAGTCATTAGTCACTACTTTCTTTTCCTCCCTCCCTCCAGCTCCTGCCTGAATAATGGGACTTGCATTGATGGCATTAACAGCTTCTCTTGCCGTTGCCGTCCTGGTTTTTACGGGGATTTCTGTGAGTTCGAGCAGAATGAGTGCGACTCTCAGCCTTGTAAAAATGGAGGCACCTGCACTGACGGCCTGGGCACCTACCGCTGCACCTGCCCCGTGAGACACAATGGACAAAACTGCCAGGTAAAGTGTCTGCATGTCACTGCAAATGTACAGAGTGGGTCTGCAGGTGACGTGCGTGAGCTGGGCCGTATGTGTTCTTAGCAATTTAATATTTGCTAACATTTATAACAACTAAAATACCCAGGGTCTAAGTATAGAATTGTGATTTTTGGTGGAGTGCTCACACACTGAAGAAGGCTTGATGACCTTGATGAGAAAGATGGTTAGGGCAGATGCACCCAACTGAAAGTATCTAACTCAAGAAGGTGGATGGATGTGGTGTAGCTCCTTCTGTCTGTGTAACATTTACAGCCAGCTGTAACTCTCTCTCCTTTTGTTTTTTGTACGCAGAACTTCGTGAACCTCTGCAGCCAGGTACGCTGTCACAACGGCGGCTCCTGCTCTCAGACGTCAACCTCCTGGACCTGCCACTGCACAATGGGATGGACGGGACTATATTGTGACGTCCCGAACATGTCCTGCCAGGACTTTGCCGCCAGGAAAGGTGAGGAGCTACTTCAGTTTGGTTGTTTTCTCAACGACCACCCGACACATTATTTATAATTAGGATAATGGCAGATATCATCCCAAATGCAGTAATGATGAATTTACATTGTAGTTAAACAAACTTAGCATTTATATGTTGTTCACTGTAGCCGGACAAAGATCATTTTGTTTCCTGCCCACAGTTTCATCAGACAAAATCTTAAAATAAGCAATAATTGCATATCTTCACATTCTCTATTCACTATATGCTCCTCCTTTATCAAACTACTGTAGGTCTGGAAGTTGAAGATGTGTGTAAGTACGCCGGGCGGTGCGTGAATGTGGGCAATTCCCACCAGTGTCAATGCCAGCCAGGATACACCGGCAGCTACTGTGCAGAGATGGTCGATGAGTGTCAGTCAAACCCTTGTCGCAACGGAGCTACATGCAAGGACTATCAGGGCACCTACGAGTGTATAGTAAGTCAATTCTCAGCTGTGTGTGTATGTGTGTGTTTGTTGGTGGTGTAGATGTGCTTGGTTTGTAGGTTTTAATGGGTAATTTGGTATTTTTCAACCTGGACTCTATTTTCCCAAAGCACTCAATGAGCTGACCTCTGTCTCTTGTTTCATTGCTCCAGTGTAAACTAGGCTACCAGGGGGTGAACTGTGAGTATGATGTAGATGAATGCCACTCTAGGCCCTGCCTCCATGGAGGAACCTGTATCAACCTCATCAACCACTTCACCTGCGCCTGCCCACATGGAGCACATGGTAAGTCTGCATATTACATACATGGATGATTAAAACTGTCCTTTAAACATTCATAAAAGCAGCTTCAGTGCTTCACTTGATACACACAGTGACATCCGTCTGTTCGCTGCTCTGTAGGGCTCCAGTGTGAAGTGAACGAGGATGACTGTGCCCCCAAGCCCGGCTCCTTTGAACCTCGCTGTCTGAATGGAGGACAGTGTGTGGACGGTGTGGGCCGTTACGCATGCTCCTGCCCTCCGGGATTCGTTGGGGAACACTGTGAGGGAGATCTCAATGAATGCCTGTCTGGGCCCTGCCACGCTGCCGGTAGCCTCGACTGCGTGCAGCTGGTCAACGACTACCAGTGTCGCTGTCGCCTTGGATACACGGGTATGTCATTTGTCTTTTTTTTGTCATTTTGTATGTTAGAAAACCAGCAAGGCATCAGTGTTTTTGTGTTAAGTGTTTCAATAATGTAAATGTTTTTAGTTGTTAATTATTATTTCTCTTCCAGGTCGTCATTGTGAGTCCATGGTGGATCTGTGTCTGTCTAAGCCGTGCCACAACGGTGGCATCTGCTCTATGAACATGAGCTCAGTACATGGCTACACCTGCTCCTGTGTTCCTGTAAGTGTCTTTAATGCCACTCCTTTTCTGGTAGCAGAAGATATCATGGTTTCAATTATTCTCCTCTTTTATGCTTACTTCCTGAATAACACCTTTTCTATTAATTTCTCAGTGCAAACAGACTTTACAGTTGTTGATTTTCTGTGCACTCTAATTTTACCATAATCAGTGTAACGCTATACTTTTATGTTTTTGCATCAAAGGCAGGGTGGGTGACCTTCAGAAACTAGCAAGAGCACACAAAATTTTTTAAAATGATCCAACCGAAAAACCCAGCCCGGTGTTGCCAACTCTTTTCCAATGGAAGTAGCTCGTAGCTATGATTGGACGGGTTTATTACAGTCCTGCGACAGCCTCAGATACCAGATTTCTTTTTTTTTTTTGGTCAGAACATTTCAACTAACCTAACAAAGAATGTTTCTAAAATCTTAACCAACCCTACCGTTAAAGTCTTAATTGACAGTGCTGTGTTCATCAATCTTTCCAATAACTATTGAAAGAGATAAATAACTAATATATGCATAATTTTGCTTTTTGTTGTGGTTTGATTTTTTTGCGCACAAAGTTCACAATGAACCGGATGCGAATTGTGACGTTCCTCCATTTTCTTGTTAAACAGTATTCTCATTAGCATGTTGGCTCCTGCACATCCCTCCAGACTCCACTATCAAAATAGTGAATATCAACTTTGGTGAATAAGTAACACAGCTGACTGTGAACTATGCTAAATGTATGATTAAGATTTTTTATATAAAAAAGTTTAACAATCCCACAAATTCCATAAAATCTTTAACAGAACACAATGTCTAATGCTTAATTATCACTTTAGTCTTAGAGAAATATTGGATCTATTTCATTCTTTTCAGAAGTTATTAATTGTATATGCTCTAGATATACTGAGTGACTTCAGAAGATTATAACGGTGGACATGAGGCTGACATTACTACCTCAGTGTTTCCCTTTCTTTTGCTCTCATACTAGAACAACAATCTCTTCACACTAAATTCTTGTTTTTTCTCTCCACTAACTTCTTGCTCCCTCTCTTATTGTCATGCTTGCTTCAGAGGGCCACACCATGGCTCAGGTATAGTAGATTTGTAGGAGAACCTAGATGTGTATTAGTTCTAGTAGTTTGTTTAATTAAACGTCAGCTGCAAAGTTTTATTGTTCAACAAATGTGTAGCCAAGCCTAACTTTTTAAAATGACTTTATTACAATTAACAACATGTCATGTTTTTTAGGGCTTTACTGGGTTCAACTGTGGCGAAATAGAAGGCTACAGTTGTGCAAAGCTGCGCTGCCAGAATGGAGGTCGCTGTGTGGAGTCACCAGTCGGTCACCTGTCCTGTCGGTGCCAGTCAGGCTTCAGTGGAGCACACTGTGAGAATGAACAGAGATGTCCATGGAACTGCAAAAATGGAGGAACCTGCGTCAAAGACCCGTCAAACCCATACCTGTACAGCTGCCGCTGTCCCAGGTACTTCTCCGGATTATACTGTGAGAACAACCTGGCCACAGAACGCACTCCACCCTGCCCCTATCTGCAGTGTGAGCAGCATGCGGGGGATAAAGTGTGTGACGGTCAGTGTAACAACCACGAATGTCAGTGGGATGGAGGCGACTGCTCGCTCAACTGGGAGCAGCCTTGGGTTAACTGCACCGCCAGTGTTCCCTGCTGGGACCGCTTTAAGAATGGACAATGTGATAAGGAGTGTGACAACCCTGGGTGCCTCTTTGACAGCTTTGAGTGCCAGGAGACCCCGCCGTCCTGCAAGTATGTGACCTTTTTCTTTATTTTGTCATTGCTGTTGTAGCTACGTATAAAGTCCACAACAGTTTGAAGCCAAATCAACACCCTCTTGTGTATTTTCAGGTATGACAAGTACTGCGCAGACCACTTTGGGAACGGCAACTGTGACTTGAGCTGCTACACGGAGGCTTGTGGCTGGGACGGTCTGGACTGCTCCGGCGACACTCCACCCAAAGTGATAGATGGCACGCTGGTCATCGTGGTCCGGCTGCAGCCGAAGGAGCTGCTTGGAGACTTGAGGGGTTTCTTGCGCTCCCTGGGAGCCCTGCTGCACACCAACATGCAGGTGAAGCTGGATGCAAATAAGAAGCCAATGGTGTACCCGTACTATGGGGAGGAGCACAGACGGCAAACACAGAGGAGGAGGAGAAGCAAGCGGGAGCTGGAGAGAGAGGTTATTGGGTAAGGATAGTTAATGATGGGGTCATTTCTTTTATAATACTACTTGAAATGAATGAACTGCGTGTCATTAACAGTCTTTGTATTTTCACATGTCTGCGCAGATCTGTGGTGCACCTGGAACTCGATAACCGTGAATGTTCCCAGAGCTCTGTCGACTGTTTCTCCAACACCAATGAGGCTGCGTCATTCCTTGCAGCAGCACACATCAAGGCTGAGCTGCCTTACCCTCTGGTGTCTGTTAACAGTAAGTAGGCCTGTCCTTCAACAGTTAATGGTTTGTTTGTAGGTAAAAACCTAAATCAAATTGTGACAAAAACAACTGGTATTAGACTTTCCTTCGTCTCATCCAGGTGAGCCAAGTAAACCGCCAGATTCGACGCCTCTGATGTACCTGGTTGGAGTGGCGGTGGTCATTATTCTGCTTATCCTGGTGCTGGGGATGCTAGCAGCCAAGAGGAAGCACAAACATGGCGGCCTGTGGCTGCCTGATGGATTCATGGCCAATAAGAATGACAAAAGGAGAGAACCTGTCGGACAGGATGACTTTGACATGAAGTGAGTGGATATATACACACCAACAGCTTGTGTTAAAGTCCCCATGAAACGGAAGTTAGAGCGTCTCTAACTGCTGTACTGTGACGTATCTCACAGTGAAACAGAATATTTGAGCGGTGTACAGTTACAAGAGGGATTCAAATCAAATAATTTGCATTTGATTGGGCCCCTAAAAAGTGGGCGGGCTTAGACTTTAGCTTTATACGGAGGTAGGAGCTACAGAGCAGAGGACTGTTGGCTCCACACACACACCTCCCTCACCTGTTAGATCAGCCAGAGAACGAGGGAGAAATGAGAGGGAAACTTTGCCGATTATCAACCGGCTATGTGGTAACGTTACTGCAGTGCGGGCAGTACATGCAGATGAACCGTACCCGGAGCCCCCCGCTCATCTATCCACCGGCATAACTGCCAGTCGTTTCGTATCGTCATTCGGTGGACGTTCACTGCATGTACTGCTGCGCTGCAGTGACACAGAGTCGGTTGAAAATCGGTAAAGGTTTTCCCTGAATTAATTAGACCTCAGCCACATTGTTTTGCCCACTGATATCCAAAAAAACATTTATTCCTGTCTCTCCATATTGCTCTGTTAGCTACTTCGATCAAAGAACGTATATTGATTTGATCCACAAACGATTGGCTAGCTCGTCGCCCAAAGTCTCATTGGATTGGATTAATTTTTGTATACGCCCCCAAGTGCAGGATTAGTCATCAAACATTTGAAACCGTTTACAGGAAGAGAAAAGATCAGGGATTTTGATCAAATTTTGATGTAAAAATACAGTTTTTTGACATATATTTGGCATATAACAAGAGGTAAATGAATAATTAACACAGAGACACAGGATTATAATTGGGAAAATGTATATTTCATTTCATGGGGACTTTAGAGATCACCTAAAACAAGATATATAGTAACTACTGGGTGGGAATTCATACCAGAGTAAGTTTTAGGGTTTCTCAGGGGATCTTGGGGGAATGTGGGAATACAAAGTGAACCCTTCTACTGTTAAGAAACCTTTGTGTAAGATACTTTACGTTAAATAACTGGAAGAGCTCAATTGCATCAGTTAGAAGACTGCGGTTGCACTGCCCAGCTCCCAGAGATCAATGCTGCCGTTTGATTGAGTGTGAAACAGAGCGTAGCTGGATATGCATGCTCGAGGTTCAAGGATCATTTATTGTCATTGTGCAACACAGGGTTGCACAACAAAGTGTAGTTGTAGCTTAGTCCATTTATGCTACACAGGAAAAACATGACAAAACAAAAACAGTAGTGCATTTCTATGGTGCATTTTTTATATTTGCATCAGGAGGAATGTAAAGAGCAGCAGCAGAAACACTCGGTATTGGGCAGATAATATGGCCGGAAGCTGTGTCCTGGAATAAATAAAAGCAGAACAAAATGTTACTGTCGCTTAAACTTTTTTTCCTCCAATCAGGAATTTCAAGAGCCAGGATGGAGCCATGATTGACGGAGGTCAGAGTCAGCGATGGCTGGAAGACGAGGCCCCATCCAAGAAAGCAAGAGTAAGTGAATTGAGAAAGAAAACAGAATGATGGATCGAAGTAGTTTAAATTAAATCGAGTGAAGAATGTTTGGAACATGAGGAAAGGTTTTGGGGTTGAATGTTGTTTCAAGTTCTGTTGCTTTTTATAGACTGAAGACAAACCCCTGCTGCCCATCCCTATGGATGGAGGTGTTGACCGAAGGGAGTGGACCCTGCAGCATCGCAAGGCTGCTGACATCTCCCTCACCCCCCCACAGGCCGACCTGGACGCCGACTGTCTGGATGTTAACGTCAAGGGACCTGGTGAGAAAAAAAACTAAAAACTTCTAAACTTCTAGATCTGATTAATTTTCAAGAACTTCTCTAACAATGAATTTCCTTTTTCTCTCAGATGGTTTCACCCCACTGATGTTGGCATCGCTGCGTAACGGCGGAGGCCCGGATTGCAGCCTTCACGGAGAAGAGGAGGAAGAGAGTGGAGGAGATGAACCAGGGCCGAGCGTCATCTCAGACCTCATCGCTCAGGGTGCTTCTCTGATGGCTCAGACTGACCGTACGGGAGAAACGGCGCTCCACCTGGCTGCCCGCTACGCCAGGGCTGATGCTGCTAAGAGACTGCTGGACGCCGGAGCTGATCCCAACGCCCACGACAACATGGGCAGAACTCCGCTGCATGCTGCCGTGGCGGCTGACGCTCAGGGAGTCTTCCAGGTGAGACAACTGTTTGATCAGAATGGGTTAGAAACTATTTACTGGTGAAATCTGCATCACTTCTATCGTCTGTCATGTATTTTTTATGCCTCCGCGGCGGCGACCGCTGTGGCTGGAGGCATAATGTTTTCGAGTTGTCCGTCTGTTCGTTTTGTGAGCGCGAAATCTCAGAAACACCTTGAGGGAATTTCTTCAGATTTGGCACAAACGTCCACTTGGACGTAAGGATGAACTGATTTGAATTTGGTGGTCAAATGTCGCTGTAACAAAACACAGTTTTCGCCATAACTCAAGAATTCATGTGCTAATTATGACAATTTAACACAAATGTCTAACAGGATAAAATTATGAAAGTGATGGCATTTTGGACAGACATGGATGTAAACTGCAACGTCACTGGTTCAGGGGGCATACGACCGCGAGATGGTGATTCTAGTTCTTCATATCTCATGTGTCTGTATCTTTGTCTCCTCTCAGATTCTGATCCGTAATCGTGCAACAGAACTGGATTCCCGGATGAATGACGGCACGACTCCGCTGGTCCTGGCAGCCAGGCTAGCTGTGGAGGGCATGGTGGAAGAGCTGATCCACTGCCACGCTGACATCAACGCTGTAGACGACCACGGTCAGAAAACTTTTCATATATTTTCTTCCTGTGGAATGTCTTATTTTTGTACTGTGAGTCTGGTGTATGAATTACAGCATTTCATGCACGCAGTTATTTGGATTACAGTATTGCTCCTATTGAAACTACAGTGTTAGCATGAGGAATCATGCCAGTACTGTAGGTAAGCAGGTCAAGCTTATTAGATCCATCCATGCAAATTGGAAGTGTTCATGGTAGCAAACCTTAAGACACTGTAATGTTTGTTTCAGTCCATTAAAATCTGGTTAGATAGTAACATTAAAGATAGGGGTGCTCCGATCATGATTTTTGGGGCCAGTACCAATTGCCGATCACGGGGTCTATTTGAAACCTTCTATGTATCGTGCAGCATTATTTATTTGTTTAACTAAAATGAGGAGATGAGAAAGTATCATGAATTGACAACTGTTAATTTATTGGCAGGCAACATGTTCTGCTCTCTCTCATATAGAGACACTCTCTCTCATAAGCCCCTTTTATACAAAGATCCCGCAGTAGAAGACCCTTAATTACACTGGCTTTGCATTTTTACTCTGGACCAAACAAAGCCAACATAATGCGGCCCCAGTTGTGATTGACAGCATCGTGCCGGCGTGATGTGTAACACAATAGAGTCGGCCAGCCTCTAGTGTGTGTGTGCGCGTATAGTCCTGCCATACCGGTTGTACCGGCCTAGCATTAATCACAGAAAAATGTTATGAATTGAATGTAACAGAAAAACTAAATAAGAATAATTTCATTCTGGTTAACATGGATGTGCTTCTTTGTCTTTTCTCACCGTCCCAACATTTTAGGCAAATCCGCTCTGCACTGGGCAGCTGCAGTTAATAATGTGGAGGCCACTCTTGTGCTTTTGAAGAATGGAGCCAACCGTGACATGCAAGACAATAAGGTCGGTTCTCGTGTTTTCATTTATGCTATTTCAAACTATTGTTGTTGTTTGTGTGCTTATAAAATCACTCAAGTAAAAGTTAAAGTTACTCATTACAAAACTACAAAAGTATAAGTCATGAAGTATCTGGAGGAAAGTGTACTGAAACAAATGTACAAAGTTGTTAAGTCTGTATTAAAACTGTCTGCTTGCTGTGTTTCCTTCAGGAGGAGACTCCACTGTTTCTTGCAGCCAGAGAAGGCAGCTTTGAGGCGGCTCAGGTTCTCCTTGACCACTACTCCAACCGCGACATCACCGATCACCTGGATCGGCTGCCGCGCGACACCGCTCAAGAACGCATGCATCACGACATAGTGCGGCTGCTGGACCAGTACAATTTGGTTCACAGTCCACACAACGGCCCCAACCACATGGGAGGAGGAAACTCCGTTATGTGCGGGGCCAACGGAGCGGGCTTCATCGGCATGCGTCCCGGGCCACAGGGGAAGAAGAGCAGGAGGGGCGGAGGTGGAGCGAAGGTGGGAGGTGTTGGCGGGGGAGCTAAGGAGCTAAAAGACATGAAGGCGAAGAGAAGGAAGAAGCCCGCTGGAGGAGAGGGGCCGGGTGTGGGCGCTGGAACGGGAGGAGGAAATAATGGAGGAGGTACGGGAGGAGGAAACGCGAATGGCGTCAAGGCAGCGGGACTTCCAGAGAGCTCTGTCACCATGTCACCTGTTGACTCCCTGGAATCACCACACTCGTACACCGCCGACGTGTCCGGCACCGTCTCCACCACAGCAAACTCCCCTCCCCTCATGAGTAGCCCGACCTCCAGACCGATGCTGCCCCCCGTCAGCCACATGCTGGGACAGCAGCAGGGCTGGGTGGGCATGGCCAAGCACGGCTACAGCAGCCACATGTTCGGCCTGGTGCCGCACCAGATGGGGGGATCTCACCCTGGCATGGGCCAACACCACGGCCAGGGCCCGATGCTGACTCCCATGAATGTCACCATGAGCAGAGAGCAGCTGCCGCCCATCGTCACGTTCCAGATGATGGCCCCCGGAGGAGGCCAGGCCATGCTGAAGCAGCCTCAGCCGGGGCAGGTACAGGTCACGCAGTCCCAGGGGCAGAACCAGAACCAGGGTCACTCCCAGCAGGGGCCAGGCCACCTCCGATGCTCCGGTATGATGTACCAGATGCCTGAGCAGATGAGCATGGCGCACGGGCTCTCCCACGCCCTGCAGCACCCCCACACCGTCAGCCACGGAGGCCACGGGGGGATCGAGAGCCAGTCTCGGCCGCTGCCCTCCTACCCGCCCATGCAGAGCCCCGTGGATAAGTACCCCACTCCCCCCTCCCAGCACAGTTACACCACCACCGGCTCGGAGGGCACCACCCCCGGCCACTCTGCCCACCCGCCCAGCGAGCACCCGTATCTCACCCCTTCGCCCGAGTCCCCAGACCCTTGGTCGTCCTCTTCGCCACACTCCAACTCGGACTGGTCTGACGTCACCACCAGCCCCACCCCTCTGGGGAACCCCCACCACGCACTGCCGTCGTCACACCGCACACACATTCCAGAGCAGGTGCAGCTGCAGCCGCAGTCGCAGCAGATGCAGCAGACCTCTCAGCAGCCTCAGCTCGGTAACATGCAGGTTTTCGCGTAGGCCGGCCCGAGGAAAGCATAAACAGACTGACTTTGGGGGTTCTGTGTAGTTGAATAACAACACGGTAACCCATACGATGCTTTTCTCACGTTAAGTCTCTTTTTGTTCTTCATTATAATAATCAGTCACTTCCCCTTTTATGTTTTCTCTTTGCACTTAAGAAAACGGTTTGTATAGTTTCTAAAACGTCATTGAGTATTATCAGCTAGATATCAAATGTTCTCAATACCAAAAAGCGCGCAGTTAGCTGTCCATCACCAGCTCAAATCAGTTTCCACGTAGTTCCTGTGATCCCAACCGAGCATCGTCTGCTCTCTGTTGGAGAAGTCGAGACTTTTTCTTTTCGGCCTTTGGCGCCCGAACACAAACTGTTTATTGAGGGATCAACGAGGAAGTGCCGACCCGATGGCGGGCGGCTCAGAAAAACAGACTGTTGAGATGGACACAGGACGCTCTGCATTGATATTGTCTGCTTCGGAGGTCATTTTCTTTCTGCTACATGCTATGTGTTGTTTCATGTGATAAGCCTGCCAATACTAACTCCTCGTCGCAACCATTCACTCTACTTTTTTTTAACACGTTGGGTCAAATTCAGTTGATGCTTTAATTTAGCAAAACTACCTAGTTGTTGCCTTAAATGTTTTTTTTTATTCATGCATTGTCTTTTTTAATGTGCTAAAGGGGGAATTTAACAAAATGCTGTTGCATGACTAGAAAGACAAGTAAATTACAGATTATATAGAAATGCACACACATGTTACTAAATGGCTCTAACAACTTAAATGTATTTACTGCATTGATTACAGTTGATAGATGTTTCCCGTCAAGTGTCTGAACACACGGAGGGTTCAGTAAATGCAGGTTTTTACTTGCATGCCGTGGGTTCAGTGAGGACAGTGTATGTTTTGAAGGCTGTTACAGACAAACAAAAGAAAGTTCATGTGGATGCAGTTGTTCCGTGTCTTGCCACTATATTTCATGTGTTGTTGAGGGATTAATTAAGCTTGACAAACTTTATGCAAAAAACATACATTAGTTTTAGTATGTTGAAATGTACATAGACTTACAGCACATTCTGCTTGTTATTACTGAGCTCGTTTTTTGGCAAGGACATGTTGACTTTAAAACGTTTCTGTTTTTTTTATATGAAATCTGTTCGCACTTCTTGATTCTGAATGTTACAGAGGTGCATGTTTTTAACTTTTAAACTGCCTCCTTGCTTTTCTCTTCCAAAATCATTTAACCAGTTTTGCCTTTTTTGCTTAACTACAATCAGTGTATCTCTGCACCTTTTTAATTGTAATGATTCATAAACCAAGTCTGGAGGGAGAGTGAGGTTTGATAAAAGTATTCTTTTTGTCTTCCATCTTAAAGTTGATCATAGCTTTGTGTGACTGCTCTGTAATAGACACAGACAATCATTCACTGTTTTATTTTTGAAACTTCAAAATTAGAACATCAGTGTCTCTAAGACCAAATTATTATTTTTCTGCCAAAAATATAAGTCCAAATTTTGTACCATGTTGCCCTTTTTCAGTTATTGTTGTGATCTGAAAAGACTAAAGTTAGACACACACATCTGATACCAACAAATGATTTGAATTACTACTGCAAGTGTTTGTGTGAACGAACCAAATAATTCACCAATATTCCCAGTACCTGTCACTTCAGGGCCTTTTTCTCTGTAACTATGAAGTCCCTGCAGTTTCACAAAACACACGTACTGTACATTGAGGTGTCAGTCAGCATTTTTTATTAAAGATTGAGCATGTCAGTTCCCGTTCATAAGCAAAGCCACGTGTCTATTTTCTGTATATAAATGTTTTTGTTTTTTTATTATTGTACTTTCCTCTGTTAACCAAATAGTCTATAATATACATGTCATATGAAGTAGTTGTCACCATGTTTGTATAAGGTAGAAGAACTAAAACTGATGAAAAAATAATTGTCTTTTTGTCAAAAAACCAAATGATCAACCAAATGTGCTTTCTGAAATAAAAGCCCAGTTCTTCATAGACTTTTGCACTTATGTCTTTTTTTCTTTA
Organism: Sebastes fasciatus; assembly: GCF_043250625.1. NCBI lineage: Eukaryota > Metazoa > Chordata > Actinopteri > Perciformes > Sebastidae > Sebastes > Sebastes fasciatus. The sequence goes on along the minus strand of NC_133799.1, from coordinate 22,702,358 downwards.
AATAGAGTTCCCATCAATGAATTTTACTTATTATTTATTTATTATTTTATTTACTTAAATGTTTTATTTTATTGACTTAAAAACAATGAATCACACATAAACACATCTCTTGTTTTTTTCCACCACTAAACATATTTAAATTTCAGCATTTTCATTGTTTAATGAGCATTTCCATTACAGTAAAAAATAATTATTTGGTGTGACTTTGGCCATAAATGTATAATTATTATTCACAGTGCTTTGTTATTCTAGAGACTTTATTATTTTATTACTATTATATTATTACACATAGTTCATTTTACAGCTTTAAATAAATACATTTATTTATTTATTCATTCATTTATTTACTTATTTATTTATTTATTTATTCATTAATTCATTCATTTATTTACTTATTTATGCATTCATTTATTTACTTATTTATTTATTCATTCATTCATTTATTTATTTACTTATTTATTTATACATTCATTCATTAATCTATTTATTTATTGATTCATTCATTTATTTATTTATACATTCATTCATTCATTTATTTATTTATTTATACATTAATTAATTCATTCATTCATCTATTTATTTATTCATTTATTTACTTATTTATTTATTAATTCATTTATTTACTTATTTATTTATTCATTCATTCATTCATTTATTTAACTATTTATATACTTATTTATTTATTATGTATATTATATATTTATAATATTTATTTATTTACTTATTTATTTATACATTCATTCATTAATCTATTTATTTATTGATTCATTCAGTTATTTATTTATACATTTATTCATTCATTTATTTATTTATACATTAATTAATTCATTCATTCATCTATTTATTTATTTATTCATTCATTCATTCATTTATTTACCTATTTATTTACTTATTTATTTATTATGTATATTATATATTTATAATATTTATTTATTTACGTATTTATTCATTTATTTATTTGTTTATTTATTCATTCATTTATTTACTTATTTATTTATTTATTATATATATTATATTTATTTATTTACTTATAATAAACATGAGTACTGCAGTGTGTTTCCGGTCCAGCAGGTGTCTCTCTCGCTCTCTCACAGGAAAGCTTTGACAAATAAGACGAAGAAGAAGAAACCTGTACACGGAAGTAAACCCGGATTTAACTTACCACATTACATGCATGAGATTTCTTCTCCCTCTTCTCCAGACTTCTACTCGGTTATAATTAACTCCTTACTCCTCCGCTGTTTAGTCAGCTCAGCCGTGATGGCGGTGGACGTCGGTTCCGCCGTGGAGGAGCCTCAGAGCAGATAGCTAGAGCAGCTCAGAGCAGCAGGACGGTCGATCATCAGCTCGGGTTCAATGGACGCTGAAGTGCTGCTGTTGTTGTGACAGCTGGGTCGAGCCTCCAGTACCTCCAGTACCTCCACTACCTGGTCTGTGTGTCTGACAGAGAGCTGCTGAGAACACCGAGGTTTAAGAAACCCTAAAAGACGCACCATTGAAGGACAGGTAGAAAGGTGAGTCTCTCCTCAGCAGGTGTGTGAGTAAAACACCTCTATTTGTCTCTTAAAGGTCCCATGTTGTGCTCATTTTCAGGTTCATACTTGTATTCTGTGTTTCTCTTACAACATGTTTACATGCTGTAATGTTAAAAAAACAACTTTATTTTCCTCATACCGTCTACCTGAATATGCCTGTATTCACCCTCTGTCTGAAACGCTCCGTTTTAGTGCATTTTGACTGAATTGCAACAGAATTGCTTTGCTAGTTAACAGCTTGGGTCCATGTGTACTTCCTGTCAGTTGATGACATTCACATACACTGCAACCAGGAAGAAACTGGGACACATTTAAAATGTTAACGTTTAAAGCTGTGTAAAGGGTCTAAATATTGTATATTTGTGACATCACAAATGGGCAGAAATCCTGACAGCTTGTTTCAAATGCACAGTTTCTGAATACGGGCTGTGTGTATTTCCCTGTGGATTGAGTTTTTCGATACTTTCACAGTATTTATATAGAACTTAAGCCTGCTTTATAATAAAAAAAAAACATGAAAATCTCACTTTTTTATAATATGGGACCTTTAAAGTCTTCCTTTACTCCTCTCTGTGCTTCTGTATTTACATAACAAATCCCAACTGCTTGGACTGTATCTTTATATGTACTTGAATTTATTGAAAGGATAGGATAGCCCCTTGAGATGTAGCATCTAATTTTCTAGGGGGTCCTATAGACACAAATACAAAAACACATACAGACAAAATGGCATTACATAACAAACATACACTGCAAATACACACATACAGACAGCTTGCTCACCATCTCCCACCCAGACCACCATCATCCTCTGCTGTTATACAAGAAAGACTTAATGCAATGACCATATTTAAATCAATTACATCAGCATAAAGAACAATTGCAACAGTTTGTCTTCAGTTTATATGTAGCACAAATAAACTGAGGATCATAAGTACACACATGAACAGGTTGTACAGCTTTGTGTTGGAATGACCTGCGTCCAACTTCTTTGAAAATTCTTGGCAAAGAAAAAGGGATGTTGCATATGTCGGAGTGAAAATAAAGATCTATATGACCTCTTCTACTTTCCTGTTAGCTGCTGCCTTTCATTAAACCAGATAATGATCTTATATACTGCTCCAGAGCTTTTACTCGTGTGTTTATATTCTTGCTGACATGTGCTATACAAATAAAGCTGCCTTGCCTTCTGTGTCTTCAGCCTCACACCAGTGTTCAAACCAGTGGTGACAACAACGGTGACCAGGATGGCCTCCTCCCGGCTGAAATACCTGTCTCTGGGCGTGCTGGTGTTCCAGACCACCTCCCTGGTGCTCACCATGCGGTACTCCCGCACCCTGCAGGCCGAGGGCCCGCGGTACCTGGCCTCCTCAGCTGTGGTGGTGGCCGAGGTCATGAAGATCCTCACCTGTGTGCTGCTCGTCTTCAAGGAGCACAGTGAGTAGTAGTGCACCTGGACACATTAATGCATATCACCATAACCACCATAATCACCAAGGGTTACCACCAACTCACATTTGAGAAGCTGGAACCAGCTTATGTTTCTCCTTTTTACTCTGTAAATGATGGAAATTATCATTCAAATATCACAATTATTTTTGATTCTGTCATTCGACGTAATCAATCAATTGACTTTGCATTTCCCTAACTAAGAAAAAATGATTGGGATGTCTGATAATATCCCTAAAACCACTTTAAACAACAAAGATTTATCATTTTATTTTGTAACGTTTCAGAAAGAAAATATAAAAAGAAAAACAATGTATATAAATATTTAATAAATAAATATATCAAATATATAAACATGAAAACTGCCACACCAATAAAAAAACATAAACCATGTCAATAAGAAAATATAACAAATTTGAGGGTGATGAAACACAAAAAACTAAAGCTGGATATCATTTGATTCTTTGTTTATAATAGTGTTGATACATTAGCCAATTTTTTCAGTATTGATACTAAAAAATCCTTTTTCCTCTGTAAATGACAGAAATTATCATTCAAATATCAAAATTATTTTTGATTCTGTCATTCAACGTAATCAATCAATTGACTTTGCATTACTAAGAAAAAATGATTGTGATATCTGATAATATCCATAAAACCACTTTAAACAACAAAGATTCAAGCAATGTTTAAGTCAAACCTGACTGACCTGAATGATCCCAGTCACTTCCACACAGGGAGGCATACAGCTTAGTGATTGTATCAGATCGGTACTCGGTATCGGCCGACACCCAAAGCCCAGGTATCCGTATCGGGACTGAAAAAGTTGGTGCATCCCTACTTGAAACGGTGCCATACTGAAGCTATCAAACTATTTACTACTTTTACTACCAGCATATCAAAGTGAAATCTTTACTAACACTGCTCTGTCATCTTTGCTTCAGTATGAACATGTACAGATCTGATACAAATGACCTCAGTACCCAGTTAAAAAAGACACTGCAAATAAATCCCACCGCTAATTTTAAAATTTCAGATTACATCCTGTCAAAGTTGACTGAATTGTCTAGTGATCTAACTAACTAACTAACTTTTCATTCCTCAGGTTACAGCATGCGAGCTCTGAACAGCATTCTGCGTCAGGAGATCGCCCACAAACCCATAGAAACGCTGAAGCTGGCGATTCCCTCGGGGATCTACACGCTGCAGAACAACCTGCTGTACGTCGCCTTGTCCAACCTGGACGCCGCCACCTACCAGGTACAGAGGAGGGCGGCTTATGTTTGTTTAAGGAGACTGAGAATATGAATGACTCACAGTTAAGTTCCGCTTTGTCTCCATCAGGTGACGTACCAGCTGAAGATCCTGACCACGGCTCTGTTCTCCGTGTCAATGCTGGGCCGCCGGCTGGGCGTCTACCAGTGGCTCTCGTTGCTGATTCTTATGGCTGGAGTGGCTTTTGTGCAGGTCCAGTACAGCTTCTTGCCTGTTTACTACTTGTAGAAATGGAAATTACACTACTTCACCATCATGTAGAAAAGCCACAGAACACCCTCTCCGTGATTCCTCTTGAAAATAATTGTAAGCACATAGAGACACTCAGGTTTTATTATGAGCAGCTGCTTTTAAAGGGGACCCATTATGCTTTTGTGCTTTTTCCCTTTCCTTTAGTGTGTTATATATTTTTTTGTGCAATGTAAAATGTATGCAAAGTTACAAAGCCCAAAGTCCGTGCCAAAGGGAGCTACTCTCCCCCACAGAAACACTGCTCCTGAACTGCCCGAAACACCTGTTTCACCACAAATACCTGGCTTGCGGCTAATTTGGCACGCCCTCAAACAAAGCTAATTCGAATGGAGTCCAAAGAGTTTGGTTCGGTTGACCAATCAGAGCAGACTGGGCTTTTCGGGAAGGGGCGGGGCAGGAGCTCAAACAGAGCGTTTCAGACTGAGGGTGAAAAGAGATGCTGCAGCACAGCCGGTATGAGAAAAATAAAGCGTTTTTTGAACATTAAAGCATGTAAACATGTTCTGGTACAAACCAAAAATACAAGTATGCACCTGAAAATAAGGAAATAGGTCCTATTTAAATAGAATCAGAGTAAATGTATTGGTATGAACGAAAGCTTTTTCGCACCAGAGTAGTTACTGTATGCAGCCTGGGGATGGTTAGTGGTCTTTATTGTTGATACGGGATAAGTTGATAGCAAGCTAACAACAAATCTCTGCTGGGGCTGAAAATAAGAATTAGTAAGCTATGCATCCTCTAAAAGAGCTACGGCTATGCCTTCAATTAGGGCTGTCAATCAATTAAAACAATTAATTGTGATTAATCACAAATGAATCACACATTTTTTATCCGTTCAAAATGTACCTTAAAGGGAGATTTGTCAAGTATTTAATACTCTTATCAACATGGGAGTGGACTATATATGCTGCTTAATGCAAATGTATGTATATATTTATTATTAGAAATCAATTAACAACACCAGAAACCCTCACAGGTACTGCATTTAGCATAGAAAATATGCTCACATCATAACATGGTAAACTGCAGCCCAACAGGCAACAACAGCTGTCAGTGTGTCAGTGTGCTGACTTGACTATGACTTGCCCCAAACTGCATGTGATTATCATAAAGTGGGCATGTCTGTAAAGGGGAGACTCGTGGGTACCCATAGAACCCATTTTCATTCACATATCTTGAGGTCAGAGGTCAAGGGACCCCTTTGAAAATGGCCATGACAGTTTTTCCTCGTCAAAATTTTGTGTAAGTTTGGAGCGTTATTTAACCTCCTTTGTGACAAACTACTATGACATGGTTGGTACCAATGAAATCCTTTGTTTTTTTAGTTTCATACAATGCCAGGATCTTCACTCTAGCTTTAAAGCACTAAAGAAAACATACTTATTAATATTATATTCCATTTCTGCCAGTAGATCCCCCTCAATGTTACACATTGTTCCTTTAAGTAGGTTTAGTATGTGGCCCAATCTCACCACATGTAGATTTCGTAAGTGAATTCTCAGCATGCTTCCTCTACCTCTTTGCGCTCAGGTTGCTTTCTATATCTGTCCATAGTGAAAGACTTAAGAAAATCCATCTCGTCAGTGCCTTTAAATCTAAGAAGAAAGCGAATGTGGCCAGTTCTGTTGGTGTCACTTTGTCTAATGAAGCATTTACTCTTAGCTGCGTGTTGGAAGTGTGCCTATTTTTATTTATTTTTTTAATTAACTGCGATCTCTAATTTCTTCTAGTGTGCAAGACAAAGAAAAAGAATTTCAGTGGGAGTTATAGAAAGGTTAGATAAATAAAACAAAACAATGAGGTCTGAACTGGAACCTTTTGAATAAATATTGGCCACCGGTGGTTACGAGGGATCTGCTGATGAATGATGAAGTGTCAGAAAAAGGAGAGACTTGTGATATCACCTCCTCCTCCTTCTTGGCACAACAAAAGAAAATGCCAGTCAGTTAGTATTACGTCGGATGTGATCTTAATGCTGGCTTAGCACTCAGACAGAAGCACAATGGAGGGAGGAGGACATGAAGATGCACCTTCATAAATCTACAGGATCAGACCGGTAGACACATTTACTCCCAAACGGTGCAAGGATATGACAGTTTATCCACGGCACCTCCCGAAGGCTCAAATAACAAATCATGACATCACACATGATATCAACCCGGAGCCGGTGTGCAAACATTGGGCCTCATGCAGCAAACGTTCTTAACCATTCACATCTGATCTCTCCTAGGTGTGCTGAATGATGGATCATAAATCATAAATTGGAGGCATGTGGCTGATTGTTTATTATTAGCATAGGTAATGCCCTCTAAACAATAAGTGCAGGTGTTGTGCCGTGTGCAAATACTCCGGCACATGCCCAATAATCGAGAGAGATGCCACCAAAAAATGGGATTAATGGATCAATAGTAGTTCTTTAATAATCCAATCATTCTAATTATATTTTTCTCAAATTTAAAACTTTTTGTTTGAATGTTTCCTTACGGTGGACAAACAGTTTGTGGACTGTGAAAACAAGATTAGACAAGAATAAATCATGGATATGAACCAAAATAAAAGGTAATTTGTTTGCGTATTGCTTCCCTGCATGAGGCCCGGTATCACCTACAAATACACAAAGTAAAAAGGCGGCATGCTTAGAAACAAATTGGCCTGTTTTGAATTAATGCAACTTCTCATTTTCACTGTTCGTTGTCAGTTAGTTCTCACTCAGCAGAGATTGTTTTGGCGACTGGAGGAAAGTATAAAGGTGGCAGGCAAACAACATCTCGTTCCAAGAATTGTTAACTTATTAAAAGTGCAAGTAGCTACAATACTATTCTGACTTTGCACAACCAGAGATCAACTTTTTTTTTTTTTTTTTTGCATTAACACCCATTTTCCTGCTTACTGCAGCACATAACGCAGGAACGCACACTCTGCAGCATTTTTACAACTTGGCAAAGCTGTGAAGATGCTTTTGTGTGAATTTTAGGTACCCAGCATCCCGGCTTCAGAGAGAGTGTGATTGTTAACCATCACAGGGAGTTCAGGCCTTGCTAAGTACATACTTGGGGCGGCTGTGGCTCAGGAGTCAGAGCGGGTCGTCCTTTAATCGCAAGGTTGCTGGTCTGCATGTCGAAGTGTCCTTGAGCAACACACCGAACACCAAGTTGCTCCCGATGGGCAGGTTCAGTTTATGAATGTCTGTGTGAATGAGATGCAAATTGTAAAGCGCTTTGTTCGGTAAGGTAGAAAGGCCTTATATAAATGCAGTCTATTTACCATACTTGTATAACTTTCATTGTCATATGGATATTTATTCATTGGATGATGTTTTATGGAAGCAGCTCCTGTTTTTTTCTTTTTTGCTTCCTCTTATATTCAAAGTTCAAGGTTAATTTATGCCATTGTGGAACACTAGCTTGCGCAACGAAATGCAGTTGTAGTCCCGGCCTTTATGCGACATAAGAAAATAAAAAAAAAATAAAAAAACTTTTCATGGTGTGGAGTGTGGAGGATGAGTTGCTGAGTCTCACAGCCTGAGAGAAGAAGCTGCTCTGTAGTCTGGTGGTACGGCAGCAGATACTTCTGTGACGCTTGCCAGATGGCAGCAGGGGGATATAAACTATATACTAATATAGACCATCGCCCTTCAGAAGGTGGTTCCCTAGGCGACCGCCTATATGGCTTATGACTTAATCCGTCCCTCTCTATAGGACAGCTACATGTTGCAAAATTACTTCATTACTCAACCACGAAAAATTCATCACTTGACACGACTGTCTGTCTGAGTCTCCTTCCACTTGACCATAAAATATGCGGGTTGTACAACAAACCGGCAACCACATGATGTGAGGTGAATGCAATGAAACGCAGGAGGGAGGGTGCGGCATCTAGTGGCTGAATGTTATCAATGTTATCAATAGCACCTTTAAATTAGGGTCCACTTCCTAGCTTTCAACCACATCTTGCGGTCTTCCTCAGTGGATGGAGTTTGTTGTAAGCCGATAGCTTCTTTGATGATTTTTGGCGTCGGATGCGAAATGTCGTCATTATGTCATGTGATCAACTGAACTATCTCAATCTGCTGAGGAAAGCTGCGGGATGCGGTTGAAACATCTGGAAAAAGTTATTAAATGTTTTTTTTTTTTTTTTTGTCAAACTACTGTTTCCAAGGTCAAGATTGAACCTTCAAGGTCACGGTTTATTCCAATCCAAGTGTTTCTCTTGTGTTTGCAGTGGCCCTCTGAGTCTGCACCGGCCCCGGAGACGGAGGCCCTCTCTACAGGCTCCCAGTTTGTCGGTGTGACGGCAGTACTGGTGGCGTGCTGCTCCAGTGGGTTCGCTGGGGTCTACTTTGAGAAGATCCTAAAGGAGAGCAAACAGAGCGTCTGGGTCCGCAACATTCAGCTAGGTCAGTATTCATCCAGAGTACCAGCTATTCTTACATATAAATATAAGTTTATGACATTTAATCAATGCATATCCATCAGCAGAGGACCAATGTTGTTGATTGAGAAAGACACTTCCTCCATGTTTCTGAAGCGAGCTCTTGTGTTTGTGCACAGTTTCCTTTCTTCCCTGCGTAGAGAGCCAGCTGGGCTTTTTTACCTCCGATATGTTTCTGTTAAGATGAATGTTCCTGTCTAGTTTATTTTTACCCTGGAGCGTGTGAGGCATGTGTTAAGTCTCCTGCGATAACTGGTGTGAACTTGGAGCTTTTTCAACTGCATTAAATGTTGGAGCCTAGATCTGCAACGAGAGCAGGGAAGAAAAATGCTGTGTAGTTTTTTTTGTTGTTGTTATTGTTAGTAGTTGTAAAAGTGATGCAAGAAAATGTAAAATGAAGGGAATTGGTGCCTAAACGATTAGGTGATTAAATTTAATAATCTATTCGTTAAAGGGGCCCTATAATGCTTTTGTGCTCTTCCCCTTTCCTTTAGTGTGTTATGTCGTTTTTTTGTGCATGTAAAATGTCTGCAAAGTTACAAAGCTCAAAGTCCACGTCAAAGAGAGTTACCTCCTGAAACGCCTTGATTCAAGTCCCGCCTTTTCTTCTATATCATGGTGATGTCACTAAGTAAAACATTAGCATAACTGCCAGTTTGGCACGCTCTCAAACAAAGCTAATTAGAGCGGAGTCCAAAGAGTTCGGTTCGGTTGACCTTATTCAGCGTTCGGTTGTACTTAGCTCCACCCTCACGTTTCACTTCTGGTTGCAAAAAAAAACAAGATGGTGACGGCCAAAATGCCGAACTCGAGGCTTCAAAACAGCAGTCCACAAACCAATAGGTGATGTCACCGTGACTACGTCCACTTCTTATATACAGTCTATGGTCTGAACACGCAGTAGTCTTGGAACCATCTGAATTTCTCTCTTTAACTGAATTGTGTTTTATTTTGATCAGACTTCAGGATGAACTCTTTGAACTGATCTTGTGTGTGTGTGTGTGTGTGTGTGTGTGTGTGTGTGTTTCCAGGGATGTTCGGCCTGGTGTTTGGCCTCTTTGGGATGCTGGCCTACGACGGAGAGAGGGTGAAGGAGTCAGGAATGTTCCAGGGATACAACTCAGTCACCTGGACTGTCGTAGCGCTGCAGGTAACGCTCACCCCACTGCCAGTGATTCAATATGGTTTTTTTCCCACCTAAATATAATATCAAGCCTCTGGGGTTACAGACTCCCTCTCGGCCCGCTCAGGTCATGCCTTTGTCCATCTGCGTCCTTGTGTTTGTTGTTTCTCCAGGCGCTGGGTGGTCTGGTCATAGCAGCGGTCATCAAGTATGCAGACAACATCCTCAAGGGCTTTGCTACATCGCTCTCCATCATCCTGTCAACTCTTATATCCTACTTTTGGCTACAGGACTTCGACCCCACTGGGTAGAGGAAACACTCACTACCTCTCCCTCTTGTCTCTCTTCTGTATTTTTTTGTCTTTGCTTTTCTTTCTCATAATCATGAATTCTCGAGCTGACGGCGTTGTCTGCTGTCGTCCACAGCGTGTTCTTCCTGGGGGCCCTTTTGGTCATCGCAGCCACTTTCCTCTACGGCTACGAAGGCAAGCCGTCCCCCAACCCCAGCAGGGCGTAGGACACTCACGGCTGACACTACAGCAGCAGTAGGAGGTCCTGTTGAAGCGTCAAGACGTGGAGTTGAAAAGAGGACAGAGAGCTGGAGAAAAAGAAGGGGAAAGGTCTTTATCATATATTGTGATCACAAAAAGGAAGAGGAGGTAAGCAGGTTGGGGAACAGAGGACGGGAAGAGTGAAAAAGAAAGGTAAAGAACAAAAAGCAAGCACAACGCTGTGATGGATCTCACACACCAAAAGTGCCTCAGCTGAGAAGGGTAACCAATGAGAAAAGAAAACTGTGGCGAAACAGGATTGTATGTTTTTGTTTTGTTCGTATAATTACCACTGTAGAGATAATCCTGGCTGTCACACCGCCAGATCTGGAGAGGTATTCTCGGCAGGACCGACTGATTGTTTTCATTAAGAGCCTGTTTGACTGCCAGTCACTGTTACTGCCACATCGGTCACACCTACACAACAACAGAACAGAAGTTGACCTGAGAGTTGCAGTGTTTAAGACTCTAAGTCTTGTCCCACTTTGAGCTCTGAAAGCACATTTTCCATGAAATAAGCCTTCCCAGGCACTGTTTACTCTAAGGGTGCGGTCACACATGCGTGAAATTTGCATCTTCGCATTGTGTGGAATTCATACGGGAGCGAGTAACGTTATCGACTCCGGCCCAAACAGGAAAAGTTAACAGAATTTGGTTTGTCCGTTCTGGGCTACTGTAGGAACATGGTGGTGCAACATGGCAGACTCCTTGGAGAGGACCCGCTCCCTATGTAGATATAAACGGCTCATTCTACGGTAACGAAAACACAACGATTCTTATTTTCAGGTGATTATACACTAAAGAAAACATACTTATTAAAACTATAATTCAATTTCTGCCAATAGATCCTCCTAATTATTACACACTGGTCCTTTAACCGATGAAGTCGCAGCCTCAACCAATAGCAAAGAAGTGTGTGTGCGGTTGACCCCACTTGGCACCACCCACATTCAGCACGTATATCGCCTGCATTCCTGCATTTGTGACCGCGCCCTGAAGCTGTGTACAATACCGCAAGCTCTAACAGTCAAATGGTTTAGGATGCCTGGCAGGAATAACTCGCCTTTAGACTATCGTAGTCGCATTCACCATATTGTTTCCTCAATTACAGCTCCCGGGTTACAGTATATTTTGTTCAGCTATTTTTGGAAACAGTTTTTGTTGCCAGGCAACATATAGTCATTGAGACATCATTGATAGCATATACAGTGACAGAGTTACTGTATGACTGGTCTGTCTGTGTCTGGTGGAGTTTAATATTTCACAGTAATCTGGGTGTAAATAATAATAATAATAATAAATAAAACGCTACAGGAATAAACTAATCAGAAACACAGTTCTAGGCTGTTACGGGGGTTATTGTTTGAAGATATTGATTTTTGAAGTGAAAAAGGACAGTTTGATTACGTGGTGAAGATTATTTTGTGCAACTTGAAATTGTATTAACCTTGGGCATAAATAATCACCACCATTTTAAATTATAATCTCTAAATCTAAATGAATTGTCAGTTTAATTTATTCATTAATTAAAGGTACAGTGTGTAGGAGGTGGAGGCGGCATCTGGTGGTGTGGTTGCAGATTGCAACCAACTAAATACCCCTCCGCTCACTCCTGCCTTTCTAAGACTACGGTAACGTGAGCCGCCGAGTGCAAAACCGTGACAACGCCGTTCGCCTCACTCAGAGGTCATCCTTTAATAACACTATTAGGAGCAACAGAAGTCAGACGGCAGCTGGCGGTGAGTCTCTCTCTAGAGTCGGTGTTTGGTTTGTCCTTTCGGGGCTACTGTAGATACATATGTAGATACAAACGGTTTATTCTAAGCTAACGAAAACACAACGATTCTTAGTTTCAGGTGATTATACACTAAAGAAAAACCGTTATATCACATTCCATTTCTGCCAATAGATCCCCCAAAATGTTACACACTGTTCCTTTAATTAGGATTTCACATGACTTTTCAAAGCCACTGATTATAAACATGCAGCTCCTTATGTCCTGTGCTCGTGTAACAATATACGCCATTGACTGATTTTGTGGGAAAATTAATCATAAATGACAGAATGTGGCGCAGTTCGCTCTGACTGAATTATACTGATCACATCAGACATCCGGGAGGAGTTATTTACATCTTGGAATGTACATTTTGACTGGTGTTTTGTTCTGGGACTTTTTTGTTTCTTTGGGATAAAGCGGGTATAATTAATAACTTTATTATTTTAATTACCAATATGTGAATCTTTTATAAAAGAAAAATGTTTCCTTTATCTTTTCTGAATGTGTTATTGCGTTGAATTCATTGTGTATCTCCCTCCAGATCTTTTCTACACTAAAATGCACACATTTATATCTTGAACATCACATATATTATAGATATTAAGGCTGTCATCGACCGAAGAAATTCTTAGTCGACTAACACTTACATGATTTTGTCGACTGATCGATTAATTGATTTAATCGACAGATCTGTTTCTCCACAAAGAATCACACAATAGCACCACTTTAAGTCTTGTGTGCTCATTTTCATTTTATTTTATTTAAAACCTCGGAAAACAGTAAAAAAAGAGTAATAAAAGAAGAATACATGGCTATATCAATTAAAGCAACAACAGAAAAGATGAACATACAAAATAAAATTGAAATCATTGATGGTTATGATCAATAAGATTAGCAATTAAACTAGGGCTGTCAATCGATTAAAATATTTAATCGCGATTAATCATAAATTAATCACACATTTTTTATCTGTTCAACATGTACCTTAAAGGGAGATTTGTCAAGTATTTAATACTCTTATCAACATGAGAGTGGACAAATATGCTGCTTTATGCGAATGTATTTATATATTTATTAATGGAAATCTATTACCAACACAAAATAATGACAGATATTGTCCAGAAACCCTCACAGGTACTGCATTTAACATAAAATAATATACTCAAATCATAACATGGCAAACTGCAGCCCAACAGGCAACAACAGCTGTCAGTGTGTCAGTGTGCTGACTTGACTATGACTTGCCCCAAACTGCATGTGATTATCATAAAGTGGGCATGTCTGTAAAGGGGAGACTTGTTGGTACCCATAGAACCCATTTTCATTCACATACCTTGAGGTCAGAGGTCAAGGGACCCCTTCGAAAATGGCCATGCCAGTTTTTCCCACTACAACCTAATAATCGCAAGTTTCGTTAATGCGTTAAAGAAATGAGTGACGTTAAAACAAACTTGCGTTAACAGCCCTAAATTAAACCTTTGAATTGTTTCCATGGTTTAACGTGGTCAACTTGGAAGTTTTGTTTGAAGCTCATAAGTTTCTTGGAAATAAGTTATTCAGCATAAAAAATGACTAATCTACTAAAGAAATCTATGTCGACTAAAACGACTGATTAATCGAGAGGGGGCCGCCCTAATAGATTTTACATACACCGATCGGCCATAACATTAAGACCACTGACAGGTGAAGTGGATAACATTGATTATCTCGTTACAGCATCTGGCAGTGGGGGGGGGATATATTAGACAGCAAGTGAACATTTTGAACTTTGTGTTGGAAGCAGAAAAAAATGGGCAAGCATGAGGATGTAAGCGACTTTGACGAGGGCCAAAGTGTGATGGCTAGACGACTGGGTCAGAGCATCTCCAGAACTGTAGCTCTTGTGGGATGTTCCCGGTCTGCAGTGGTCAGAACATACTGAAAGTGGTCCAAGGAAGGTGAACCGGCGACAGGGTCAGACCCGAGGCCCGTTGATGCACGTGGGGAGCGAAGGTTGTCCGATCCAATAGAAGAGCTGGTGTTGCTCAAATTGCTGAAAAAGTTAATGCTGGTTCCGATAGAAAGGTTTCAAAACACACAGTGCATCGCAGTTTGTCGCGTATGGGGCTGCGTAGCCGCAGACCGGTCAGGGTGCCCGTGCTGTCCTAATGTTATGGCTGATCGGTGTATATCTTGCTATAGATTCTGCACACAATGTTCTTTACAATTTATCATGGAGCCATCTCAGCAGCATGTCATTCTTTTAAACACAATCCCCCCCTCCTGCTGACTGAATCTAGATGAATTTTTTGCACAATAACAAGTCTACCTTGTCTAATTTAATACTTGGCACGTCGCCTTTAGAACTGCAAACTACACGACATGAATAAATTCACACTTTGATATTTTTGGCATTTGTTTTAATGAGTTTTAAAAACACTGCATGCAAAAGCCAGACAGTCTGAGAGAAAGGACTGTAACACGGCAGAGTTTCATGTCCTTCCATATTATAACACTGTAAAACACCCATTAACCCCGGCCAGTTTAAACCAGTAACTGCATTAGACTCCAGTCGATCAGCAGAACCTCTAAGTAGCGCTCTCCCCTCCAGTCCTCAGGCACATCTGTTACTGTAAAAGACACTTGAGGCCCTGATACACACAGACAGCAGACCGTGTGACCTCGTGGTCAAGTATAAATGTATTCGCTAACACTTTATTTGAATCGGGGCAACATGTGAAAAAAGTTTCCGCTTTCTTTCCCCCCTCTACAAACGCCTTAGTCCTCCAGTAAAGATCACCTACTTTGATATTCCACCAGTTAAAAGTGCTCGTCTAGATGTTTCCCTTGATTGTCAACGTGGGCTCTCGGATGCCTCACAAACTGCTCCCGTGTCCGCGGCTACATGTTGTTTATATATCCAGCGTCCATGCCTCTATATGATGAGGCAGAGACGCTCCTATGGTCGTTCCAGATGAGGTGTGTTTGTGTGTATATGTGTGTGAAGGCTCGCTCGGTTTGCACCAGGAGTAATGAGCAGCAGCAGCAGCAGCATGGGTAAGATAACGTGGTTACATCCTCCGTCTCTCTCTTCATCTCTGTCTCATCTGGACCAGCTCAGCACTTCAGCGTGACCTGTTTCACTGGCCCACTGAATGCTGAGTGCGTACGAACAGAAATACAACGAATAGACCCGCATGGAAAACAATAAGCAACATTTTCAGATTCAATATCATTGTGAAATGTTCATACTCCGTAGTCATGAATCCTCATAAAAAACACATTTTTATAAAAGATCATAATGGCACAAGAAACTGTATGTAAACCAAATACTGCACCAATCTTTAAAGGGTCACTTCACGCAAATTACAAAAAGAAAATCTTACTCACTTCTGTATAGTATCTAGCCATGTAGAAAGATATCACATATCTATCACTGAGGTTTCTGCCTCACATCCAGTACAACGGAGGTGAAATGATTGCCATTTCTGGTGTCCAAAGCTTTGACAAATTCCATTAAAAAATAAATATCAACATGTCCTCAGAAACAGTTTTCATTGTAAATACTTTCTACTGAAAACTGTTCCTATAACTGTTGATAGCAAAGTCTGTAGATTATCCAGAGTAACGAGGATGTAGTTTTTGGAAAGACATATTGCTGTTGAATCTTTAGCCGTGGCTCTAGGGATGGGGGGTTTCAATCCACCACTTCGATGCCAATCGAAATATCTCAACAACTACGGATGGATTCCCACAAAACTCTGTACAGATATTCATGGTTCCTAGATGATAAAATTACTTATTACACTGCTTTGTTGAATACTCAATACTGATTGGTTAATCACAGCGTTCTGTGGTCTGTTTTTATTTCTGTATAACAGACCGTTGCTATGTATAACAGACCGTTGCTATGGGCACAGCTCTGATGTCGGTCTCTGGTGGACCGTTTTTTGTGTCAAATTATTGATTTCTTTAGGAAGTAGCCGTGTAATAAGCGGGATAATGTACAGCTAGCGGGTCATTGTTGTGAAAGAAACCCCTTCAGGGCGAAGGTCGGGGTCGGGGTGTACCCCTCCGCGTCGGGGTGCGGCATCGCCCTGTTGGACTTTCTTTCACAACAATGACCGGCTCGCTGTACATTATCCTTTACGTGGTAACTTTACCTCTAGCTACACCTACAGTAGGGTGACCAGACGTCCTGAAAAATTCGAAACGGTCCCGAATTATGAGTACTTCGTGCTAATTGGCTATTGTTAGTAGCTGACACGCTAATTTAAGATGATGAACACACTTGCTAAACGTCAGCACATTAGCATTTAACTACAGACTCACAGAGCTGTTAGCATGGCTGTAAACCATTGTGTTGGTTGGGAGGCACAAATCTCACTGGCCGATATTTCAAAACTTGGACAAATAAAATCCCAGAAGTCTACATGGCTGGATACTTTTCTTTGTAATTTAGGTGAAGCGATTCTTTAAGTCTTCAAGTGTAAATACAGCTCTCTTTCACGACAATCTTTGCTCTTAAACAACAAACACTGACTGGATAAAGACGTGTTATAGCTCTGTTTGTCCTCTTGCAGCCACTGGACTCGTTTTATTACTTGTAAAATAAAGTAACCTTGCTTCTTCACCTCACAAATCTGATTAGATGGGACACAGGAAAGACAATGTTTTTACTGTAGAAGGCTGTCGTCAACACAGGCATCGCTGGCTTTCAGAAGGCAGGGAGAGAGAAGCTCTGCAGCTTGGATGAACTGGCCATTTGTGATTGGAAAAACAAAAATCCCGCTGCAGGGCTTCATTGTAGATTCTTCTCAACGCACAAATCATGTGTGCATATCATCAAATCCAAAAGCTGTGATTTCTACATTTTTTGTGATATGTAAAAAAGCAAAGTAGCTCTGAGGATGCATGTTGACAATATTTCTGTTTTTAAAGAGGACATATTTTGAAAAACTCACTTTTTTTCAGGGCTTGTGCTCATACATTCGGGTATCTGGAGTTCCTACCAACCCACAAACTGTGAAATCAGACAACCCAGTCAGTTTTTGAGAACTGCCTTGATCAGAAAACATGTGATTTAACAAGCCATTCAGATTTAGCTCCCCTTCCTATGTCACATGAGATACAGTATATCGACCTGGTCTCACAGGAAGGCGTATAAATACCAAGACATTACACGGACATTCCACGTGTCATGACTACGCATTTTAGCCTTTTCGTGTGTCATTCGTACGCCACGCAAACATCCACAGGTTCAGGCAAGAAAACCAATTAGTTAGGGTAAGGGAAAACGTCATGTTTGGGCTTAAAATCAGTAAGTAAACTAAGCAAAACACATACAGAAACAACTATGAACAAAAAACATGACAAACATCAACAAAAAACCATGTGACAAACGTCACTAACTTACAAAACAAAGCAACGGTCCCGAACACGGGTCTCCTGGTTAAAGGTTCGGTGTTTGTTGGGTCCATACGTCTCCCCTCCTGCCCACCATAAGTGGTCTTTGTCGCTTTTTTATACTACGTCACTAACTCTTACCGTAGCATTTATACGCGGATGCATTTACATTGCAGTCAGTTCAGGACACACAGTGTACAAAAGATACGCAGAAATCAAGAAAGGCGTACTTACTGCACGCTAAACGCCTTGTGCATTATTAAGGCATTTATACGCCTTTTCGTGCGAAAGGGCCCGAATACATTGCCCACAGCTTGAGAACTATACCTTTACAAAGCCCATCAGAGCAGACTGGGCTTTTTCAGGAGGAGGTCTTAAAGAGACAGGCGCTAAAATGGAGCGTTTCAGACAGAGGGTGAATACAGGTATATCCAGTCAGACCGTATGAGAAGAATAACGTGTTCTTTGAACATTAAAGCATGTAAACCTGTTCTAGTAGAAACTCAAAATACAGCAGTATGAGCCTGAAAATGAGCTTGATATGTCCCCTTTAAATCCTCTTGTAAAACGTCCCTCCCTGTAACATAATCACTAATGAGGCTCCTTAATGTGTGTGTATGTGTGTGTGTGTTGGTGAGGCAGTCTGGTGTGACAAAGCAGCAAGCCTAGACCCAACCCTGGGTCTCCATTATAGAAAACACACAACCACAAACACACATGCCTGCACACCCACACTCGCGTCATCTTTAAAAGCATCCAGTAACAGTTCAGTTGATATCATAGTTATCTCTGTCCGTAATGAATAAACACTATCGCCTTCCCTCGGTTTCACTGTTACATAGCACTTTACTGTACAGTACAGAGCAGGCCGGCATTATGTCATCATTAAGGCTGAAGAACCTTTTTAAACGGGGTCTGTGTTTTAGGCTTCACTGTTTTCTTTCTGGGCCTGAGTAGCTACAGTACAGGTTTGCGTTACATTCCAGCACTAATGGCGGATTTGTCAGAGTTAGCTTTTGCTCAGTTGTGCCGGGCTGGAGTGAAGGCCAGGCCACCCAACGGCTCAACAGCGCCAGAAGTGGAGAGACCAACGTACTTTCTGGATCGTCAAAGGCAGCGGTGGGGAATTAAGGCAGTTGTCCCCTCGAGATTTTACACGCAAAAGACTGATTTGTGCCGTTGACACAAGTCTCAGCCTGCTTATAGATCTTTTTGTCTTTTTATCTGATTATCCTGTTCGCCGTTTCACTGCATAAGTGGCCCACTATAACAGACGGCCAATCAGATACTCTCAACGCTCTACTTGGATGGTATGACAACAAGCGGAGGCCCTCTCCTCGGCCTCCACATCAGAACCTGGGCGTCGTTGGCGTTGGGCCTCCCCATGGCGTTAGGAGGGATGGGCTCCATGCGGGTCAGCACCCGCGGCTGGTCCTGGTGCACCCGGCCCACCAGCCTGGCCCGGGAGCCCAGAGGCAGGGACGGATCCACCGCGATGTCGACCCTCATCCTCCACTTGATGGTGTGGAGCAGGATCTTTTCCCTGGACGTGGTGTTGAGCGCCACCAGCCAGGTGGTGAAGCTCTGGTCTCTTTTGATGTTCGTCAGCAAGGGCGTGTTGGATTCGCTGACCGGCACGGCCCAGGTGACGCTGGGGTAAAAATTGTCATTCATGCTAACGATGAAGCGGGATGGCTTGGAGGTGGGGCCCACTATGGTGACGGTCTCCGTCGTGTTTCCATACCAGGGGTAGCTCACACCGTCGGAGTCGCTGATGGCCCTCACCAGACCTTCTCGTAGCTGAGGCAGCTCCCAGCTCGACCTGGAAGGAGACAGACACTATGAGGCTGGAAACAGAGAGATTTCTGGGTAACTGTGTTCATGTAATTCATATAAAGGATACGCCTGGTGATATTCTATATTTTCATTACCATCAATAAATCCCATGAAAAGACCAAAACCAACAATGAATTGATCATAACAATTATTGTCTGTGTAGCCAAAGCATGATAGCTTACAGCACTTTTACATCACTGCAGCAAGGTGAGAATAGTAGAAACAAGATCTTTAACTGCTTTTAAGTTGCTTTTTAAAGGCCCAATCTGTATTATTTTCACCCATATAAGCTGCAGCACGATGAAACTCCACTACAGTTGCAGTAAACGTGATTAATGTTAGGTTTAGGCAACCCAGGTATTTGACGAGTTGGGAGTGAGAACGTGTTGGTTTAGGCAACCAAACCAGTTAGGTTTAGGATTGGCTCTTTAAACAACGTCACCACACTGCCCAACCACTTTCTCTGAGCGTTTAATATTGACACTGATGGGTTTATGTTGTAGTTACTTGAAAGCCTGGTTCGTCTCATACAGACGCCAAAGGGTGCCTTGTGCGTCGGTATCACGGGCATGACAAAGCATTGGTATTTTACGCCCTGGAATACATTATTCAAAAGTTGAACCCACTGATGATCAATAAGCATTTTGTGAGTTTCTCAACTATATAGCCTACAACTATTTTGTTAAGTCATTATCAATTATATTATTAATAATTTAGGTTATTTATCAGGCAAAACTATCAAACAGTCTATGTAAGGTTCCAGCTTCTCAAATGGGTGGATTTGCTGTTACTCTCTGTATCTCACTGCAAATGTAATACATTTGGGGGGTTTGGGACTGTATTTTTGCCAAATCAAGAAGATGTTATCTTAGGCTCTGGGACAATTATTTCTACCAATTTTGATTGATTGAAATGTTAGATTAACTTCTAAAGAAAATGATCATTAGTGTCAGCCAAAGAAACACTAATAAATGAGCCGCCAGTCAATTTGGAAGTGATAGAAGTCCCACTATTTTAAATTTTGGTGATGAGGTGACTCTTTGATTCACATTTGGATAAGGGATTGCTGGCAGGGCCGGCTCTAGGTGCTTAGGTGCCCTAGGCAAAAGTCTGTTTTCGTCCTAGCGCACCTGAAGGCTCGGACCTTTTCATTACGAAAAAATAAAATGTGAAAATACTAGATATCTGTGCCTGTTGACATCTGTACGTCTAACAACCTTACATCAGTACTCAGGCTGTTGTGATGTGCATTGCATGGTGTACCCCCCCAACCTCCAACCCCCACCCCGACAGCCAAAGTGAGAGCGAGAAAGAGAGTTACAGGGTGAAAAGTGTATTTCTTTCTTTATTTGTTCATTCGTTACCTCAATGCAGAAAATGAGGAAGGGTGCCCACTGGCATTTTTTAAAACAATTTTTTTATAGAGAGCGACCAGCGCCCTCCAGAAAGTGGCACCCTATAGGCGACCACCTATATATGGCCTTTGCCTTAAACCAGCCTTGATCGCTGGCGTGTGTCTGAGGTTTGAAAAGTTCTGATTTCTTTTTTTTTTTTACAAGGAAAACAACAGAAGTATAATTTCAGAAAGGCTTTGAAATTTGTATCCAGACACGAGCTTGCAATGAGACTACACAACAGCCGCCTGCAAGTGG
This sequence comes from Sebastes fasciatus, assembly GCF_043250625.1. NCBI lineage: Eukaryota > Metazoa > Chordata > Actinopteri > Perciformes > Sebastidae > Sebastes > Sebastes fasciatus. The sequence continues at coordinate 22,681,092 of NC_133799.1, read as the reverse complement.
TTCAGTATGTCAGTGGATTATCGTCATCTCTTTGTTGTGCCAAACAGTTTTTTGTCATCTGGTGTCCCCCCTTCTTCCATCTATTTGCTGTGCTTGGCCACTCTAAACCCCCAATCTCTCACTTCCTAAACCCACCCACTCCCTAAACCCCCAATCTCTCACCCCTAAACCCACCCACTCCCTAAACCCAGCAGGATTAAACACCCCCTCACATATGCCCTCCAGATTATACTGTATATATATATATATATATATATATGTGTGTGTGTGTGTGTGTGTGTGTGTGTGTGTGTGTGTGTGTGTGTGTGTGTGTGTGTGTGTGTGTGTGTGTGTGTGTGTGTGGTGTGGTGTGGTGTGGTGTGGTGTGGTGTGGTGTGGTGTGGTGTGTGTGTGTGTGTGTGTGTGTGTGTGTGATGGGGGTGTGGGGGAGGACATGTCTCCGTGGGCACAATTTGAGTGTGAGAGCATCAACTGTTGTTTAGCTCCTCTAATAGCAGCTTTTCTATTTAGATGCCAGAGTCACAGGAACAGAATCTGTCGGTGGGCGTTTGAATGAAGGAGGCTGACGAGCACAGTTAACCTGCTGCGTGCACAAATGCTCCTCTAAATGCAAACTCAGTGTGATGGACTTGGACTTATATAGCGCTTTTCTAGTCTTCCGACCACTCAAAATGCTTTTACACTACATGTCAACATTCACCCATTCATACACCCATTCATACACTGATGGCAGAGGCTGCTAAGGTGCCCACTTTGCCCATCAGGATCTAATCTAAATACTCATTCACACAACGATGGCTATGCCTTCGGGATTTGTCAAAACACAACACTTTCAACCAGGAGACCGGTGTTCGTGTCCCGTGTGAAACTAAAAGTAATGTAGACTTATTTTGTCGCGTCATTTTAGTCCCGTGACTTGTCAGTATCGTCAGTCCGGTGAGTCACTTCAGTTTTGAAGTTAACGTCAACCATGACCGTTTCCTAAACCTAACTAAGTGGTTGTGTTGCCTGAACCTTACTTCCTGTGAAATGGAAGTTTATTTTGAAAGGACGCTATGCATGTAACGAGCATATATTGACACACTGTCCCTGCTCTGTCCAAAAGTAACACAAGAGGGGTACCCTGTGAGTTGCCGAGGGGTACTGACAGAGTGGCGGTATTTGACGAGTTGGGAGTGAGAAGGTGTTGCAATTTGGGGTTAAGTGTCTTACTCAAGGACACATCGACATGTGACCTGGAGCAGCCGGGGATCGAACCACCGACCTTTTGATTGGTGGACAACCTGCTCTACCCTCTGAGCCACAGCTGCCCAGTGTGATACACAGTGTACAGTACAAGCATGCACGCACGCTGCATGAACACTCCTTTTTTTTTTGCATCTGAACTGAAAACACGTCACACAAGGAGGTGTAAATGGGGATACACAGGTGGAGGTGTGTGAAACTCACATGCCGACGTCTCCATAGGTGTTGTAGAACTCCATCTGAGTGCACGCCTGGATCCAGCCCACCACCCAGGTGTCGTTGCGCGGGATGGGAGGCATCACGATGCGCGCCGAGGCTTTGAAGTAGGGCGTCTTGTAGCGGAGCACTATGGGCGAGTTCTCCTCGATGACGGTCGGACAGTGGTCGATGGTGGCCGACAGGTCGTACACCACCACGTTCTCCCGCTTGATGCGCGACTTGTTGCAGGCGATGCTCTGGATGCAGCCCATGGCGCTGCAGGTGACGGTGATGGTGAGCAGCAGCCAGGTGAGCCTGCTGGGTCTGGGGAGGAGCAGCACTGCTGACTGGGACTCGACCAGGATCACCACTATGAGGCCGTGCATATGAGACTGTGGAGGCAAAAGGTGGGTGCTATACCACACTGTAGGCCCAAAATCAGAATCACAATAAGGCTTCAAGTGAGGTCCATGCAGGATCCAGCTTAAATGCACCACCCTCCTTGTAGATGTATGGTGCACATCCAGGGGCTATAACCCTATAACCTCTCTTGCAAAGGTGGATGCTACCACACTGTAGGCCCAGAATCAGAATCACAATAAGGCTGGGGTTCAATGCAACACTCTCCTTGCTGCTGATGTATGGTGCACATCCAGGGGCTGCAGCTATAACCCTATAACCTCTCTGGAGGCTGCAGAAAAAACACCCTGCTGGGGATTTAATAAAGTATCACAGGAATTTTTGGATATATATCCTCTCTCCACTCAAACAGTCTGGTTCCGTGCACCCTCCTCTCCTCAAGGATCCGACCCGGTCCTGCTCGAACCCCTGCAAGTAACCTTTGATCCTCCTCTTCTTTCCCCGAGCTGTCATGTCACAACAGACGTCGGGGGACCGGTAGAGGGACCCCGGCTTGTTGATGCGGCACTGGGCATGAGATGCTGCTGCTGCTGATGCTGCTGCTGCTGCTGATGATGCCTTTAACTGTGCCGGTGCTGGCCGTCATGCCTGTCCACTCGACGGGAGGGAAACCCGGTGCAACCAACCGAACCCGGTAGCATCTGTGACCGGAGAAAAACACAAAAAAAACAGCTTCCTCTTGCAGAGTTTAGACGACACTAGGCGGGTCGATCCTGATCAAACCGAGGGAGTAAATGCACCGCAAATAAACCGACTTTCAACATATTCTATACACGAGATGCAAACAATAACATTATGGTTTAAAAAAAAACATCAGATAGTCATAGTAACCGTGCATGGAGAGCCGCTGCTCCTCAGCATCCTCATGTGATGGAGATGGAGATGGAGCTGCTCGGCTGAGTGTCGCTGTCCAGTCTGCGTGGTGCTGAAGCTGCTGAATGGACCAATGAGATGCGGAGGAAGGCTGGAGGCGGAGGAGTGCCTGTACTGTCTGCACAGTATAGTACACTGTAAACAATTGCTGTTAATTTACAGCAGGATTTCAACAGGATTAACCTGTTATTGCTTAAAAACAGTGCTTTACTGTTAATACAAAAGAAAACCTGTTAAAGGTCCCATATTGTAAAACGTGTGATTTTCATGTCTTTTATATAATAAAGCAGGTTTAAGTGATATATAAATACTGTGAAAGTATCAAAACGCTTAATCCACAGTTGAACACACACAGCCCGTATTCAGAAACTGTGCGTTTGAAACCCGCCGTTGGGATTTCTGTACATTTGTGATGTCACAAATGTACAATATTTGGATTATTTCACAGTTTTAAACGTAAACATTCTAAATGCTTCCCAGTTTATTTCCTGTTGCAGTGTATGTTAATACATCAGCTGAAAATGCGCTAAAACGGAGCGTTTCAGACAGAGCGTGAATACAGGTATATTCAGGCAGACAGTATGAGGAAAATAATATGTTATTTGAACGTTAAAGCATGTAAACATGTTATAGTAGAAACCCAAAATACAAGTATGAACCTGAAGATGAGCATGTTATGTCCCCTTTAAATTACACTCATAGATCGTTTTTTAACTGAACTATAATGCATTCTTAAAAAACAGCACTTTACTGCTGATCAACTGTCTAAACATCAGTAACAGTTTCATGCAGTATTTTTTAAATTCTGGGACCTGATCTGCACATGTGAGGCTTGTACATTGTACATGATTGTAAAATCAGTGAATAAGCTCTGTTCTTCACTCACATGTTGTTCTGGGTTGCATTCTGTGCTTGTAGCCAACTAGACAGACATTTTGGGAAAAGTGTCACCAAGTCTATTATAGCCTTTTTCCTAACAAGTGCCTTTAATTGTATTTAGTGTGACTATTCCTATGTCTGTAACCTGCTAAGTCTATTCATATAGGCAAAAAATAATGTTTATTAAAATGTATGTAAAAAATACAACCTAAATAGTGAATTAAAACAAATCAGTAAGATAATGTAAAAGAAAGGTGAAAAACAGCTATATAATGTATCTTTAAACAGTAAATTAACTGTAAAATACTGTGAAATTAATAAATAAAAAAAAACAGTTCAAACTGTATTTTTCATTAACAGTACAAAGCTGTAAATTTCAGCGACAGTATAATAATGTTAATTTTACAGTAACATAAAGGCAACCCTGCTGCCAGTTCTTTACTGTTATTTTACTGGGAAATTCTTAACAGTGTAGCTTTTGCGACCTCTTTTCCTCCATATTGGAATAATGCTTTCTATAATCGCATAAACACACAACAGCAGACAGACGAGGCCCAGATAAAATAAAAGCCCCCAAGTGGACTGGACTGGGATTCTGTTTAATGGGGCTGCAGGATGAGAAGCAACAGGTTTAGTCTTTGCTGCATCCCAGAGGAAAGCTTTTTATGATTATTTTTAGCACAAATGTTGTGCTTTTTAAAACACCACCACGTATATTATTGTGAATGCATTTTAATAATGTAATTGAATAGAAAGAGGTGGAGTGTTTCTGATTGTGTAGAGAAGCATTTGATTGGTTGGTAGCAGACAGCTGCAAGAGGCAGTTTGACCCCTTTCAAAATAAAACCTTCATAGTCTTGCCAAAACAAGCTCACCACATAGGTTCATTAGCAGCTGTTGTCCCAGTGCATGATGTCATTGAATTGTAGATGTTGAAATAAAAAAACAATTCTGGGCATTTTAAAAGTTCATATTGAAAAACAAAAGCTTCAGAAACTGAAAGCTCCAAAAGGATCTGGTGGTGAGATTGTTTTGTTCATTCTCGTCTGTAAATACAAGATAGCTTCTATTGGTGTATTGTGTTTTTATGTGAATGTGTTCCTTAATGTGGTTTAATGTGTCCTGTCCTGATGTGATATGTTGTTTTAATGTACTCTTTTAATAGCAGTTTTTGCACATGCGAACCAAAGACAAATGTCTTCCTTTTGTATGCAAAAAGCACAATTAAGTATTTTCTATTCTATTCTATTTGCAGGTGTCAGTTACACTGATGACCTATAACTGGCCTTATTATTGCACCTAACTTGCCCTTAGTGACATGTTAGGAAAATAAAAATAAATTGTTAAGTGCTAACAATCTACTTTTTTTGGACTGTACTTTGACTGTCAACTACCAGAATGAACCAGAATGAACAACATGCTGCTGAAAGCTCAGGTTTTTGATGCAGGATTAACAGAATATAATTGCTTTATGTTTTTGTCTTGATACTTTTATATTTTGTCAGACTAATTGTCAGTTTTTTTACCCTGGTCCCAAAGAAACAACATTTCATTTCAGCTTTTTTTTAATGGTTGGAATGATAAATGAATCTTTTGTACTTTTTTAAAATGTTCAATTGCATATATTTATTGAAGCATCAGATAAGTAATTTCACTTTACTATTAAACATACAATGTATTCACTGCTATTTGACTTAATGGAAGAAATATACCATCTTGTTTAGACCTTTACTCTCCTCCTTATAATTTGCAGGTTTCTATAACAAACTCTGATCTTCCACGAGATGCAAAAATAACATTTGCAGGAGCTACAAGCATGCAAATTTATAAAAGTTGGATCTATAAACATACAGACTTCTTGTTTAGATTTGTTTTATTATGCCCCTACACTCTTTATGTACATTGTAAATAGGCATACAGGTTCTGTAATGGCCTGTATTATGCTTTTATACTCTCAATCTGCTCTGGGTTAAAAACTGTCCCAGCTGCAGGAAGAGCTTAAAGTTCAGCATCATTTCACAATAAGATGTTTTTACAAATGTAGCAAGTGAACATCAAGTTTAAACAAATAGTAATAATGTTTAAACTATATTTATAAAACAATACAGTATTGTTTCTTGTCGATAGAGGCGACAGCAGGAACTGTGCAAGTCTGTTGTTGTATGATGACTTTTATTTTGAAAGCAAGCGCTATACACTGCGCAGTAACGTCATTTCCGGGAGGCAGGGCACTCACAGACATGCTGCTGATTCACACAGAAGTGAAACAATAACCTCCTTTATTTATTAAATATAAACATGCCACTGTGATAAACTGTGGAAACTCAGCGACAGTACTTTCTGGCAGGTCATCATGGTGAGTATCTGATATTTTATACTACAGTTACATGTCTGAGAGCCTTTAAACTAATACTTCCACATGTGCTAAGCTAATGAAAGCTAAAGGTAACTCAGCTGCTAGTGGAGCTGAAGTTGAAGCTTTAGTGCAGCTTTAGTGCTGTTAGGATCAGGTTTAATGACTTGATTGTTATTGTAGCTGAAGCAGATGAGCCATGTAATGTAATAAGCCTTTATTTGTTATGTTATTTCCTCTTGATGAACACTAATCACAGCCAGTCAAGTCTAGTACAATGTAACATTCAATATTACATCAATAATATAGTATTTTCATTAAGTATTTAGCCCATTGCTCTTCTTCTTTGAGCTATTTGTTTATTTTGTCTTATCTTTTATTTTCTTTGTTAGATAAGTGAAATACATGAAATGTCATGTCTCTCTTTCTTTAAAAGTCTGACTAAACATTTCATTGTATAATTTAATTATTAATATTGTTAGTGTGTCTGTATGTGTATATATATTTAAAATTAAATAAAATATTGTTTAAAAAAAAAGAAGAAAATAATTTAGCCCACAATATGTAAAAAATCACAGGTTATGAGAGCTGTGACTGGAAAAAGTGCCTACTCATCCTGAGTGCCTACTCAGTGCTGAGACTGAGTGCCTACTCAGTCTCAGCCATAATTAATAATTAATTCATAATAATATTTGCAAAGGTGTAACTACATATAGTTTAACTAATTCCTCAAACCCACACTGTCTTTGGTCTTTTGGTTTTTGCACCCTCATCTTGGTGTCACTTTAAACTAGATTATTTTATAAGCATGTCCTGTTACTGAACAACACTGCTAATTCCTATTAGTATTACTAGATTTAATGAACTGATTGTTACACTTAACTTTACTGTAGCTAAAACAGATTGGGCCATGTAATAAGCCTTTATTTGTCATATGTAATTTCCTCTTGATGATCACTAATCACAGCCAGTCAACTCTAGTACTATGTAACATTCAATATTATATCAATAATTTAGTATTTTCATTAAAAATGTAGCCCATTATATGTCAAAAATCTCAGGTTATTAGAGCTCTGACTGGAAAAGGTGTCTACTTAGTCTGTTCAAAGGCCAAAACATAATAAACAAATAAATTCAGAATAATATAAATGCAAATATTTGGTTTTTGCACCCTCATGTTGTTGTTAGCTACAGAGTCACTTTAAACAACATTATTTTATTTAGCATGGAAGATTTAAAAACAGCATTAAGGACTATGTTACCACTGAATGTACACGTCTCTTTCCTGAACAACACTGCTAAGTCATTGTTTGATGTAATTTGCTGTTTGTTTTAAGTCTGTCACTTGTTTCTGTTGCAGCTAGTGTAGCTGTAGTTAGTGCCATTAGTATCAGGGTTAATGAGCTGATTGTTATTGTAGCTAAAGCAGATGGGCCATGTAACAAGCCTTTATTTGTTATATGTTATTTCCTCTTGATGAACACTAATTACAGCCTGTCAAGTCTAGTACAATGTAACATTCAATATTATATCAATAATCTGGTATTTTCTTTAAGAATTTAGCCATAATATGTCAAAAATTACAAGTTATGAGAGCTCTGACTGGAAAACAGTGCTTACTCAGTCTGTTCAAAGGCCAAAACATAATGAATTTATTATAATATGGATATAAATATTTGCAAAGGTTTATCTACATATACTTTAACTCATTCCTCAAATCCACACTGTCTTTGGTCTTCTGGTTTTTGCGCCCTCATCTTTAGATTATTTTATAAGCATGCAAGATTTACATGTCCTGTTACTGAAGACACTGCTAATTGATTGTTTGATGTAATTTGCTGTTTGTTACTTGTTTCTGTTATGTGAAATGTCTTCTTTTTTTTCTTTTTTTTTTACCTATGACTACGCCGAAAAAGAGATATTAAATCTCAATAGAAATATCCTCGTAAAATAAAGGTTAAATAAGAAAAAATAAATAAATTAAACTATATTTTTCATATGCACGGTATTTCTAATTGATTTAAGTGATGACGACAGTAATAATAATAATAATAATAATAATAATAATAATAATATAATAATAATAATAATAATAATAATAATAATAATAATAATATAATAATAATAATAATAATAATAATAATAATAATAATAATAATATAATAATAATAATAATAATAATAATTAGGGCTGTCCCGAATACCATTTTTTGGGCTTCGAAGCTTTGGTGAGAAATATTTGAAGGTATTCAAAGCTTCGGGACAGCGCTGCTGCCACACTACTTCACACACAGGCACCTCTACACACAACAAACAGCGATATCCGTCTGAGAATAACTAATAATAATTCATGTTGAATATGAATAATGAATAATGTTGTTGGGTTATTCCTTATTTCATGGGCTATTTTGGGATTTATACATTATTAATACATATTTATATAAAAACAACAACAACAAAAAACAAAGCAATCAAAATTAGCTCTAAAATAATAATAATATATGAATAGTTATCCAGCTTGGATGAATTATTATTCTGTTATTTATGAATGATATGTGTTAACTTTCTGTGATTTCCTCCCTGTAGATCCTTACAGACTTTAAAGCCCTGATCCAGAGGTTTTACCACCTTCAGTCTGAGCGGGTAGAGACGTATCAGCTCTTTGACGAGTACGTTTGTATCAAGTTGTTAAGTTACTGCATATAACTATACGCAATGGCATTTCCTCCAGTCTCCGGGGATCATTGTCCTTTATTTCAGAAATCTAAATTGTACGCCTCATTCATCTCTGTATTGTTTTACTGCCTTCCAGAGGACATGAGGCCTACTTGAGGACAGGACCCCATTATGACTTCGACCACTACAAGCAGCTGGTCCATGAGATAACACAGGCCTTCTGCGGCATCTCCAAGGAAGTGCTGGAGATCAAGGAGAGGCTGCACAACGAGTTTGACAGGCCGGCGCTTTCTGAGCACATTGAAAAGCTGCAGAGCAAAGAGAAGCAGAAACTTGAACTGGTACGTAAACACACGCTGTATGTTTCCTTTGTTATATTAAATCCAGAAAAACAGCAGCGTACAAGACAAGGGAAATTTATATAATGATATGTGTATACTATGTTGTGGGATAGTGGACTGAATGTGGTACTCCGACATCTTTATTTTTCAACAACGTGCACTTGTTCTACATATAGAAGGTGATATAATCAGCAGATTTTTAGATCCACACCAATGATAAATACACACAAACATCTTAGTACAGAAAAACTAAAGAGACATGCAAATGGTTGTGAGGCAATTAACAGATATTAAAATAAGATACTGGAAAGAAGTAATAATAAAGACCAAATAATGAATTAAAAAGGGGTTCGTAAATAAGTGCGGAAAACAGTAGAGCTGCAACGATTACTTCTCAACTATTGAATTAATCGCCAACTTTTTTGATAATCGGTTTGAGTAATTTTGTTAAGAAACAAAAAGTCAAAATTCTCTGATTCCAGCTTCTTAAATGTGAATATTTCCTGGTTTCTTTACTCCTCTGACAGTAAACAACCATGTCATACTAGCTTGTTGCAAAAGAGGCTAAATAACGCTCCAAACTTATGCTAAAATTTGGCAAGGAAACACTGGCATGGCCATTTTCAAAGGGGTCCCTTGACCTCTGACCTCAAGATATGCGAATGAAAATGGGTTCTATGGGTACCCACGAGTCTCCCCTTTACAGACATGCCCACTTTATGATAATCACATGCAGTTTGGGGCAAGTCATAGTCAAGTCAGCACACTGACACACTGACAGCTGTTGTTGCCTGTTGGGCTGCAGTTTGACATGTTATGATTTGAGCATATACAGTACCTGTGAGGGTTTCTGGACAATACTTGTCATTGTTTTGTGTTAACTGATTTCCAATAATAAATATATACATACATTTGCATAAAGAAAGCATATTTTCCCACTCCCATGTTGATAAGAGTAAATTCTTGACAAATCTCCCTTTAAGGTTCATTTTGAATAGTTAAAAAAAATGTGTCATTAATTTGGGATTAATCTCGATTAAATATTTGGATCGATTGACAGCCCTAAATGTTAGACCTCTATTTCAAGCTCTCTTTTTGTTTCATGTTTGATACAATTCCACTGTTTCACCACAAGGAGGCAGACTTCTTAAACAAAACATTTCATAATCTCTCTTTCGCTTAAAGTACCAGTTTCACCTCCATCATGCTAAGGACGCAACGATTCTTATTATGCTGGCAGCTCAAGTCATAGATGTTTTAATTATAAATGGAGGAGAACTGCATGATGCTTCTGATTGGATTATTTGGGTTCTGTTTCAAGTCAGTGACACGAGAGCTGCAGTGTGTCTGTGACGCACATCCTGATTGGACAGTTTGGTGTTAAAATGTTCCGCCTCGGTGCTTCCCACATTCTTGAACAGTCCACATCTCGTACATCTGGCGTTCAGAAAGTGATGTGTAGCACTTTTGTATCACTCCTTTTTTTTTTTAATATCAACTCAACTGCCTTTCTGCCACTACTGTCATAAAGCTCCTATTATCTCAGAGTTCATCCTCTGTCTCCCCCTCCGTCCTCCTCTGATGAATGGTTCGCATAAATCTTATCTGATGTGCCTTCTCAACAGACAGCCAAGCTGCAGCTGGCCAGGCAGCGGGCCCAGGATCACCCGGAGGACGAAGGCTGTCAAGAGGAGATTCAGGAGATCAAGCACGAGTAAGAGCAGCTATTACCACCCCTCCGCTTACTGCGTTCTGACCCAGCCACTCACTCACTACAGACTATCCTTTGGTTGTAAAAGAAACTGTCATTCATAAATGTTTTTTTCTTTTACACAACAACTACTGTGTTTTCCAGGATCATCAAGAACAAAGAGGCTCTGAGTGAGATCATGCAGGACTTTAAGTACGACTCTGAGGAGTGTGATTGACAGGCGGCTCCCAGGAGGCGTCCAGCCGCCCTCCCGCATCACCAGACGGCGGAGCTGACTGATCGGCGGAGCTGCAACTTCCATCTTTGGACTCCTCAGCCCGCATTTATCGATCGCCCCCTCTGGCTCCACCCTGCTCGCTGCTGCTGCAGTCCCACTCCACCCAGGGGACTTTTCACATCATTCTGGCTCTGTGTGTTTCTATCTGTGGTCATGTGTTCGTGTTGATGCATGCATCAGCAACAAAAACAACAACATGTAAATAGTCTAAAGGTTAAATAATTCCTGGAGGTTCCATCCCACCATCTTTGTTTACTTGATGAATTGTATTTTTAAATTAAAAAAAGAGAACTTTTGACTGTTTTATACGTTACACAGAGTACTTCAGAGGCACTATTGGTGCATTAAATGAATATAACTTAGACAAAAACATTCTTTAAATATGCAGTTATAAAAATATAAACAGTATGAAAATGTCTTCAAATGGTCTACTCAGACACAGGACAGTATATACATGTTACAGATAGTGAGGCCTTATTTCATGGGGATTCAATATAGGGCTGCGACTAACCATTATTTTCATTGTCGATTAATCTGTTGATTATTTTTCTGGATTAATCGATTAGTTGTTTGGTCTATAAAATGTCCATCAGTGTTTCCCAAAGCCCAAGATGACGTCCTCAAATGTCTTGTTTTGTCCACAACTCAGTTATTCAGTTTACTGTCATAGAGGAGTAAAGAAACCAGAAAATATTCACATTTAAGAAGCTGGAATCAGAATTTTGACTTTTTTCTAAAGAAATTTCTCAAACCAATTAAAGATTATCAACGTAGTTGGAGATTAATTTAATAGCTGACAACTAATCGATTAATCGTTGCAGCTCTGGCTTCAATTACTGACAACCAACACTTGCTGCAGTTTAGGAATATAAGGAATTTAACCATATGAATACAACATTTTAGATGTCTGATTATTGTGTTTGTGGGAGCCATTTTTGTTTGTTTTAAAGAACTACAAGGCGTCGCAGTTTGAGTTTTAAATGATGCAATCACTGTGCGACCCTCACATTTACACATGGGAGAAGTTTTTCATCTCCTTTTGTTTAGGCAACAAACCTACTTGGTTAAGTTTAGGTAAAAAGATGATGGTTGTGTTTAAATAAACCCTTTCTGGCAGAAAGCCCTGAAGGCAACCTTCTCCCAGGTGCTCATCATTTAGAAGCAGACACAGGTGTGTGACATGAGGCCACCGAGAAGGAATTGTTTTTCTATTTCAACTGCTCTCAAGCAAGCTGTATGCCAGAGGATTACGTTTATTTCACTTTAGTTTTTGATGTTGAATAAAGTTTTTCTTTGCGTACTTTGATGGATGCATCAAACTACAGTTTATTTATTTTGTTAAAAGCGTAACACACTGCACATTCGCCTGCTGCAACCCAAACCTCGACCTTCAATCAACTCCGCAAGTAAGTGATGCACAAGTGTGTCCATTGAGCTCAACTACATGACTGAGAGCCATGAAGGTGTTTAAACAGCTCATCGGTGATTACACAAATTTACTTTTCTCTGAACTAGAGCTGAAACAATCGATTAGACTCAACAGAAAATTACTTCATTGGTTCCAGTTAAATTGAATATCTTTGGATTTGATAAATTATAAGAAAATTATAAATAAAGTATTTCACTATTTTCTAGATGAAATGATTAATTGAGAAACTAATCAGTACATTAATTGATAATGACAATAATGGTTAATGGCAGCCCTACCCTGAATTAATTATTACCAGCAGTAATTCATGTAGAGATAAACCATCCTAGGCCATCACAATCATAACAATGTATATCTCACATATTCAGATTTGGCTGGAGACGGCCACAGCTTTACAAAAATACTTACAATACTTAAAGGTCTTCTTGATAACATTTCTGTGTAGATGAATATTCAAATAATAATAATAATAATAATACATACACAGCTTTCAGAAAGGTGCTGAATAAAAGTATGGCTTTTCCTCAAAAATAAAATTATTAAAGATTTTGGCGGGTCTGAAATGAATGTTTTGTTTATCTCTGTGGAAGATATCTGACGTTTGGTTCCCACTCCTAACAAGGCTTGTGAGCCAATAGTAAAACGACGTTGGTACTCTTGGTCGTCAGTTAGTGTGGAAAAAACGGATAAATGGCTGAGATTGACGGTAAGTGCCTGACAATGACTTGTTATGAAGTGAATGCAGTGGAACGGGGGAGGGAGGATGTGACATCAATGTTATCAATAGCACCTTTAAGTACAAAATGTTTTTTGAGCTGGAAAAGTTATGGTTGTTTTGTACATTTTATTCCCTCATGTTACTGCCGTTGCAATTTAGTTTTTTAGATACTTCAGTCAAGCTTTAGTATCATTTGACATCAAAGTACCATTAAAGACTTGCTTTTCTTACATTAACTTAATAAAAACTGTGACAATAACTTTATTTGTTCAGAATAAAAGTGCAGTTACTGAGGGCCTTAACGTTTGTTTGTGAGAACAGATCTAACAGACAGATTTGGAGAGCGGAAATGGCAGAAAAAAGGCTGCATTGTCTCACTTCAGTTATCTTCCACTCGGGCCCTTTTAAACTCAAGTTATGGCTGTTCTGACCAAACACTGCAACATCCCTCAGGCGGTCCGTTGGACCTCTCACACAGCTGGGGCCCGCGGGGCCAGTTATCCGTCAGTGTTTCTTGATGCTGGTCTTGAATTAAACACCACAGTGGTGCTGAGCGGCGCTGCTATGAGTTATCGTCTTGTAGAATCTGAAAAGACAAAAAGCAGATGGTTCATACTGGGACTGTTCAACGGGACAAACCATGTAATCTACAATCATCACGGTAATTGCTCCGTCTGGCTGCCACCACTTCTCTCTCAACCTCTCTTTTGCTCTTCTTCTTCTTCTTTATTTGAATCATCATCTCTTTCTTATTCTCTGCGTATCACCCCCTGCCCTCCTCTGCTACCTTTCTCTCAAGGTAATCAATGTGAACCTGTCACGGTTTGTGAGCAAAGACATTATTCAGGAGACAGCGTGTGCCCCGTAAAGCACAAAAAAAACCTGGAGACTGCTGAGCTAATTGAGTCAGGTAGAGCGAAGGTTTCTGTGAGTTCAAGGACTGAGCGGCGGAGAGGATGTGGCTGAAGGATCTGAACTCCTCACAAAAGTCACATAAACACACAGAAGATGCCGGGGCCTCTGCGTGCCATTTGGCCCGAGTTATTTTAGTGAAGAGGGGCTCCTCACGCCAGGAGAAAACAAAAGGACCACATTACAGTGGGCCGTTAATTGCATTTACATGCTCATTTCTCTTTGTTGTGGTCATCAGCTTCAGATCAAGTCTACATCGTTAAAATATGTAATAAAAATCAGAGTGCATCAACTTTTTATGCTCCCACTTCTGGGCCAGTAAAGTCGAAACCGCACATTTTACCTTATCATAAAGTACGGACTGAAACTTCACAGAGCCAACCAGTCTGCTTTGTGTTTGTAGAAATGCTGACCACATGGCATAACAAAGGCAGGGTCAGAAATTCAGTTCAGGACTTCAATGCAGCAGTGGCTGACAGTGTGTGTGTGTGTGTGAGTGCAGCTTAGCAGAGATAATGAAAAGAGAGAGAGTAAGAGAGTGCTTGTGCTTACCTACCTGGTTGCGCGTTCTGTGTGATTTCTGCAACCACACCCTCCACTGATCGTACAGTTTGATTGACATGCCACTGCAGCCGGACGCGTGCTTGCGGACCCAGCCGAAGAACTGCTTGAGTTCCCGCCGCAGGGTGGAGTTCTGCTCACCAGGCTTCGGATCACAGGAGCCGCTCTGCAGGCGCTCTGAGTGAGGAGGAGGAGGAGGAGAGTGTGTGAGGGAGTAAAGGAAGAGGTGAGAGAGAGGGGGGAGGATGAGAAAACAGCGTCAAGGTTATAGTTAGGACGTTAAGTGTTAGTGCAAGGTGGTGTAGGCCTGTAGATTATGCACCGGCGGCTTACTATGTCATGTGTCAGCATGAATGTGATCGACATGGTTCCTCGTTTTTGGCACTTTTTCAATAATTATGGATTGGTGTAAACACCAAAAGTAAAATAAAAAATCAACACATAAAACACAAGATAAAAATACAATAGAACAGACACCTTCACTCTTCTAATAAATAAATATGTGGTGGAGCTGCAAGTAATGATCGTTTCCCCTTTTGATTAATCTACTTGACTGTTAGTATTATGGTTTGAACTGTTTTAATTGTCCTGTATGTACCCAGACCTCTCTGGAAAGCAGTACTGATACTGAGTAGATGAACCTGGTGAAGTAAATTGAAGTGTTTTCAGGCTCTGGGGGAGGTGATATCAGTCGGTCTGATGGTCGGTCCACCACTTTGGTCCAGACTGAAATATCTTTACAACTACTGGATGGGTTGCCATGAAATTCTGGACACACGTTCATGTTCCTCACAGGTAAATTGTAATAACTTTGGTGATCTCCTGACTTCTCATCTAGCGCTAAATTTCCATTTGTTTGTTTGATACTTTAGTTTATGACCAAACCTTCAAAGCTAATGACATCCAGTGGGCTATCTCCAGGTCTGAAAAGTGAAGCCAATGCTGAAGTGCCTTAAACTTGCATTCTCTCTAACAGCCAGCAGGGGGCAACTCCTGCAGGGGATGCTCTAGAGGGCGTGGCTATCTTGTGATTGACAGGTCACTACCACTTTTTTATGATCAATACAATAATTGTTTAGCCTATAAAACAATAACTAATGTCGATCACAACTTACCCGAGTCCAAAGTTTTTGTAGGATAGATATGACACTTTTCTAATATCAGTCTCAAACCTTAAGATAATGCTCTGGTGTACTATCAAAATAAATTTAATATAGAAACATTTACAGTAGCACATGTCACCTCTCAGAGGCTTCTGGGAAAAATGTTAAATGTTGTTTAATTTCACAAAGCGAGATGTGAACAGTTTATATAAAGATAAGTGTTTGTCAGTGTAACGTCCTGAACTGTGGAGGTGATGTACCGTACTTCTATTTCTGCAGAGCAAAAGCTACTGAAAGTCGTAAGTCTGCTACAATCAATTCTTTGTGGCAAACAACAGAACCCGATAACGACTTCCTCCCCCTGGGGAGCAAATACCGCATGACCTATGTAAGTCATTATCTGCTCCTCCTGCTCCCAAACCTGCTTCCACTCAGGCTTTATAGGCCCTGCGTGTGCCGCGGACAGACAACCCGCTTTTTTTAACTTGATCAATCTTTGAAGCCGACGACAAAAATCTATCAAAATGTCCCCCTGGCTCTCTGCAGTTCCTTCTAATCCTCTGCTGGGAGATCTCTATCAAGCCTATTGATGTTTGCTTTCTCCTGGGTCACATGCGGTTTGGATCTGCTTGTTCAGGATGTTGAAACGATAAGGACTTTGTTTTTTTCTGGCTTTAATTGGCAATGAAAGGTTGATTATTAGAATGGTCAAGATTTGTGGGCATCACAGACGTCTGGGAAGCTTTTAAAAGCCATTTAAAGACATGAGTCAGACTATGAAAGGAAAGATGGATGTGGCTGTGGGTTTGGAGCGGGTTGTCCACTAATCAGAAGATCGGCTTCTCCAGTCCGCATGTGGAAGTGTCCTTGGGCAAGATACTTAACCCCGAATTGCTCCCGAAGGCTGTGCCATCAGTGTGTGAATGAATGAATATTTAGATTAGATCCTGATGGGCATCAGAGTATGAATGTGTATGTGAATGTTGACATATAGCGTAAAGGCCCTGACACACTAGAGCTCTAGTCTGCCCGTGTCAGAGGTTTTAACATGTTGAATCATCGGCGGAGCTCGTCAGTGAGAGAAATCACTCTGATTGGATGTTCAGCTTAAACGAATCAGTGCATGAGAAGAGAAATGGAAGTGAGGAAAGCAAGCCAACGGATATTTTATATACACGGATATTTTCACAACGACATGGCCATCTGGAATGAAGCTAAGTGGTGAATGAGAGTGGTGTGAAAATGGTCGGCAAACGCCGCTTTGTTTCATGTATGTATCATAACAGCGGCTTGTATATCCACCGTCCTCGGTCTTTCGGTTTCCCTTTTTGAATGATGAATACAGACTACCAAACTACACTACTAAAGCGCTTTTGAGTGGTTGCAAGACTAGAAAGGGGCTCTATAAATGCAAGTCCATTTACCATTTACACTTATAAACATTTGGTGGATTTTGTATTGAATGTCTATAAAACACAGTTTTATTTAGTCAGTCTTGTATTAAATTTTCCTCTGTGATGTACTCACCACTGCTGGGTGTGGAAGCGGCGGCCGGGTGGCTCCAGTCACTCCAGATGCCGGGCTTCCTGGAGCCGTAGATGCCCACTGGGTTGCACCTCACCTGGACAAAATAGACGGTCCCGGGCCGGAGGCCTGCCAGCCGACATGACGTCTGGTTACCGACATCGTCCACCACCTGTGAGAGGGAACAAAATGACAAAGAGGATGTCATAAAAACGGTAGTAGCAGAGTCAAAATCCTTCTATTTGCCGTATCTTTTCTCAATGTTTTTATTTTTTTTCATCTGCCTATAGCACAGGTGAAACGGATATTTCATGATCACTGTTTCTGACTTCTGCATTTTAACAGTAGTGTGGATATTTAAACATTATTTGCTTTATCCTCTCATTCTATGATGCATCCACAACTCAAAGATATGACTGTATGTACCTACAGCAGAGACAAAACCCCAAAGAAGCAGTTTTAAAGTTTCTAAAAGCTTCACTACTGCACGTTTGGATGACAGCCAGCGTTTAAAATGAACCAGCCAAGAGGTGAGCAGCAGTCAAGGTTTTATTTGCTTTGTAATGAAAGCACACGCAGGAGGCTAAAGATCAGTCAATGCTGCACCTCCAAATAGTTCCACAGCTGCCTCAGAGGTGTCGTAGCTACGGAGAGAGTTTGTGTGTGCGGACCACCTTCCATTCAGAGCTGTCCTCCAGTCTGTAGCGGATCTGGTATTTGGCCTGAAACAGGATGTCCTTGAGCTCGGGGGGGCTGGCCCAGCGGACCGTCAGCTGGTCCTCGAGGTCGCCGACGCGACTCAGCTGCACGTTGGCAGGAGGGTCAGTGGTCACTGCACCAACAAGGACAGGTGTTGAAACGTTAGCAGATGTACAGTAATCGAGGCATTGATGCAGGATAGGAGAGGTCTGAATGACCTCTAGAGAGAGATAAACCCTACAGTGGATACTGTATTATAACACTGAGGGCAGACAAACATCAGACCTCATCATTCTTCATGGTGAGAATGATCAGTGCTGAGTCCGCAATCTACCATCTGTCTCATATACTGTACAAAAACAATTTTTATTTACTTTACTGTTTTTGCACAAATTACCTTAAAGGTTCTCTATATGAAATTACGAGCATTAATATAGCAGAAAATAACTATTTGCTATGTAAAGATATAGAGGAGTAATGTCTACCTGAGCAGAGAACGAAGTCACTCTCCATAAATATGTGTTATAATCTTCTCTGTGCTGCTTTCACGTAGCCGGGCCAGCCTCATGTGCCTTTTTGTGCAGGTTAGTGCATGTGAGCGTGCCCCACTGGCTAGCTAACGGACGGCGCTCTGCACTGCTCTCATATGGCGGTTAGCGCTAATAACGCCGTCCCGACCCACAACATCGTTGCCGAAGTGTAGCACCAACCCTCAGGTTCCCCCCCACTGTCAGCTCTGTCAGCACTGTTGCCGTTGTTTGCGCCATTAGCTCTGAGCCCAATCCCCACCAGGAAGAGCGCCGGGCTTTGAACCAAATTTTTGTAGTGGTCAAATGGTGGTACGACAACTTCCATGTCCGTCACGTGATGCCACTGGGCCCAAAAAGACTTTTAACCGTAGCTTCACATTGGGAAAGAGACGTCAGTAACTCAATTTATTTTTGAGGTAAATCAACTTTCCAGTACGAACACTTGAAAAGCCCTTATTTAAATAACTAGGTCCTAAAAAGTTGTAAAATACACTAATAACTGAATGCAGAGTTATTTCCCTTCCTCTGTTCATGTGAGTGAGACCCAGACCGAGGCTGGAGCGAGGGCTGGGAGGCGGAGTTAAAGGAAACGCTACTGTGCCTGCTCTATGGGCCCAATGGATGCGGAAGATCGCCGGATGATTCGGGAACTTCATCACTCGGCAGTTGAGCCATTTTGGCTTCATGCGCCACTGAGCAACTCTCATAGGAATGAACGGGAGCCTCCAACGCTGCATCCAGTTCTCTTTATACATCAATGGCCGGCTCAGCCTTCGCCATGTTGAGAGCCATGGGGAGGCAATCCCTCTGCTCTGAATATCAAATTTAGCACCTTAAACAGGACAGCTCCACATTGGAAGGCAAGGGAACTAATTTTCCAACGATTATAGAAAGTGTCTAATTTAAAAAAATATTTTCCAGAAGTCCGTCACCGTTGGACATTCTCGTACCATTTGTAGAGGTTCATTAGAACAACAAATAAGTAGAAGATATAAGTATTTTCATTTAAAAATATAAAAATGTCACTTGACTTCCCCTCCTGTACAGACTGGCTGGGTGGCTCTAGTTCAGTCTGTACTTCCTGTAGAGAGCGCGTTGTTCCCTCAGTCAAACATTTTACCTTCTGCAATAAAAGGCTGCAAACAAATCAAGTGCTTTGAAGGGATCTTATTAAAGAACTTGTAAAAGTCTTTCCTGTTTGCAAGACATCCTTCACTGCTGCTGTCGCGTGCATGAAGCTCTTTTTCAGCTTTATTTGTTCTGTCGCATTCAGCTCAAGAGAGAGAAAGAGAGAGAGAGAGAGGGGAACCAAGCCAGAACAAATATACTCCCAGCTTATTGTTTCTGTTATTGAGGCAGTGCAATGCATCATACATGTGGCAACGCTTCTCCTTCTCCTCCAACACACTCACAGCTCCAAGTTATCCTTCAGTGTGCAGAGAGGATGAATGGAGGGAGAGGATGCCCAGTCACAGACACAATAAACACTGCTTTCGAAATGTGGCGCTCGACTCGCTGGAGGCCACAACACCTGCCATCGCTCGTACATCATAACCTCAACTTATCGCTGGGAAGCCTGCAAAGCTTTTTACCAGAGAGGCTTCGGATGTGCGGTTAACTTTTACAACAAAACGGTTTATCTTTGAGAGTAGCAGCCTGAACCTATAATGCTGTTGGAGGGAGCCAACCTTAAAAATAAATCCCCCTCTCCTCTAGAGAAGTGTGTTCGCCATATGCAGCAGATCTGCAGACAAACAAATGGAAGAAAGGACAGGAAAACACATCCTCAAAAGCTTTGCTCACCCACCTACATCGAGGATGTCCAGGGTGGTGATGTCAGAGGTGGCAGAGCCCAGCTGATTGGCTGCCTCCACCCAGATCTCATAGGGGGTGAAGAGGGCGAGGTTGCGGGGGATGTAGCAGGAGTACCGCTGCCTCCCCGTGCTGTAAATCTCACACTCCTTCTCTCTCCCGTACCACCTGGACAAAAAAACAAACACAATGACCAAAATAAACTCTGACGTTTTGTTTCTGATTGACTATTTTTTTAACAGTTTAACACACGAGCGACACAACACACTGCAGCCTCTGAGCCCAGTGTGCGTGTTGCAGATGATAAACTACTACTCACTACCTGAGCGGTGTCGGACGAGGTGAGCACCTTGTGAGCTGCTGCAGGTCGAGGGCGCTCACCTCAATTTGTACTTGAGGGTGTATTTGGTTTGGACGTGGGTCTCGCCCCGCCCCCCCGGGCGCCACTTGCAGCTCAAGTCCTTTGTGTTGTGGGACCAACACGTTAAATTGACTGGCTTTTCTGGAGGCCCTGGAGGGGGGAAACAAGAACAATGAAAAAACAATTTTTAAAGAGACATGAAGCAAACAAACCTCTGTTTCAAATGTTGAAATCAAGTTAAAAAGTGGTGAAGGCAAATAAAATACAACTACTTAGTGATAAAGGTACAGTGTGTAGGATTGAGGAGGATTTATTGGCTGAAATTGAATATAATATTCATAACTATTTGGCCCTATTCTTATCCACATTGCTTAGCAACATATTCAGGGTTTTTGTGTGTATATTAACACCATAGAAAATGTGGTTGTGCTCAAAAAGAGACAATTAAGAAAATCAACATGCTTTTTTAGACTGTTTAACAAACCACAACTTTATAGAACTGAGCTCACAACATAGGTTTTTCAATTTCATTATGTCATATACACACTATCGCCTCCTATAAGCCTCCTGGCACCAGGTGCATCTCAATGAGACATGTCCATATGACTCTGCACAGACAAAACAGCCTCCACTTACTGCCCACATAGAGACAGGAACCAGCCAGGACGTGTCCGTCTGCTCCGTGACACACCAGGTTGTCTCCGGACTGCTGCCGGGAGCCGTTGAGGTTGTGAAGGGTGACGCTCAGGGTGTCGGGGCTCACCACGCTGTAGGTGCTGCTGGACAGACTCAACCCGTTCAGGGTCCAGTACAACGAGCTAGAGCGGAGGCCGAGCTCGGGGCTCAGGGTGCACGTGGCTGTCAGACTGGAGCCGATGGGCAGGACGGGATCCTGAGGGGAGATCACTGCTACGTCTGGGGAGGGTGGAAACACATGTACATAGTATTAAAAACTTTACTTTTCTTCATGTCATGCTTTCATTGAATTCTATTAGTGAAAAATGTCCCAGAGCCAAAGGTGATGACCTCAAATTTTTTGTGGGCTTCCTAAAGATTCAACAAGCCATGCAGATTTGGCTCCCCGTCCTATGTCACTTGCAGGCTCATTAGAATATATATCGCCCACAGCTTGAGAACTACCTGTGTGTTCCAATACCCATACTATTACCAGACTATTAAGTGTGCCAGTAAAAGATTTAGTATGTCCCAATATGTCAAAAGCAGTATGCCAAAAATACCAGGATGTCCTACTACATCCGGTCACATTTTGCAGTATGCAAGCCAGCATTCTTTTCTGGTTATTCTGAACCACAATCCTCTGTGCAGCAGATTTGATTCGAGGAAGAGGGTCAAACTTCAAGACGCAATGTTACTGTATGACAAAATAGTGTGTCCCAACAGTACGTACTTTGTAAGGGCAGCTGCAGTATGTACTAAAAGTAAAAAAGAAAAAGTATGCGATTCGGAACGCACCCTATACTTCTGCAAAGGTGCACCGTATTTTTCTCACTAGCCAATCAGGGCAGACCGGGCTTCTTAAAGAGACAGGCGCTAAAACGGAGCGTTTCAGACAGAGGGTGAACACAGGTATATTCAGACAGACAGTATGAGGAAAATAATGTGTTTTTTGAACATTAAAGCATGAAAAATGTTCTAGTAGAAACACAAAATGCAAGTATGAACCCGAAAATAAGCATGATATGTCCCCTTTAATTTTCATTGATTTGACTCTCCTTAATAACATGCATTAGGTCCTGGGCGGCTGTTAGTCTGTGTAGTTTGATTTGTTTCAGCGTTGAACACACAGTGTCCAAATCTCTTGCCAACCGTAAGGGAACTTTATGTTTGTGCGAGGAGGAGGAGGAGGAGGAGGAGTGCGGCAGCACTGCACCACAACAGAGCAGGAGCTCAGCACATATTTATGACCCAGTAATGAAGTGGATTTATGGAGCCTCAGTAGGATCAGTCAGAGAGGTCATCCCAGTTGTGTCGGTGAAATCCTTGAATGCTTTTCCATACCGCGACCCCTCTTATACGTAAAATTTGCCTTTATGATTGATGCACATGAGAAATGTTACCACTGGGCTCCTTCGTCTCAGAGATACGAGGGTTAATGTGTAGAGTTTTATTAACCGTGCTCCAGGTGGGCGGTGGACAAGCTTTCCAACATATGTGCTGTTTCCAGCCTCACTGGATTCAGTAGCATCTAATATGAAGACTCATGTACAGACATGAAAACTGTGTCTACAAAGAAGAGTGAGGATTGACCTTTGGGCCTCAGTGAGTGGGAGTCAATATAAAACATAATAAACATACATGTGTTTTACATATTTCATCACACATACAGAAGCTTCTTGCAGATTATTCTCTCAGTCTCATGATTATGAATCTCTGCTTGGTAATAACTTGGAATATTGTTATCTTTCCTTCACGCAACAGCGCTGATGAACACCGTTTATTTCAATTTGTTTCATCAGCTACAACACCAGCACCATGTCTAATAGGTCTTGCTCTCAGTCTAATCCACCGTTACGTACACAATAACTTCTAATCATTACTCTCATGTTCATGTGGTGTCACTTTATCTGGATGTATTTTAGTGGCGAATGCTAAAATTACGCAATATTTTTGTTTTGTTGAGACTATCAGTTGGTTACAGTGCAATCCCAAATAAATAAGCATTATGGTGATTTGATGACACTGAGACAATATATATATTTGTCAGTTGTCAGAGATTTTTCCGTACTGTTGATACCGTGGTAGCTATTAATATTTCTGGATGTATTAGCGGTCCTTGTAGACAATATTGAATTTTCATCTGAGGTAGACCCCTAAATTATCAGCTGACTTTTCAAGATTCAAGAACTTTATTGTCATTATGCAAACATAACAAAATTGCATTTGCAAAGACTACACACATATATATATAAGGCATGAATGAGATAAAAGATTGGTAATAAATATCAGCAATAAAAAGTGTAGAATCATGAGCAAAATAGTGTAATATGAGTATAATATACATATGAGACTATAGTTTCTTGCAAATACTTTGGTGTATGTGTCAGCTGATAAATAAGAATTTGCATTACAGAAATATCAAAGATTAGATATTTTATGTTTGCGGACACATTTAGAAAGTATCTCCATAATATAATTTGTTCACCAGAAAGCACTGACTAGTTTTTTTTAACTGTAAAATGTCCTGGTCACATAAAAAGTAAGAAATTAAGGAATCTTTTTGTTGTTTTTATGGTTTTTACTATGCAGTATATTGATTGTACAGCACTTTGGTCAACTGCTGCTGTTTTTAAACGCTTTACAAATAAATTTAGATTGGATTATGTTTATGTTAAAAAAAGAATATTAGCTGATGTATAGTTGTCTGATTTTTTTTTTAAACTGTCTTACATTAATAGTGATAATCGTGTCCAAAATCCACTAGGTCCAACCGTCATTTTTAATATAATTTTTTTATTAATTTTGATGAAGTTTCTTGATTACACAGCTATTTAATTCATTTCTTTTTCAAAAGCTAATATTCCCAATATATACACTTTCTCTATCGATTTTCCATAAAATGTAGTATAGCAATATATCAATATCGCTTTTATCCACATTGCCTCCTCCTAATAAATAAGCACAGGAAATTCTGTAAAATCCACCTCCTGTGGATTTTACAGAATTTCCAATTATGATTATTATGATTATTATGATTATTATTATTATTATTATTATTATGATTATTATTATTATTATTATTATTATAGGTGGGCTGATAATAACACCCGGGCAGGTGAAACTTGCAAAAAAATGACACCCTTTGCGCTAATTTTAATTTAATTAATTTAAGACTGGTTCTGTTGGTTTGGAGCCTCCATACAGCAGCAGCTCCCTCTGGGAAACACTGGTTTCACCTTTAACTTTAACTTTAACACACACACACGGTCCGCAGCGACAGAACCGCGGTACCGTTCAGCAGGTTGTGTCGGTCTGTCAGTTGACTAACAGTTTGCTACTTACGTGTGGAGGACAGCAGCACATGAGGAACCAGGAGGAGGAACATGAAGGAGAACATGAAGGAAAACATGGTTCTTTCTGCTGCCTTCTTCTCCCTCTCGGTCCTTTTACCGAGTGTCCAGGACGTGAGGAGCAGACCGGAGGAACCGGAGCAGCTTCACTCTCCGGCGGATCCTCTCAGACCAAATGTTGCTCCTCACTGGAAGTCTGGAGACTAAACTGACTGACTGCTGCTGCTGCTGGAGAGGAAACACGAGGTTTGTTCCTCTGAACTCTTCACTGACTGACTCTGCTGCTGCTGTTCTACTCTGTTCTGGTTCTGTTAGTTTGCTCCTCCCTTAATGTTTCCACTGTTACAATCATTAGTGCTGCTCAGTGTGTCCACTCCACTATAGTGTGTACAAGAAACCCCATGAACACTTAGGGCTGTCTTAAGGGCTGATTAATTGCAAATTAATTGCACATCTGTTCAAAATGTACCTTAAAGGGAGATTTGTCAAGTATTTAATATTCTTATCAACATGAGCAAATATGCTTGCTTTATGTATGTATATATTTATTATTGTAAATCAATTAACAACACAAAATAATGACAAATATTGTCCAGAAACCCTCACAGGTACTGCATTTAGCATAAACAAATATGCTCAAATCATAACATGGCAAACTGCAGCCCAACAGGCAACAACAGCTGTCAGTGTGTCAGTGTGCTGACTTGACTATTACTTGCCCCAAACTGCATGTGATTATCATAAAGTGGGCATGTCTGTAAAGGGGACTCGTGGGTACCCATAGAAACCCATTTTCATTCACATATCTTGAGGTCAGAGGTCAAGGAACCCCTTTGAAAATGGACAAACCAGTTTTTCCTCGCCAAAATTTAGCGTATGTTTGGAGCGTTATTTAACCTCTTTGGCAAAAAGCTAGTATGACATGATTGGTACCAATGGATCTTTAGGTTTTCTATAGTTTCATATGATACCAGTATCTTCACTGTAGCTTTAAAACCTAAAATCGCAAATTGCATTAATGCGATAAAGAAATTAGTGGCGTTAAAACAAATTTGCATAAACAGCGTTATTACCGACTTGAGAAAGTGTGCTCCGGCTGGTGGGTGCTGCTTGGTATTTCCTAAACTGATCTCAACATGGCTGCCGGGTCACAAACTTTCTCATTTTACAGCTAAACAGTACACTACAAGATGTTTATGAAAACATTTGTGGAGAGAAATAGGCATTACAGTAACAGAATATTGATTCATATTTGATCAGCGCTGCCTAGTTTGACCGTTTGGTCGGAGTTTGCCAGTGATTGACAGCTGCTCAGAGACGGCAAGGATCCAGCTTGGCTCAGATTATCTGTTTCATGTACTACTGTCAGGATATAGCGACCGTTTTATAAAAATAACTTTTTTTTTTAAAATCATATTTGCTCCAACCTGCCTACTCCAGCTTTAATGTTCAAGAAACTGTCTTCGTCTGAAACGATCGGTCAACCGAACCAAACTCTTCGGACTACGCTCCAGCTCCGCTCAAACTAGCTTTGTTTGAGGGCGGGCCAAATAAGCTGTTATGCAAATATGTTACTTGGTGACATCACCACATTATACAGTAGAAAATGCAGGACTTGAAGCAAGGCGTTTCAGGAGCAGTGTTTCTGTGAGTGGGCGAGAGTAACTCCCAGTGATGTGGACTTTGAGCTTTGTAACTTTGCAGACCTTTTACATGCATAAAATACTATATTACACACTAAAGGAAAGGGGAAAAGGCATAATAGGTCTTCTTTAATCTCTCCTCAGCTGATATGTGTTGTGTGTTCCAGCAGGATCTTTACATTCAGCCGATCATTGATTATGTTTGAACTGTCAATACTTGAACAAAACGCTCCATCTGTCTGCTCCGTGCAGGACATCTGCTCCTCCTTTACGATCTCTGACACATTTTTATGAATGTCACCACTGACACATTGTGCACTGCAGTGAAGGCAGCTCTGCAGGTTGTGTGTGTGTGTGTTTGTGTGTGTCTGTGTGTGTGCGTGCGTGAGAGTGTGTGTGTGTGTTTTTGGTTTGTGTGTGTGTGTGTGTGTGTGTGTGTGTGTGTGTGTGTGTGTCAACGTAAAGCAACAGAGCTAAAGTTAAAGATGAAGTCAGTGTTTCTCAGAGGGAGCTGCTGCTGTATGGAGGCTCCAAACCAATAGAATCAGTTTTAAATCAATTAAATTATTAAATGTATAAGTTAAATACCTATCATACCAAGAAACTTAATCAAATTAATGCAAAAAAAACATATATTAAAAGATTACAGTCTGACCTCGTGGATTATGAGACCAATATCATTATTAATATAAGACCGTAGAAAAAAATCGTATAGCTATACATCAGCCAATATTACTTTTTTAACGTAAACGGAATCCATAATTTATTTGTAAGGCACATTTAAAAACGTGTGTGTCTGTGTGTGTGTGTGTGTGTGTGTGTCTGTGTGCCTGTGTGTGTCTTTTTGTGTGTGTGTGTGTGTGTGTCTGTTTGTGTGTCTGTGTGTGTCTGTGTGTATGTGTATGTATGTGTCTGTGTGTGTGTCTGTGTGTGTGTGTGTATGTGTGTATGTGTGTGTTTGGTGGGGGCAGCTTGTGCGTGATGATGATGATGATGATGAAGATGATGAAGATGATGAAGATGATGATGATGATGCGCGTGACGCCACGAGCAGGAGCAGATCAGAGGAGCAGCAGACAGACAGACAGACAGACAGGACCAGGCTGATCGAGGCAGCAGCATCATCATCTGCACCGACCAGCAGCAGCAGCAGCAGCAGCCACAAAGGAGCTCAGTGCTGGTTGAAGCAGCTCTCCTCTCCTCCTCTTCCTCCTCCTCCTCCTCCTCTTCTCTCCCGGGTTTAGATGCTCCGGCTCGGTGTAAAGATGTTCGGCTTGTCGGCCCTGCTCTCGGTGCTCCTCGCCGGGCTCGCCTCGGCGTCTTCGGATCTGTTCGACAACCAACTGGGCGACATCAACTACTGCAAGAAGCAATGCCAGCTCACCATCAAGAACAAAAGCCCTGCTAAAGTAAGTTATTCCTGTTCATGCTGTTAACGGAGGAGGAGGCTGCAGAAAAGCGCATTATCAGCACACGAGATCCGACGTTTGCACCGCCTGCACCGACACACACACTGACAATATATATTATGCATCGAAAAAAAACTATATATTTACAAGATAAATGTAAAATAAATGTGTTTATGTCTGTGCGTAATGACCGATTTTCCGCTGCAGCCTCCTCTTTGGATGCTTGCAGCGCGCAATTAGGCCGAAAGATGGATGCAGCTCATTTTCTTTCTGCAGCTTCCAGACTCGTCCAAGAAGTGAGCTGCATTCAGTCAGCTCATCTCCAGATGCTTTAAAGCTGCGCCAATAATTGATCATTCCTTAATCCTGCAATTAAGATGAAGCAATGCAGAGGCAGCATGCGAATATAGCGCAGGATCAGGTGTGAACCATGAAACAAATTCTCCTTTATTGACATTTTTACGCAGCATCTTGCTGCTTATAGACGAGGCCAGACTGGACACGAGCAGGATGGTAGACTGTGAATCTCACCATGAGTTTAAGCCTTGCATATATTTCCAGTATTGGATGTTTTTCCTTCCTCCTCCTCCTCCTCCTCCTCCTGCTGCCTCCTTCAGGTGTGGTTCATGCATCCTGCAGGAGCAGCAAAGCGGATCACAGTCACCTGCTTTGAAGATTGTGATTGGAAACGAGCGATTTTGGGCATATATGTCGAGTTTTGGTGCAGTAACTACAGAGATGTCGAATAAGCAGTCAACTCCAACCTTTAAGCTGCAGCTTCATGGTTTGAGATGAGCACCCCTCTGTGAATAAACAGGGTCACGCAGTGAAGGATGATGACAGGCTGTAATAAACCCTTCATGGTCAGGGAAATCTCTTTGTCTCTTCTGTTCCCACAGAGGTCACCAGAGGGCGCTGTTTTTCCTTATTTCAAACCTGAGAATTAATGCATTATGACAAGAGGAAGTCCAGTAATGTGCATCTTCCTCTCTCACCAACTCATTTTCATGCTTTTTTTTTTTTTTTTACAACTGGCTCATTGTCCTTCTTATCAACTGTTTATGACAGGCGATAATACAACAGCTGCACCGTGACATTTAGAGATGCCATAACCCATCAACCCTGTCATATCTCCTAACAAGGGGCGAGTTTATACAAGAGTGCAGGAGACATCTCTAATTATTTGCATCTCCTTATCTTCTCTTGTAGGACTCCATAATGAACGCATGTCACCGCGGCTGTCGCCTCTACTCCATCTGCCAGTTCGTCAACGGCAACGCCGGCTTCAATGCCAGCAGGGAGGAGTGTCAGGGAGGTGAGTCAGTCTGTCTGTTTGAGTGACTTGCTGAGCAGGCAGAGGTCAAAGTGTAAGCTGCTGAGGCCTCAGTCGTATGTTGGGTCAAAATGAACGGCAGTGGACCGAACCCTTGCAGAAATATTGTGTATTAGCCAGTATGATTCATTTGAGTATAGAGCTGCTATGATTCATCAATTAGTTGTCAGCTATTAACTTAATCGCCAACTATTTTGATATTTGAATAATCGATTTGAGTCATTTTTTTATTATTATTATTAATTTATTCACCTTTATTTAACCAGGCAAGTCAATTAAGAACAAACTCTTATTTACAACGGCGGCCTGGCAAAAGGCAAAGCATCTTGAGGGAAGGGGGTAAAAAGAAATATCAAAAGTTAGAAAGACAGCACTGGCATACATGACAAGCATTAGATATGACAACAAGCATTACATAAAAGAAAATGCAATAAAAGCAATACAACAACTGAACAAGAGTATCAAGTAGTTAAAGTCAAACAAGCACAACAAGCTTTACATGTAACAGGAAGCAAGATATGCAGACTAGTACAACATTTATTTTTTACACAAAATAGATAAAAGAAGTCAAAATCCTCTGATTCCAGCTTCTTAAATGTGAATATTTTTCTGGTTTCTTTACTCCTCTATGACAGTAAACTGAATATCTTTGAGTTGTAGATAAAACAAGACATTTGAGGACGTCATTTTGGGCTTTGGGAAACACTGATTGACATTTTTCACTAATATCTGACGTTTTATAGACCAAACAACTAATTGATCAATCGGGAAAATAATCGACAGATTAATCGACAATGAAAACAATCGTTAGTTGCAGCCGTATTTGAGTCTACTTAGTGCAACATAATGTGTAAATTCAACATCTTATTCCAGCTATTTCTACTTGAATTGTGTCTTAAAACCTTGAAGGAGTGAGTCCTTTTGGCCCTTTTTACAAAACAGGACTCTTTTATTTTACCCAAACATCAAAATGTTGAACATAGCATCTCTGCTAAATATTGAACTGTTTCCTAAAAGCTGGCAGAGCCTCGGTGGGTATTTTCCTTGGTGTTTGAGGCTCATCGCCCTGTTTGAACTGCTGTATTGGAAATCAATGATGTGATTTGCCGTCCAGACAGCGGATGCCCCGTTGCACCCCTGTTTTAATCACGGCAACGTGGAGCGAATCGTCTCCGTGGGGGCCCGACAGATACATCTCCCTCACATCTTTATCTTTCTTCCCACATAAACAGCCTGTACCTGTTTTATTTCCTCTTATCTTCCACCCAACTGACTGCAGTGCTCCGTGTGCCCACTCTCTTTTGTGCTTTTTTCATTCTCTTTTTGCACTCTCAACCCCCTCTTCTTCTTCATGCCTCTTCTTTCATGCTTCACAACTATCTCTCTCTCTCTCTCTCTCTCTCTCTCTCTCTCTCTCTCTCCAGCCTGCCAGGAGGCATATATTAAGCTGCTGGAGCAGGAGGCCTGCTGCACCGGCTGTGCCAGCCAACCCTCTGAACCTGAGATCAAGAGGAGGAAGGTGAGAAAAATGCAAATGCAGCCAAAAGAGACAAAGTGACTTAGGATGTCAGATTATTAATATCACTACTAAGAATACAAGTGTGCACATACAGTTAGCGGTGGAGGAAGTAGTCAGATCCTTTACTTGAGTAAAAGTACTAATACCACACTGCGGAAATACTCCACTACAAGTAAAAGTCCTGCATTGAAAAATGTGACTTAGGTAAAAGTAGAAGTACCTTAAATCTGTAATTAAATACAGTACTCAAGTAAATGTACTTAGCTACATTCCAGCACTGCATACAGTATACTGAAGCACATCCAAACACAGTCAATACTTCTCCTTTTAATGGAGTACCTTGCTCTCTCTTGCAGCTAAAAGTACTAATGCCACACTGTGGAAAATACTCCACTACAAGTAAAAGTCCTGCATTGAAAATGTTACTTATGTAAAAGTATATAAGTATTATCAGGAAAATGTGGTTAAAGTATTACAAGTAAAAGTAAACAATGCAGAAAAAACTCATAAATGATTAAAAAATACATTAAAATAATTCAAAAGAAAAGCAGCAAATCTTAATGTTTGAGAAGACCGAACCATGAAATGTTGAATTGAATGATTATGAAAATACCTGCCAATTAATTTTCTGTCAATCGACTAATCGTTTCAACTCTACTTGTATAAACTGTAAGGTACTTTATAGGTACTATTTTAGAAGTTCTTCACATGTTTTGTCTGTAAAAACCTTCATTTTTAAAGTACCTAAAGCTGTCACATAAATGTAGTGCAGTAAAAAGTAGAATATTTCCCTCTGAGATGTAGTGAAGTAGTAGTATAAAGTAGCAAGTAAAGGAAATACTCAAATAAAGTTCAAGTACTTTAAATTTGTACTTAAGTACAGTACTTAGCACTGCATACAGTATATTGAAGCACATACACACACACAGTCAATACTTCTCCTAGTAATCGAGTATCTTGTTCTCTCTTCTGCAGCTCAGGGCCATGACCCTCCGCCCTAAACCCCCCTCTGTGATGGAGGCCGTGTCCGGCTGGTGCAACGACATCGTCAGCTCGGCCCAGAGCTTCATCTCCTCCACCTGGACCTTCTACCTGCAGGCTGATGATGGCAAAGTTGTGGTTTTTCAGGTAAGACCCGACAAAGTGTTTGTCCAGGACAGGTTAGCTCTAGTAGTGATCATAACTTTTTTTTATTTCTGATCTGTCTGTTCTAGGTTTAAAGATGTTAAAGTCCCATAGTGACTCTTTTGTCAGCCTCGACGTCACTCTTTTCGGTCTCAGTAAACACATGCTTCATGTTGTGAAGTTAACAAAAACATGTGCATAGCTTCAGGCACTAAAACCCCTTAGTTAGGTTTAGGAAATAATTAAATGGTTGGGCTTAAAACTACTACATTTGTACAGTGAAAATGACACTGAACGTTGTGAACACGAGACATGATCAAACAGCTGATTGTAACGTGACGCACGACAGACGAACAGCGGTCTCCTGGATGAAAGCCTCGTGTTTGTTGGACCCATCCACCACCCCTCCCATGCGCCCTTATGGTACATGTCCATAGGGACGATTTTTATCGCGAGGGATCGCCTCACTTCCCAGCTTTGGACGCTTGATGGGCTGCCACTAGACACAAGGCACTAGTCACCTGGTTAGACCAACGCTTTCCCTCGTGGGCTGCTGCTACCAGCTTTCAAACCGGAACCAACATGGCGGCTCGTTTGGAAACTTTCTTCTCTTATTTCACGAAAATAGTTCACAGAAATGTGTTTCTGAAAACATTTTATGCGAGAAATGAACCATGCAGTTGATGAATATGTCTTTATTTTGTATCAACAAGGCTTAGTTTAAAAAATTCTAGGGAGTTTGCAGAGGCGGCGAGTCGTGTCTGACGCCCGTGATTTGAATAAAGTAGCCTAGACCTCATCTTTATGCAAATGAGGAGCAGGCGACGTGACGGTCCGTCTCTCGAATCGCGTCGCCACGCTACCAGAATGCATTGCACGGCTGCTTACATAGACAATGAATAGGAAGCGTGGAAGGATATAGGATGTGGACACGTACCTTGAGTGTGTCTTTTTCGCTCTTAAAGCTGCGTCACCACACTCCTGCCGCACTTTCCCTAAGCGTTTAATATTGACACGGATGGGTTTACATTGTAGTTAATGTAAAGCTCGGTGTGTCTCTTACCGATGCGAAGGGGTGCCTTATGCGTCGGTATCGAACGCCGACGGCTGTGACAAAGCGTCAGTATTTGATGTTCTGGGAATGAGAACGGACTGGATGAGCAGCAATGGTTCCTGTGGCTGAACTGAAAAAGAAAAATAACCTCCACCTACGTTTCTCTAAACTTAATTTGCCAAAAAATCAAGAAAATATGCTGACACGTGATCTCTGCACTTGCAAAGTCCATTTTTAAAAGTGAGCCTGTTTTGGTTGAAGTCCATGCAACACATTTCATACCAGTGATCAGTGAACAAATGCAAAGAAAAGCACAGAATACACCAATATGTGTATTTTTTTTTACAGTTTTTGTCTCTGTTGCATGAATCAGAATTAATTAAAGAATCATATGTTGTAGCAAATTCTTTTTTTTAGCTGTAAATCTGCAAAATGTCACCTCATCATTCTGAATATCTGCACCGTCAACAGAGTTGGATCTTTAAGTGCTTCGCTGGAAAATACACAGACAAATAAAAGCTCCATAAAGTAACTATCCTCATACGCTGACTATATTATGGCCCACTGAGTCATGCTGGTGGAAAATTTGATTAAAAATAAGATTAATATCAAAGCTTTTTCATGTCGTGTGTTTTTTAGCCGGAGGTTAAAAGCAAGCAAGTGGACCTTTATAGATTATTAGTTGAGCTAACCTCTGCTTCCTGTTAAGATAGTGAAATATATCCTCTGAGCTATGCGGTGCCGTAGAGCTTGGGTCACTGCCAAAACAACTCACAGCCCATTTTAGAGTCGGTGCATCTGTGAAGGTTGAGTGAGCAAGGGCACGCAGCGGGGTGGGGACAAGGTGGCTGAATCCAGAGAGCTGCAAACGTTTTTTTTTTTCTTCACCACTTTAATTGTTTATAAATGTCCTTTCAAATTATGTCACTTTCCCTCAGCACCATGCATATTTGATAAGCGGCAGGGCTAGCTGTGGTGAACTCGCCTCAGGACAGAAACTCACTGATTTAGGAGAGAGTGGACTAAAGAATAAAGTTCTGGCTGGGGACAAAAAAACTTTTCAGAAGTTAAATTCTGTGAAGTGAACGGAGCTGACAGACTCACTGGTCATGATCACCCCCACATAGGAGGTTATATTTTGGCTCCGTTGGTTTGTCTGTTTGTTGAATAATTCAAAGACTGTTAAAGTGGTTGAAAGTTTGGCCAGTAATTATTCTTTGGTCTGCATCAAGGACTTTTTAAAGGATTTGTGTCAACGGCTTTTGAACATTTTCGCTGCTTACTTCAGCACACATATCCAGTGATTATCTGTCACTTCTTGTGTATAGTCATGATCTGGATCCAGATTAAACATTTCTTCACATTATTTAAAGGGTAACATGTATTTTTCAACCTGGACCCTATTTTCCCATGTTTTTGACTAATGGGGACAATCATTTCTGAAACTGGTCCAGTATTGAGGGAGAGTGCTGCAGCCGGCAGCCGCAGAACGAGCTGCGAGGGCAATTGTGCATAGTCAATGTGACGTTACGTCTACTAAAAGTGCTTGCTTTTGCCACTGACAGGCTGAGATTGCTATTGTAAGTGTCTGACAACATTTTGGAAAGGACCTTACAGAGTAATAACGTTTTTCTTACCTTTCAGCTCGCCAGATTTCAGACATCTCCTTGAGCGAGACTCTTTCCATAATGTCAGACACTTATAATAACAACCAGAGGCTGTCATGGCAAAAACAAGCACCTTTAGTGGACGTAAATGACGGTGCCAGCTTGCCCCAATTGCACCATATTGCAGCCTGTGAGCAGCTGCCGTCTACAGCGTTCTCCCTCAATGCTGGAATAATATCAGTATTCGTTGTCCCTATTAGTCAGTTAGACACAAAAACATGGGGAAATAGGGTCCAGGTTGAAAAATACAGAAGTTACCCTTTAATCCAAATTAATGGGATAGTAAAACAATTTGTCTAAAAAAGACAAGAGGACAGTTTTCAAACATAATTTTTTAATGTTATGTTATGTTTCCATGACAATGAAAAATCACATTTGCTTATGCTCATCTGGCATGTTACCCTTTAAATTGAGAGTTTTTTTGCAGCTTTAGGAGAAATACGCGCTCTCTTGTTGAACTTGAACATATTGCTAAGGTCAACACGGTAAACCACCTATACATTAAAGCTATAATAAGAGTCGGTCTGTCTAACCACCAGACTATCCAACCATGTCCTCCAAAATCTGGTCGGAAACCTGCATCCCTGCCGGGGGTTTTCCCATTTGTGACTTTGATGGCATTTTTAGCTCCATAATTAAAGGGCTCAATGGGAAATGACAGTGTTTATGCACCGTAACCCATACAGAAGGGCTACTGTATAACAGAGGAGTCTTTTATATGCTGAAATTCACTATTAAGAAGCTGTGTGCTGTCTGCGCTCTCTGAGACACCACCCCGTATGGGGATGCAGCAGCCACAGAACGTGAAATTACCAACATTTCTCTCGGACGTAGTGATGGATGTTTGCTCTTTATGGAAGTGACACGCAGGCTGAAGCGGCGAAGGGAAGCCAGGCTCCACGGGGCTGTGAGAAGACTAGCAGGCCTGTGTTTAGTGGGCAGCTGGCAAACCGCCACCAAGTTGACAGATTGACTCTCCGAGTGTTGAAACAACAGAAAAAGTCCGGCTAAATTGAGGGACAGCAGAGGGGGGGGTGAAATAAGCCAACGCTGCCTGCCATATAAATAATGTGGATGTCCATAAAGTGCCGACTGTGTTTAGACATCCATCCATCTGCGTGCTCGTTTGTGTGACCTCAAGTTGGGAGAATAACTAGTTGTGTGTGCATCGTAAACAAACATCCGTGGCAGCAGTTAGTTGAGATCATAAGGGTGGAGAAAGTCACTTTTAGGTCGCAGTTGGGGTTTGTCCCCCACTGAAGGAACAAAATAAAGAGACCTTGTAATTTAGAGGAACTATTGGTAAAACACAGCCCTGTACCTCAGTCGTTCCCTTCTCACCACCCTCCTTGTTATTTTGACAACTCAGCCCACGGTAGGTTGACAGAGTGAGAGTGTTTGGGACAAAAGTGAGCCGATTAAAGACTTCCTCCAACTGAGCGGCGGTTCTGTTAGCGAGCCAGCCTGCAGAACAAATTGAACTCTGCGTAAGGCTGAATACAAAGAGAGAAGTCCCTACCCCGTTTTCTTCTTGACAATTGCATTAGTCATTCTGCCCGAATGGATTTTAAAGAAACAAAAAAAAACCTGAACGGAACGGAGAGATCCAGTAAAATAACCGTGTTTGAAGGAAGCGTGACTTTGACTTATGATGCTGCGCTGAAAGAGAAGTCAGTGTACTTTCTCGGCTTAGTTTACTCATCCAGGCACAAAGACACTGAAAGCGACTGAACATTATATACAGTGTGTGAAGCACATTCATGATTTATGGCATTATGATCTATTTATCATAGTCTGTTTGACCTGTCTGTTGCTCCAAGCCTGTTAGTTCCTACTCAAGATATAAACTTTTAATAGAGTGCTCCAGGGATGACGCATTTTTGTAGGCAAACCAGGAAGTTAGCATCGCCCTGGGTTCCCTCGACTAAAAGCTAATGGGATTTTTTCCATTGGGTTTTGGATTATTGCAGAAAATAAGCTCTGTTGCAAACACACACCAAACAAACAACACTTTTATGATTTCTGAAGCGGAAATGCAATCAGCCAGAAGTAAAAAGATAATGTTAGGCTAGAAATGAACTACACCACGGTCGCATGACTTCACATCCCCACCACTAAGCTAAAGGCGGACTAGTGTGTTGTGTGATGACATTTAGTAGTCTCATTTAGCCACTGGTTAGCAACCACCTTTTTTTAAGACTCGTAAAAGCTAATGTCGTAGAATAAAACATTAATGAATGTCGGATAAACGTTTCTTGAGATATGCGAAAGACAGACATACGTACATATAGACAGACGGAGATTCCTTAATGCTTTATAGTTAGATATTCTGTTTCCTATGACATTACACACCTAATGGAAATATAAAAAGAGGAATTGACCACATGGCGGTTCTGTAATCAAAGTTCAGATTAAAGGCCATCATTTCGAGACCATTAGTCCAATTTATAGTCCAATTTACTCTAAATATTTCCCCAAGGTTTCTATGTTTGATGATTAATTTAATTACTTAATGCACAGCCAGACGGGCCTCAGACACCTTTTGTAACCATTTTCCTCTCTCAGTCCATATGGAGGCACAAATATGTTAGAGGCAGTGTTTGTAATTGTGATTAAGAGTCTGTCAAAGTTCATTTATATTCATTTGTCGACCCTCAAGAACAGATTGTATTCAGTCCCAAAATCAACTAAATAAGAGAAGTGAGATTCAGTCTAATTGCATCGACCATTCCTCAGCCTGAAACCCTGTCTCTTTACACTTCTGAACTCTCAAACCCCTTTTTCTTTCTTTCTTTCTTTCTTTCTTTCTTTCTTTCTGTCTTTCTTCCTTTCTTTCTTTCTTTCTTTCTTTCTTTCTTTCTTTCTTTCTTTCTTTCTGTAAGCCAGAGCACCTTTAGCATTCCCTCTCTCATAATGCGTGACAGATGCAGATCGGGCTTGGCTCGTTCTGATGGTTAGATCTCTCCAGCCCGCAGCCAATCAGAATCAGCCTCCTCTTGTCTCCCCAAACCTCCACGCTGCCGCTGCATCTGGTTTCAATGCACGCTGTCAGAAAACATCGCTCGCTAAGGGGTAATAAACCCGGTTGTGAAATAACTTTTTCAACAGAAGAGGGTTTGAAGGGATTGTAAGTGTTTTGGGAAGCAGACTAACCAGCCACGTCTCCACGGCCGACTCCACTATGTTGTTTTGTTATTCTGGACAAGTGATTGAAATCATTGAGCAGAAAGCAGATCAGTCATTTCCTACGTAAAGTAATGAGAAGGAATGAAACTGTGGATGAAATTTGCTGGTTTCACATTATAGTGTAAGACACAGCAAGAGGTCTCAAAGTTCATTGATCCACTTAGTGTCAGAATCGATGAAAACTGGGAGGTTGACGCTGCTGCAGTGGGATATACTGTACTCCTTTAAATACGTGTGTGTGTTGTTGCTGAGGCCAGCAGTAGTATTGTTATAAGCAGAGGGAGGGTCAACAGTGGGGAACCAAAATCCTCTTTTAATGAGTTCTCCAGGGGGAACCAGAAACACTGCGCACATAATGAAACACACAAGAGTGCAAACACTGACAGCCGGCTGAGTGTAGCAGTTCTTTTAAAAGACATTTTTCAGAGGTGCTGTCCCAGTTCAGGAGGTTTTACTGAACTGGTTTTGGGCGACTGAGAAAGATACTGTGAGAGACACTCTGACATATTGAGCAGGCAAGAACAAAGCATGGAAATTATTATTTTCAAGGCTGTCGGATTAAGTTATGCAACATATTGAATGTTCAACATTATTATTAATCATTTTGCTGGTGTTCAGATGGATTTGAGAGACATTTCTTTTCACTGAACAGAAAAAAAGTACATTCAGATTCAGAGCGTGACAAAACATACATCAAACTGCAGCACTCTACCTTTTATACCAGAACCCTTTTAGCTGATGTTTATAGCTTTCAACATAAATGTCTTTTCAATTTTCAATTTTTTTTTTTTCTTTTCTTTTTCTCCTCAGAGCCAACCAGATATGGAGTACTCTCTGCCCGAGCTGCAGGCTCCTCGATCCAACGTGGCGGACAAACCCTGGCCTCAGGTCCACTCCCACACCCAGAGACCTCATGGTGAGAACATACACACAACACATACTGTACATGCACACATTTATCAGGCTAGGACATGCATGTTGCTGCAATATTTCCTCATTAACATTCAACTGAAATCTTTTTTTTTTTATGTGGCAGGTGTGAGGGGACATGGCGAGAGGGGAGCTTCCAAGGCAGGAGGCAAAGGGAAGCACCCGGTCCAGCACGCAGACGACCCCACAGCTGAGCACGACTTCCTCGGCTGCATGTCGAGGTGAGCCGGAGCTTCGGTTACCCTGCTGATAATTAAAGACTTCAATGAGAGAATTAATGTTTTTTTTCCCATAAAACATACTTTATATTACTGACAATCATTTCCTAAAGCAAACCACACGTGTCTTGGTCTGATTTCCAGCTTATTGTCAGCATGAAAATCATCATGGAGAGACTTGACACTTACATGAGATAGCTAATCCATCACACATATCTGATTTTATTATTCTCACACTTGTCGAGGTTGACGTGATGGATTGAGATGCAGTCACTGAGATGGATTATCTAGTTCAGTGTTTCCCATACTGACATTACAGCTGCATGCGTGGCAGGAAAAACACAATAAAAGATCTAAAACACTTTTTTATGCTCGGGAAAAGGAATTTAAAGTAGTTTGGATTTTCACTAAATGGGGTACAACATGCAAAAAGGATTTTTTTTGTAGTTGGCGCCTTGAAGGTGCTGTTGATAACATTTCAGCCACTATATTGCTTTTTGTGGCATTCTCCCTCCCTTCGTTGCATTCACTTCACAACAAGTGGTTGCCAGGCACTTACCGTCAAACTCAGCCAGTTTTTTTCCACACTAACTGGCAACTTGATCACTGACGACCCAGAGATACCGCGTGATACCAACGTCGTTTTACTACTGGCTCACAAGCCTTGTTAGAAGTGGGAACCAAACGTCAGATATTAATTTTGGACCCGTCAACATTTTTGAAAAGATTAATTCACAATTATTATTATTTATTTATTTTTTTGAGGAAAAGCCATACTTTTATTCGGCACCTTTCTGTGGATGTTTTTTTGAATCGTCTATATCAAAAAAGGCATCAATAAGACCTTTAATGTTTATTTTCTCTGTATTTCTTGCCATCTTCAGTCTCATCCGATAACTCTTGTCTCCTTCTTTTCGTGTCCGACTCTTTCATTCTGCAGACGTTCAGGCCTGCCGCGGTGGATCTTAGCGGCCTGTCTCTTCCTGTCCATCATGGTCATGTTGTGGCTCAGCTGTGCCAGCCTCGTCACCGCACCGGAGCATCACATCAAGACGCAGGTACACACACACAGAAAAGCACCAACAACCAATGTATGCACATGTGCACATGTGAGGGAAGCGTTAGGCTTGTTCAAGATGAGCCAAGCCCTGCGCAAAAGTTAGATTTGTGTCCGACTTGTTCCCAACTCCGACTTGCTCTGACATCATACACACGTGGGCAACGACAACCTCATAAGATCGATGCGGCGGCTGCAGCTGCTCTCTACCGACTGCAAAACGCAGGGCATGATGGGAAACAGCTGGTTGTCGCCTGATCAAAGGGCTGATTGGCTTTTGACAACAACCATGTTTAATAGAAAATCCTAACTTTCTGTATAATTGTAATATGTAACACTAGATTGTAGGATATTGTAGTCTCATGTTGTGCAATGCCGGTTTAATCTGTTAACTAACATCTTGTGTGGTTGATAATAATAATAATAATAATGAAGGTTATTTATAAAAACTTATCAAAACGAGCAAATACAATGTGCTTTACAAGGCAGACATAAAAATAATAAAGGATAGAATACAATGCCAGATACAGACACATTTCCACATATATACAATTACAAACTATGCAAACGTCTTCTGCAAACTACAAGCAGCATGCAGATCGGCTCTAACAGGATGTCACTATTTCTGTGACTTCCTGTAAATTATTTGAAGGCTGCTAGAAACTGTCCGACTTGACCACAGCTTTTTGTCACCGCACCCTGCTGCTATCGCCTGATCTCGTCCACTTTCCAGGCGAGGCGCAGTTCATCTCCAACGAGTTTAATGACTTCATAAACTCACTGACAGATTCAAGGGTTCTCTGTCTTCAGCAGCTTGTCGCAGTGCACTCGAGCGCGAAAGTCAAGACGAGGTTGGGTGAAGTGTTGAACTTGCTTCCTGTTTTCTCACCTGTTTCTTCTTTGTGTCTTTTCAGCTGAGCATCAACGGAGATAAAGAGTTCCTGGATAACGCCCACAAAGTCAACCCGTACCACCTGAGTCCTATGATCGCCGTCGCCATGAAAGAGTCGGAGGAGAGCCAGGAGGCGGGGCCGCTGCCGGTGAAAGTTGACCTCAACAAAACCTGCGTTTAGAAAAGGACCAATGGGAGAGCTGCTGTCTTGTTTCCCAGGGTAACCATGAAATCTGTGGCCCGTCGGTGCAAGGGGGGCGAAACAAACACATCACGGGACTCCAACCAGTCACCAGAATTTATAAAAACATATTTTTAAGAGCATGGCACCTTCCCGACATTTCAAATTATGATACTGAAAACATCTAGCTCGGTCTTGTTGGTTCATTTCCTTGTACAGCCCAGATTGTCTCCCAAGTCCATCCTCAGATTATCCTTAATGATCAGCCTTGCTCATTGCTTATTGATACGTCTCTTGTCTCAGAACTGGAGACAAGCAGAGAGGATGGATTGCAGCTCAGAGAGCTTTCATATCATTTTTCATGTCTAACGTGGACACGAGAAGACAAACGCTGAGCTTCATTCTAGATTTAATTTTGCCTCGTTCTCACAGAGAGTTTGGATTAATTGATGAGAGAGGGGAAAGGAAGATGGATGGAAGGTGGGCTAAATGCGTTGAGAGCACTCTCGTGAGCGCTGCGGGAATTATTAGAAATTGAAAATCATGATTTTTCTCTCAGGTGAGCTCCACATTCTCACCAAGTTCAGAGAAAACTACTAAAAACTAAAATAGTGTCTTTTGTCAACTTATTCCTCCGTGTGTTTGTGTATGTTTGGATATGTCTGTGTGTGTGTGTGTGTGTGTGTGTGTGTGTGTGTGCATCTTCATCTTCAACAGCACATAAATACTAAAGATTCAAAACTGGAACCGGATTAAAAACTGGACGCTCTGTCTGAGAACGAGCAAAATAAACACTATTTATTTTTTACTCTATTTATTCAGAATCATTAACATCTGTTAAATAGTGTTATTGAAGTGCCATGTACAGTTAATTCATCATACAAACTGTAAATGTAAAATACCACCGATTGGAAAGAGACACATGGAGGGGAGATTGCACCTATTACTGTATTATTATTATCATATTATTGCTCTTATATCACTTCAAGAGTTCTTAGCTGTTATATGTGCCACGTGCTTTCTAATAGCTGACTATTTTGTATGTCCTAGGAGCACACACTGAAGGATAACCTCTGTAACAATGTGTAATGCAAAGCTTTTAACATTATTGTTATTGAACAGAGTTGCACAGTATTTAGAGAAGATTTTCTGTTTTCCTCTCAGTGCTTTTGCCGTCCTGTAACGCTCTCTCTCTCTTTTCATCCCGGCTGTGTAGACAATAAACCGTGCATGCAAGTGACGCTTCGATAGTTTAGCTTTAGCCGCCCGCCATGCCGCTATGGCAAGACTCTACTGTAGACTTGTGATTATTTTTTTTTGTGTTACTATTTACTGTAAACATTGAATAGAATGTGTAATAACGGATGATGATAATCCTCGGGATTTTACAGGAAGGACTCTTAATTAAAAAGCCATTCAATCGATATGTGAGCTGGTTCAAACTGAAGGAAATATCACAAGGAGTATGATATGAATTTCAAACTGTATTGTTTCCTTTTTACTGGTCTGTTTCAATTATCATTTTCAATGAAATGATAACCTACAACATGATGAAATAAAGTGTTTTCATTGTAAATAAATTAGAGAGTTCAGTGTTTTTTTTATGCCCCTGCCACGGCAACGGCTGTGGCCAGAGGCATTATGTTTTTGGGTTGTCTGTACGTACATCCGGTCCATTCTCATGAACGCAGTATCTCAGGAACGTCTGGAGGGAATTACTTGAGATTTGGTACAAAAGCCACTTGGTCTCAAGGATGAACTGATTAGATTTTGGTGGTCAAAGGTAGAGCTGACCCGAATGTTTCAAAACTTCCAACCTTCAACCGTTGCCATGGTAATCGACCTCCAAATCAGTATTCGAATGCTTTGTTTTTTTATATATATGAGTATGTAATGGTAATGTATAAACCCCAAAATAGCCCATGAAATAAGGAATAATCACACAACATTATTCGACATTAATCATTATTAGTTATTCTCAGACGGATATCGCTGTTTGTTGTGTGTAGAGTTGCGTGTGTGTACAGTAGTGCGGCAACGGTACTGAAGCGGGGGAGACGGAGACAGACAGACAGGAGAACATGTCAGCCTGCTATGCTGTACCGCTAAGCTTCGAAGCCCAAAAAATGGTATTCTGGACAGCCCTAGTCAAAGGTCAAGGTCACTATGACCTCACAAAACACGTTTTTGGCCATAGCTCAAGAATTCATATGACTATTTCACACAAATGTCTAACAGGATAGAATGATGAAGTGATGACATTTTGGACAGACGTGGATGTAAACTGCAACTTGACTGGATGTTGGAGGGATACAACCACGAGGCGGTAATTCTAGTTTTCATTTACACTAAAAAGAAGATTAAATTAAAGAGAAACTTGTGTGTGAAACAGAAAAATAAAGAAGACAAAGTAAAGAGTTGTAGCCAGTATAATAGCAGGATGGATAGCTAAATGAATATTTCCAAAAGTATGTGGACACCAGAACATTAGACTTTTATTGTGATTGGTGAACACCTGATTCACCACCTAGTACACCAGCATCCACTCTTCTGGGAAGGCTTTCTACAAGACTGTACACCGGCTGCAGGGATTAGTGAAGTCGGCCACTGATGTGGGGCGATGAGGCCTCGCTCACAGTCAGCCCAAAGGTGTTTGGCCAGTCAAGTTCTTTCACGTGAAAGTATGTGGACATCCACACTACCAATCAATCAATTACACTGGTGATCTAAAAATAAATGTTTCGTTTTGAAATCTCCTAACTCTGACGATGAAATCCTGAATGTGTAAGAAGTGTCGCTGTCCACTTGGTGGCAGCAGAGTTTCAGTATTTCTGGCTGTGCCTTGTTCTGAGTTAGCCTGATCTCAAGTGACAAATTGAATAATTATGCATGAGGAGTGTTTTTATTCCATTTATAACATAATTTAACATCAGAGAGAGAAAGAAGCTTCTATGACCATATATGACAGATGTTTGTTGTTCATCTTGTTGGCATCTTCTCCTCACTTACAGAGCAGCTTACACGAGAGAGCTGAGGTGGGCATAATAGTCAAGAAAAATAATGGGTGACATTTACTACTCTATAAAAATACATTAAGCTTGTTTCTGAAGGGATGAAAAACGGTCACAGGAA
Organism: Sebastes fasciatus; assembly: GCF_043250625.1. NCBI lineage: Eukaryota > Metazoa > Chordata > Actinopteri > Perciformes > Sebastidae > Sebastes > Sebastes fasciatus. Next base: position 22,637,097 of record NC_133799.1, on the reverse strand, counting down.
ACATAACAGATGAGAGCTGCAGCATCATTTTTGCTGCTGGGACAACTGCTGAGAGAATAAATGAAGCACCTGCCTGCTTTTACCTGCAGGAGACAAAAACATGTGATGAAGTTTTGAAACTTAGTGAAATCTGAGATTTGGCACTTTCATTTTGGTTAAAATAATACTCTGAAGTTGTCGTGAAAGTGTCGACTACAAACTCAATTTACGTATGATCTTGTATGTGTTCGTATTTTCTCCTGACAGTGAATGTATCATTTATGAATGAAAGGTTGCTCACAGTTTGATGGTCTGAACGGTCCTCAACTTGTACTGAGACCGCACAGAACGGTAGATTTATCTGCATTACAATCTGGCACCATGGCTAGAAAGTCTGTATAAATCAATCTTTCTGCACTCACCTGAATTAAGCCCTTTAGCTTCATTTTAATACGCTTCCTCTAAAATAAGATTCACTCAAGGAAAGAGAAAATAAAATAAAAAAACAGATAGATATTTGCTTTGGCTCCTCTGTCATTGCATCGCAAACACCAAATACAATGAATACATAATCAAACACAAACCAGGGGCAACACAACACAGCTTCCAGTTCATGTGTCCAATTAGCATACCATGCTGGTTGGCTGTGTGAGAGACAGACAGACAGAAGGAAATATCAAAACATGCCTCCTTGTTGTCAGCTGTGACACATAATCAAAGGAGAGGAAGCTTCTCTACAAGAAGAGGGGTGTTACGTTACATTAGCCTCTGATGTTTTGGCAGGAATAAAGTGTGCAGTGTGGAAAGTGTGGCGGTGCTGCTGGTCACCATACGTACTGTAGGTCTGTGAAGGCAGCACTGATGCCACCCAGGTGACGACAATTAAAGGAATCAGAGGAAGTTGTGCTCTCTGAACAACCAGGATTGAGAACAAGTAACTTTTTAGAGCAAGAATATCCTCAGAGTTTTTGTTGTTTTCTTATATACCAGGTCCTGTTGTGTGGGCAGAGGGTGCAAATTTGTGTCTTTGACTTCCTTTTCACCCACCACACAGGAGGTGCAGTCTGGATCACAGCTCTGGTTTGTCTGCCATACATTCAGACACTTTAGGTAAAGAGAGAAAAATTGCCTACTGTAGTGCCACTTCAGGAACTTGACCGGGCCCGGCCTTCGCTCTGTGTGCAGTGAATGAGTTTGGCAGCAGCTGGGCTCCCATTGATGACGGACTGGAGAGAGAAAGGTAAGGGGGTCTCGTGTGTGTGTGTGTCTAACAGATCTGGCTAAAAATAGATTTGTGTGTGGACGTGGTGGAGGAGGAAAAACTAAAAAATGAAGAAGATTAGGAACGGATTGTATTTTTCACACTGACGCGTTGACTCATTTAATGCAAATGGGCTCTGTTGTCTCACTCTTTCTCTGTCTCCCACAATCAGTACTTCTCTGTTGACGCAGGGGAAGATAAACTGAAATTTTATGGTCCCTGCAGCCTCGGGCGAAGGACAACACACACGTCAGTAAACGCAGTGTGTCGACCATCATCAAGCAAATCTGGATAATCCATTTCAGCCACTGGCATACTGATGTTTTGTTCTTCCTGACACAAGACAGTGGCTTCAGACAGGGCCTTACGCGTAATTTAATATATCAATAATACTGATGTCATGAGTCCAAACTCTCCCACCACAACGCCACTCCCACTTAGAAATATTTGACTAGCCACCAAGGGACTTATATTTCAATGTTTCAACATTTTCAGGAATACAATTCTGGAAGAAAAAAGGCTTTTTTTTTTTTAAATATGCCGAGGCAAAACAGAAACATCACTGAGGACATGTCCACAATGGTGTAGCCATAGTACCCGGCTCCAAGGTATAACCATGGCGACGCAGGTATTGTTTTCGCTTTGTGAGTCTGTATGTGAGTCACCATTGCGAAATGTGGTCCTGGAGACACCAACTGTAGCGGGAACTACCACAGAAGAGGTTTTGAGCATAGACTTTATATAAGAAGTGGACGTTGTCACTGTGACGTCATCCATTGGTTTGTGGACTATGGTTTTTAAGCCTCGAGTTCGGCACTTTGGCGTCCGCCATCTTGGTTTCGGGCCGTCGCCATCTTGGTTTTGGCCTGTCGCCATCTTGGTATTTAACCATCGCCATCTTGGTTTTAACCATCGCCATCTTGGTTTTGGCCTATCGCCATCTTGGTTTTTAACCATCGCCATCTTGGTTTTGGCCTGTCGCCATCTTGGTATTTAACCATCGCCATCTTGGTTTTAACCATCACCATCTTTGTTTTTGGCCGTCGTCAAATTGTTTTTTGCAACCAGAAATGACACGAGAGGGTGGAGCTAAACTATAAGACATTTTTAGGTGACCAAAAATATCTTTTGAATTGAAAACACACGGTGAAAGGGTTAAAGTTCTAAGACGAATACACGGACAACGCCGTGGTAGCGACCTGTCAATCACAAGGTAGCCACGCCCTAAAGCATCCCCTGCTTTATGGTCTATTTGACTCTAAATGGTACCATCATTTACTAAATGAACATCATGCTTTATTGAAGAAGACTTGAAACTAGCGGTTGAGACCATAAACTCATGTTTACAATGTTTACTGAGGTAATAAATCAAGTGAGAAGTAGACTCATTTTCTCATAGACTTCTATACAATCAGACTTCTTTTTGCAACCAGAGGAGTCGCCCTCTGCTGGCTATTAGAAAGAATGCAGGTTTAAGGCACTTCAGCATTGGCTTCACTTTTCAGACCCGGAGGTTGCCGCCTGGTTTGGAGTACTTTGCCAGGTGTTCTGTTTGTCTGTGGACCGATTTTGTCACCGCGATAGATAGCATCCCAACAGTGCAAGATGCAGTCATGAAACTTTACATGTGTGTAGTTGAGATCAAAATGAAGGCTGATTCGAAGATGGGTGTGGTCCGAGCAAGAGCGCTGCAAGTAGAGTGGTAGGAAGTTGGGAAGGGGCCAATGACGTCGCGGCCGGTGTGATCCCATCTCAAGATGATCATTTTCTTTGACTTCACCTCTTTTTTCCCTCCCTCTCTTCTCCTGATCTCTCCGTTCCCTCACTCTTTCTGCTCATCTTCTTCTTCAAATTGCAAAGGAAAAAAAATAATTGTTGCATATTTAGTCTAATCAACCCCAAATAATAGTCACGAGTGCCTCATTCAGCAGCGGGGTGGCACAAACACAGCACTAACCAGCAACAAGGACTAACCAGGACTAACCAGTCACTTGGGCTGTCGCTCCGCTAATCACCCACAGGGGGCGCTATGGATCCAGGTTTGAGCGCTGGTGGCCCCATTATTACAATTTAATGGTTTATGTGAGTGAAGAGGCAATGTTCCTCTCTCTCTCTCTCTCTCCCTCTCTCTCTCTCTCTCTCCCTCTCTCTCTCTCTCTCTCTCTCTCTCTCTCTCTCTCTCTCTCTCTCTCTCTCTCTCTCCCTCTCTCCCTCCCAGCAGAAAGCTGTGTGCTGCTCTTATCTGGCCAGACCTGCTGCAGGAGCCAACCTGCAGTGCATTAAACAAGCCACCACCACTGACACACACACACACACACGCACACACACACACACACACACACACACATATATATATAAACAGGCAAATACACACACAGCAGCATGTGTGTGTGTGTGTGTGTGTGTGTGTGTGTGTGTGACTGGCTGTGGAAATGAACAGAATAATGAGAGAGGAGCGACAGTCAGAGACAGTTAAAGGCAGGAGAAGGAGAGTTCATCAGGGGGATTGATTGGACAGTCTATTGTAGTGTATATTTGTGAATAATTCATCTCAGAGATTACACTCAGAGAAAATGATGAACATGTAATGTGTTCTCTCTCTGTGTACCCTGAGCAAGAAAGTGACCTGGAGATGAGTGGTCTTAATGGGATTGTGTAAATTGGCTTTTAAAAAATATGAATATTAAAGATGCCACAGAGTTAAAATAGATTTAAAGTGGCAGTAGGCAGTATATATTTTTGGCATCATTGAGCAAAAAATTACATAATAACCTTTCAGCATGTTGTAATTCAAGTGTTCTGAGAGAGACTACTGCACCTCCTCATGGCTCTGTTTTCAGGCTTTAAAAAAAATCTAGCCCGTGACGGGAGACTTTGGCCAATCACAGGTCATTTCAGAGAGCGAGAGAGCGTTCCTATTGGCTGTGCTCCGACTGGTGGAAGGTGCTTGGTATTTCCTCAACTGATCTCAACATGGCTGCCGGGTCATAAACATTCTCATTTTACAGCTCAACAGTACACTACAAGATGTTTCTGAAAACTATGGGATGCACCGATACCAGTATCGGGTATCGAGTCCGATACTGTGCTCATATACTCGTACTCGCAAAATGGCTCTGCACCGTTACCACTTTTTACCGCAGCGTGACATTAACCTCTTGTCACCATCTTTTGGGTCCTCACGCTCCACCTCCCCAACGGTGCGGGTGAAACGGGCCGGTGGTGCGCCCGACCCCGCTGGGTTGGGATCCCACCTCAGCCGGCACACGTTGGTCCTCACTTTCATTGAGCCACGGAATTTCGCTTGCGCCCTCTGATGGGTCGGATGGGTTGCCGACATCGCTGCAGACCCCTGGCGCCTTTTACTTGGGCCGCGGCATGACGCGTTTTGGGACACACTGAGGACAGTCCGCCCCGGTCGACAGTCGCACAGGGAGTAGGGGGTCCTGTTCCTACCCGGCAGGGAGAGAGGGCTCAGCGAGCCCTTTGTCCATGGTGCGGCAAGGTCCGGGTGGGGAGTGATGTAAAGCTGCGGCCGCGAGCCGCCTTCGTCCCGAGCCTTTCCAAGCCGACCAAGAGCCGGTCGCGGCGCACCGCCTCGTATGCGGGACTCCCCAGCCTGCCGTGTGTCGCTCACACCCTCCAGCTGGCTGCTAACGAGGGTGTTTTGGCACAGAGAAGTACTCATATCGGTACTCGGTGTCAGCGAGTACCCAAATGTAAGTACTGCTGAAAACATTTGAGGAGAGAAATAGTCATTACAGTAACAGAATATTGATTCATATTTGATCAGCGCTGCCTAGTTTGATCGTTTGATCGGAGTTCGCGAGTGATTGACAGCTGCTCAGAGACGGGAAGGCTCCAGCTCAGCTCTGATTGGTTGTTTTCCTCCGGTCTGTGAAATCTTGCGGATGCCGTTAGGAGCACCGGAGGACACCGGATTACCTGTTTTCAGATTTACCTGTCTCATGCACTACTGTCAGGATATAGTGACCGTTTTATATAAAAAAAATAACTTCTTTTTAAATCGTATTTGCTCCATTTCCACCTACTGCAGCTTTAAACTGAAAATATATTTGGCTATTTTGGTGTTATGGTTGAACTGTTTTCCGATATTTGACAAATCTTGAAATTGAAATCTTGAATGTTGGATTTTTTTTGTTTCTTTTTACACATGGATAACAAATAACAGAGGTATCTGTGCATGAAACCTGTCAACTTTGCAGCCATCTGAGTCATGCCAACTGTGTGTGACAAGTGTCTGCTTTGCCACGGTGAAAAAGTTTGGTGTTTTTTTTGGGGAGGGAAATGCTCACACACACACACACACACACACACACACTCTCCATCTCTGTCGCTTTGATTCACACACACCTACACTGAGAATAAGAGAGAGATGGAGGGACACATCCACCAGAGCGAACCTGCATGGTTGGAACTTTATTTCACCACATCTGTCACAAACCTAAAAAACAAGGATTCAATCAGATCTTTTAACAACATGTCAAATCAAAAATTCAGAGCACATTTTTTTTTTTTTTTTAAACAGCCATGCACGTACACATTGGGGAGAGACAGACATGTACATACAGCACGGATGCTACCCGGACTATTAAACTCCAAGCTGCCCGACACGCCACTCTCTCCAAACTAGGCGCACAGGCATGAGCGGCCGGTTTCAAGCTGCCCTCTCTGTGAATTGATTCTACTATGAGCCTACACGAATCTCTGCTCTGCAAGGCGGGGGTGAGCTCTGCAAAACAGCTCCTCCAATATGCCTCAAAACATCACTCATTATCACACAATGCAACATAAATATCTTTAATATAGTCTTATAATTGTGTTTATTTCGCTAGAGCAGAAAAACAGCTCGTTTCTTGAGGAGTTTGTGGTATCGCCCAGATTAAGCCACCCCCTTAGTGCCAAATGGAACATTCCACAATTTATTCCAGGGAAAGACTGACAGTTTTTTGGGTCATGAAGCAGCTGTTCAAGTCAGCAGCCTGTCCTCCCTCTGCTGGAATAAGAAATTAGTCCATTTTAAAGTAAATAACTAAAGCCTCTGGCCGATAAGAAGGAATTATAGAATGGTGTGCAGGCTCAATTTGACGGAGAGAGAGCCCCCAAAACAGTTAAATCCAATAAATATGATTTTTTTTTTCACCCCCCCAACCCATCCTCCTCTTCCTCCTCCATCAAATTATTAAACACATTGGTGCTATAGAGTTAGGCCAAGTTATTATCAACACAAGGGAAGATGCGATGCTATATACCATAATGCAACCCATTATTGAGAGAATTACATTTGCAAGGCTGTCCCCCTATAAACAGCCTGGATATGCACACTTAATGACGTGAAATTAATTTCTGGTGCTTGAATGAAAATTTTCGGCCCCCTGAAGGTCACGCCAGAGCATCATCTGTGTGAGGTTTGATTTCTAATTGTCAGAACCGATTGTTGTTGATGATGAGGAGACGGTTTTGCTTATATAACTGTCACCATTTTATGTCAGTTATCACTCCAGTTGGGAGTTTGACAGTAATTTGATGTATGGAGGGAGTGCACGACGATGATCTTTTGTATATTTAAGGGCTGTCAATCGATTTAAATATTGAATCGCATGATTGTCCATTGTTAATCGCACATTTTTTATCTGTTCAAAATGTACCTTAAAGGGAGATTTGTCAAGTATTTAATACTCTTATCAACATGGGAGTGGGCAAATATGCTTGCTTTATGCAAATGTATGTATATATTTATAACTGGAAATCAATTAACAACACAAAACAATGACAAATATTGTCCAGAAACCCTCACAGGTACTGCAGTTAGCATAAAAAAATGGCAAACTCAAGCCTAACAGGCAACAACAGCTGTCAGTGTGTCAGTGTGCTGACTTGACTATGACTTGCCCAAAACTGCATGTGATTATAATAAAGTGGGCATGTCTGTAAAGGGGAGACTCGTGGGTACCCATAAATACCATTTTAATTCACATATCTTGAGGTCAGAGGTCAAGGGACCCCTTTGAAAATGGCAATACCAGTTTTTCCTCGCCAAAATTTAGCGTGACTTCGTAGCGTTATTCAGCCTCTTTGGCAACAAGCTAGTATGACATGGTTGGTACCAAACCAGAATAAACTAGTTTACGTGGCAGCTGTATAACAGAAGTGTTTACTATAGAAAATAAATATGGGAGTATCTGTGTGTGCTTTTTTCTTTCATAGGGGACATATCATGCTCATTTCCAGGTTCATACTTGTATTTTCTGCGTTAATTCCTTAAAGAAATTAGTGACGTTAAACGTTATTATCGCATTAACTTTGACAGCCCTTCTATTTATGGGTGAAACCCCCTTCAAGGCAACAAGAGTAAAAATCAATATGATGTACTAAAAAATTTACAAAATACCTATTTTAAGGGGGAAACCTTTGCCAACATCATTTAATTTAATGCAGTATTATTGAAATAGAAGTGGTAATTGTGGTGTTTTTTTTTATCTTTCCATCACCGTTTTCCTGCTTTGATGTTTTTCTTTATTTCATTGGAGTTTGAGTCACTGTAACTGGTTGGTACCTATGGATTCCTTAGGTGTTCTAGTCTTATATGATACCAGTGTCTTCACTATAGCTTTAAAACTGAACTCACAACAACCTAAAAATCACATGTTGTGTTAATGCAAAGGGACCTGTTTGGAATGGCCATGACAGTTTTTCCTCGCCAAAATTTAAAAATTTTGGAGCGTAATTTAGCCTCCTTCATGACAAGAGTATGACATGGTTAAAGAAATTAGTGGCGTCAAAAAGGAATTTGCATTAACGCGTTATTATCGCGTTAACTTTGACAGTATATTCCTAAAGTCATTTATTCTGCACTCTGACTCATTAGACGTCCTTACACAGAATTAATAAATTTGTTGAACAAAAGCTCTGTTTGCCATAGTTAAGTCACTTATCTTTTTGACCTTTCACAGCAGGTGCTATGTGAGACTTTCTCTGTAATTAATTCATCTGGCTTTAAACAAAACGCCACCTAACACCTTTTGAATCTATTAGTTCAAACATATTCCAGATTTTAAAAGGGCTTCATTAGGTAAGTTATTTAAGTAACAATTAGATATTGTGGCAACATATAATTAAGTTTCATGAAGCATAGTGTACGAGATCAGCAGTTTGTATCCTGAGCTACTATTGTTTTCATTTCATTGTATGTAATATAAGGGCATTACATCCTCCTCGTTTTCAGTACAGTGGAACTAATGCTGAAAGTGGTTCATAAAGTTGACTTGTGATATCATTAAGTATCTCTTAATCTATGACATACAGCAGATAAAATTGATAAAAATGATCAAACGTGAAGACTGTGCAGACTGACTGTGTTCTGTGTGGCGGAGTATTGAAAATGAAAAAGATGAGTCATTTGTAATCTCTTCAGTGAAAACACAGATTTATTTTCATTAAGCTAAACTGCTCTCATATGTAAATATTACTGTAATGGACTTTATGTTTGCATCTTGACATTTATGGACTAAATTACTTTATTAAATAGGGAAAAATCAAACAAGTTGAATTAGAATGATATTACATAAGCTTATATTCTTCAAAGACATAAAATCACAATAACACCAACGCCATTAATAGCAATGACTTGTATGTAGTAAATGAACAGATGTTACATGATGTCCATGGGGAGAAAACTGAAATTGTCTTGGTAAACTTGTTTTACAAAAATAATAAAAGCCCCATTTATATTAAAATCGCTAATTAATCTGTATATCTAAAACAAGATATAATATATATTACTATTCAATCGATTAAAATACTTAATCGCAAATTAATCGTACATTTTTTTATCTGTTCAAAATGTACCTTAAAGTGAGATTTGTCAAGTATTTAATACTCTTATTAACATGGGAGTGGACAAATATGCTGCTTTATGCAAATGTATGTATATATTTATTATTGGAAATCAATTCACAACACAAAACAATGACAAATATTGTCCAGAAACCCTCACAGGTACTGCATTTAGCATAAAAAAATGGCAAACTAAAGCCCAACAGACGACAACAGCTGTCAGTGTGTCAGTGAGCTGACTTGACTATGACTCTCCCCAAAACTGCATGTGATTATCATAAAGTGTGCATGTCAGTAAAGGGGAGACTCGTGGGTACCCATAGAACCCATTTACATTCACATATCTTGAGATCAGAGGTCAAGGGGACCCCTTTGAAAATGGCCATGACAGTTTTTCCTTTAATTTAGCGTAAGTTTGGAGCGTTATTTAACCTCCTTCGTGACAAGCTAGAATGACATAGTCGGTACCGATGGATAAAACTGAGCCCGCAACAACCTAAAAATTGCAAGTTGCATTAATGCGTTAAAGAAATTATTGCCGTTAAAATGAATTTGCGTTAACGCGTTATTATCGCGTTAACTTTTACAGCTATAATTATTATTATTATATGTTTATATAATTTCCTTAGTGTCATCAACATCTGTTGTGTGTGGTAAGACCATGAAATCAAATCAAACCACTGACCGTAGACTGTAAAATAGTTATCTGTTGAAAAATCGGAACATTTTTCTGCATAAAGTCTTTGTTATAAGGGACAAAATGCATGAAATAAAGTATTGTGTAACACCGGCTTAATTGTATGTAGCTAAATAAGAAGGCGTTAGGGCCTGGCTGCTATTTAACTGGATTGAATTTACACTAAAACCCCATTCTCACTTTTCTCACTTATTCCTTCACATCTTTCTGTTTTTAATTTCATTCTTCCATTTCATCATGTCGTCCACCTGATCCATTTGTCTCTCTACCTCTACATTTCTCCCTCCCTCCCTCCACGCCACTCTCCATCTGTTGGCCTTCCTCCATCTCTTCTTCCACCCCCCTCCACCTCTCCTCCTCCCCTCCTGTCTGCCCAGAGTCACCAGTCATCCACCAGCATGCGTTCCTCCTCTGGTCATAATGGAGATCATATGTTGAAGCCAGCTCTGAAACCCAACACGGGACGTCCACATCAAATAAAACCTGCTGTCAGCAGCGGGGCCCGGCTCTGCCAAGGGGAGTGAAACCGTATCTGCGCAGGCCTCACCAACACGCCGTAAAATGGAAGCCCAAAAGACCGACACACAGACCGACCGACAGACAGACCACACCTCTCTGGGAGACATTCCAGTCTCCCCCTGCAAAACAGTTTTTGTCACATATTGGTTGAGGTGCGCTCAAACCCCCGACATGAAGTTTACTAAGACTTGCAGCTGTCAATCATTCAGAAACGACGTCTGATTGGCAGGCGATTTGTAGAACCGCAAGAAGATTCAACGCTTGTCGTCTTAAAAATGTTAACACTGTCTTTGCGCTTCCGTCATCACTGTGGCATGCTCATAAGTCATCTGATCCTCTTGTTTATTGCATTACCTTCCTTCCTTGCCTGAATACATGGATTTTCATGGATGTTGCTCATCCTTGTGCGCTAAGTTGTCTTGTGAAATGTGCTCATCTTTTGCCAATGAACAAAACAGCGCTGATTTCAAGTTGGCGCCAAATGTGGATAGCTCAAACTTGGAGCATCGCTGGACTATTAAAACTGCATTACGCTGTGAGAGGAATGTGAAAAGAAAGGGCTGATTATAACCTTGATTTGGCCATGACGATTGATTTTCAAGTTCATGGAGAGTCTGCACTGATCTGCAGAAAAAAGGGCAGGTCGCCCTCAGTTACCATCAAGTATCTTACGATTATATAAAAGATGTTTGATACATTCATAACTGGAAAACGCACACTAAAACCCCGTAACAAGCAGCAGCTCAGATACGGGCCAGGTGCAGTTTGTTGCCATATCTGGGATGGAGTCCAGTTGAATACTTGCTCAACCTTTTAAAACTATATTATTTGGAAGTACACAGCCTGTTAAAGGAGACATATCATGCTCATTTTCAGGTTCATACTTGTATTTTGGGTTTCTACTAGAACATGTTTACCTGCTTTAATGTTCAAGAAACACATTATCTTGTCATACTGACTGACTCTGAATATACCCGTATTCACCCTCTGTCTGAAATGCTCCGTTTTAGCAGCTGTCTCTTTAAGACCCCCTACTGAAAAAGCCCAGTCTGCTCTGATTGGCCGGCGAGAAAAATATGGTGCACCTTTGCAAAGGTAGTTCCAACACATTCTCATTATAACTCGTCACATACCACCGTTTTGTCACGCCCCCGTGGTGTCACTTTAGGTTAAGGCAACCAGGTCCACTTAGTTAGGGTTTAGAAAAGAACAACATGGTTGGGCTTAAAGCCTGTGTTGTAGTACTCAAGATCGGTCTTGGTCTTGAGACCGATCTAAAGACCACTTTTTGAAGGTCTCGGTCTTAGAATCAACCGATTTTTATATATATATATTTTAAATATTTTCGGTCTTGTCTCAGTCTCAGACAAAGAGGACTCTGGATTTTATTTCAAGACCCCAACTGCAGGGGTATCACTAAACTGCCTCTGCATTGTCTGATTTATTTGTTAACATTATTCCTGTGGTTGCTCGTAGAACACAAATGAAAATTCCCACACATAAAATTTGCCTCTTCAATGCCGTTTGATTATTTTATCAAGACATTTCTCATGGTAACACTTATACATACACACATATAGGCAGCATATATGGCAGTAAATCATTTGTTTTCTGTGGGTATTTTTATGAGAATGTGGATCTTTCAGATCAATTTGATGAGTGCCTCTGGTTAGCATGTTACACATTTTATCGGAAGTGTGTCATGCAGTGTGAGACTCGCACTGGTCTGGTCTTGGTTTTGGTCTTGACTCAGTCTCGCCCTTCGTCTTGGTATTGGTCTTGACTTGGTCTCAACCCCCCCAAAGTCTTAGTCTTGTCTCGGTCTCGATACACTCTATTCTTGGTTGGTCATGACTTGGTCTCGGTTTAGGTGGTCTTGACTACAACCCTGCTTAAAACTACGTCTTTTCGCTCTTTAAACTACATCACCACACTCCCAGCGCAGCGGCGTTATCAAACGCTGACGGCCGTGACGAAGCCTCAGTATTTGACGCCCTGGGAATGAGAGCAGGCTATAGGAAGGGGAGCCAAATCTGAATTTTTTGTTGAATCACATGTTTTCTGAACTAGACAGCCCACAAAAAACTGACTGGGTTGTCTTATTTCACAGTTTGTGGGTTGGTAGCCACTCCCAATACCCAAACAGTAACCATCATCTTCATACTTGTACCCAAAAAGGGGTGCTTATGTTAAACTGGTGACTATCAGATCATCAGAAATCTAAAACAGTGTACTTGTATATTATGGTTGTAATCTGTTTAAATCAGTGGCTTCCTGTGTGGCGATACACGCATGTAGCCCGTGGCCCACCGCCCACCGTATAAGGCGGCGGCGGCAGCATCACCATTTCTCAGCAGATATGACTGAGATTGAATTGCCCTTCCAGTCCCCGTGTGTGAGCGGTGCAGATAGAGATCCAGAGTAAGAGCTGGAAGATGGATGGAGCATCGGCGGTGATGGTACTGCTGCTGCTGCTGGGGGTGGGGGGGAAGGTGGAAGCCGGAGTGTCCTGTTGTTCGTCAAGTAGCTGAGAGATCAGATGCTATCGGGCCAGGAGGTGTCTGCTCTGCTCGGCTCCGCTCTGCAGCCCGAGCGCTGCACACAGCAGTCAGTTTACGTAAAGGATAAACAGTGACCCGGGGGTTGTAATCCACTAGCAGGCCGAGCAGGAGCTGTGTGGATTACTGGAGGCTAACTGTAGCCTCTCCACTTGTTTTACACCTCAAGAGGATCCTAATTGAGCTAAATCTCATTATTTATGGCTGGCTATGGAGACGGTAATCAGAGTGGCTGGTGTGTCTTTAAACAGATCAGTCAGGAGCTGCGCCTGCTAATGCGAGCATGTGCCCAGCACACACACACACACACATACACACACAGGTTCAGTTTCCAGGTTGCTCTCATGAGAAGACTTAGCAGAGGGAGGGAAAATGGTCATTAGAGGCTCCAGTACACTCATCATCACTGTGTTGCACATGTGTTAGTGTGTGTTTTTGTGAGAAAGACAGATGAAACGTACCAGGAGAAATGAACATCACTGTCACTTGTAAATGACGGATTTAATGTTTTCATAAAACAATACATAACGAGATATTTTCCTCCCCTTTTATGTCTTCTGGTTTAATGAATCCAGCTGATGCAGATCCAGAATATTCATTGCAAGCGGCTACCTAGACCAGCAATTTCCCGTGTTATTAAAAGGCAGGGATCGTTGATAGGAAGATATGAAGTTTCATTGCCTGCTGATATGAGAATTATGAATGGCGACAGGGGGCAAGAGCTGGCCCCCGTGTGGAGCCATGGCGCTGAGGGGTCTGCAGCCTCACTGAGACAATGGGGGAAGAGAGAAACTCCAAGAGCAGTTCATATAAATGTCACGCTTTCTTAGACTGCTAATAAAAAAAAAGGAACAAGGCTCACAATAAAAGCCGCATCGGACGAGCAAAAAGAGAAATTAAGAAAGCGAGAAAGAAAAGGACAGAAAGAAGACGAGCGTGTTAATATATGTCAGACAAAAGAGGAGAAAACGATATCAGACAAAATGGCGGTGGAGAGATTTTGCAAAGATTTAGCGATGGTCGGGATGAGGTGATGTGGAGCAGAGTGAACGAGAGAGAAAGAAGAGAGATGGTGGTTTGGGAGTTTAGAAACCTCTCAACCATATGCATTTCTATGTCTGCAATATACATGCAAATGGCGGCATGCATGAGCAGAGATAGTTTTTTTTTTTTTTTTTTTTCAGAGGCATTACCCTGAACGATGCCAAGCTCCAGCCCACCATCAACACAACACACACAGAGCTGCAGACGACACTGGACATTTAACTCTTTAATTTAGCATTTTCTCCCCTCAATCTTCCATCTCTGCAAATCCCAATCTGTATTCATGACTGTAGGTGAAGTCATGTCTTGTGTTCAAAGAGTTATTTTAACAGACGATTACATTTTTTTGGCAACACACAGAATGGGAAAAATAAAAGACGATTTAGAGTCGGGGAGAGACAATAAAACAGAGAGACAAAAATACAGATCCATGGTGCCTGTCGGAAGGGGGACCTGGATTTGATTTTGGCAAACAGCTCCTACAACTCCAACACAGACATGGAGAACCCAGGGAGACGTAAAGCTCCAAAAGAAGGAGCTCTGTTTTTCGGATGCCGATCAGGCCGCTGGATGGAGAGAGAACCTGTCTGGAACAGATATTTTATTGAGACACATGAATGCTTGAGAGGACATTTACTGTCCATTTTACATCAAAGTACTTGGCCAGCAACGGGAGAAATACTATATGTCTCAATGCGTATGTGTAGGTCTATGGGGACCAATGTGAATTTTAGACTCTGAGAGAGAGGACGTGAAATGCTTCACGTTTTTGGAAAGTGAAGCATTTTGGCAGCTCTAAACTCCTTCGAAGGGCTTTTTGCAGGTAGAGACTTGGTTTTAGGGAAAGATTAGAATTAGATGTAGGTTAAAGCTTCAGTGAGCAAACAAGTTTTTGATGACATTTCATGCACGTTACCACACATTAAAAAACATCAGATGCTCACACACACATGAGATACAATCAGTAGAACTGTTAAAGCTTCAATAGGCAACACATTTTTGGCATCATTGTGCAAAAATTCAATAATAACCTTTCAGCATATTGAAATTCAAGTGTTATGAGAGAAAACTAGATTTCTGCACCTCCTCATGGCTCTGTTCAGGCTTTAGAAAATCTGTCCTGTGACGGAAGACTTTGACCGATCTCAACATGGCTGCCGGATCACAAACTTTCTCATTTTACAGCTAAACCTTACACTACAAGATGATTCTGAAAACATTTGAGACGAGAAATAGACATTAACGTAACATAATATTGATTGATATTTGATCAGTGCTGCCTTGTTTGACCGTTTGGTCGGAGTTCATGAGTTCATGAGTGATTGACAGCCGGCTCTCAAAAACGGCAGCTGGACAGCAGACCTCAGATCAGCTCTTACTGCTTGTTTTCCTCCGGTCTGTGAAATCTTGCAGATGCCGTTAGGAGCATCGGAGGACACAGGGGCACATGATTTTTTCAGGTTACCTGTTTCATGGACTACTGTTACGATATAGCGAGCGTTTTATAAAAATAACTTTTTTTAATCCTATGTGCTCCAATCTCGCCTACTACAGCTTTAAGGGTCCTCACAATAATAGACATATGCAAAGTTGTGTGTGTGACTTTAACACCTGTTATTTTGCCAGTACAGTGAACAGAATCTGATTATGCAGCACATTAATCTTCACACACATAATGTGGAGAGGGTCTTTGTGCTAAAGTAATATCATAACACAGTCTCACGGCAGTTCATAAAATGGTCACGGAATTGAATCTATTTGATTCGTGTACATAGACACAAATTTCCCTTTTTTTGAAGCTCTGCACGACTTTCAACAACACGTGATGTACGTGACAATTTCCGCTCCAGTCTTTTCAAAATAAAACTGCAGTTAGGTTTAGGAATAGATTGACTTGGTTAGGGTTAGGCAACAAAACTACTTAGTTAGGTTTAGGAAAAGATCACGGTTTGGGTTAAAATAACACCAGAAGTGCCGTAACTTAAAGGTACTGTTTGTAACTTCTTACACGTATAAATCGGGTCGGAGTCCCATGCGCGCTCACATGTGGCTACGCTGTTCCAACACAAACATACAAATTGATTTCGTGCTGACCATCACGAAAAAAAATATGAAACTCTTGTCTATGTACAAGAATCAATACATTAACTTTCGTGACTATTTCACGAACTGCTGTGTAACTGAAAATAAAACAGGCTCAATGTATGAGGGTAATGTACATAAACAGATTTTTCTGATTTCTGATCTAAAAACAGCTGCCATACTACCTATTGAAGTGCCATTTTCATACTGTAGGCCTACCTTCTTCTTTATCTCAAATATAATGTAATAAAATGTTTCATTATGTCAGTTTTAGCATCACATGCACACAAAACCAAATGTAGATTGTGGAAAAAAGGGTCTACACTAATTTGTGCGTTCAGCGTTTGTTGGCATGGCAACTAGTACAGCACAACCTGTACTGTGAGGGTGTAAACTGTGGTGTGGCGGTGTGTGACGGGGCTTGTACAGTATGTGGAAGGTCTGAGTGTTACACATGGGAGTGTGTGTGAGCGTGGCTCCATAAACACAGGGGTGTCAGAACGGGAGTTTAAGAGGGTGGAGAGGTGTGGACGAAGGGGAGCCAGTGTAAATGTTTGTCCGAGAGTGGGGGCTGTAAAAGCATTAATGTATGTCGCACTGATGGTGTGTTTTAAGACTGAAAGGTGCACATACGCGTGTGTGTGCGATCTGAAAGGGTGTGCGTTAAAGCTGCAGTGGGTAGAAATGGAACAAATATGAATAAAAAAAGTGATTTTTTTAAAACACAGGTAATCTGAAAAAAAAACATGTGCCTCCGGTGTCCTCCGGTGCCCCTAACGGCATCTGCAAGATTTCACAGACCGGAGGAAAACAACCACTCAGAGCTGATCTGGAGCCTGCCGTCCAGCTGCCGTCAATGAGAGCCACGAGTCAATCACTCGCGAACTCCGATCAAATGGTCAAACTAGGCAGCGCTGATCAAATATGAATCAATATTCTCTTACTGTAATGCCTATTTCTCAACTCAAATGTTTTCAGAAACATCTTGTAGTGCACTGTTTACCTGTTAAAAAGAGAAAGTTTGTGACCCGGCAGCCATGTTGAGATCTGCTGAGGAAATACCAAGCCCGCAAGAAGAGCGCGAGTCGTTGATGCCAATTTTCGTAGTGACGGCGGTACTACAACTTCCGTGTCCGTCGTGATGCCATTGGGCCAAAAATAGTTTTTCCCATAGACTTACATTGAGATAGAGACGTCTGTAACTCAGCGGATAATTTTTTTTTGTTGAGGTGAACAACTTCCCAGTATGAGATCTAATAGTCCTTATTTAAATCATTAGGTCCTAAAAGTTTTAAAACGCACTAAGAGCAGAATCCAGAGTTATTTCCCTTCCTTTGTTCATGTTAATGAGACCCAGACCGAGGCTGGGAGGCGGAGTTAGCAAGCCATGACGACATTGTGACGGCTGTGATCCCGTGACCGAGCCATGTGACCGAGCGGACGCTACTGTGCCTGCTCCATGGGCCCAATAGATGCGGAAGATTGTCGAAAGATTCGGGTACTTTTCCAGTCAGAAGTCAAGTCATTTTGGCTTCATGCGCAACTGAGCAACTTTTATAGCAATGAACGGGGCCCCGCCTCCAACACTGTATCCAGTTCTCTTTATACAACCATGTTTGCGACCAGGCAACCATGTTGAGATCTGCTGAGGAAATACCAAGCCCCGCCCTTCAGCCGGAGCACAGCCAATAGGAACGCTCTCTGTCTCTCTGAAATGACCTGTGATTGGCCAAAGTCTCCCGTCACGTGCTAGATTTTTTAAAGCCTGAAAACAGAGCCATGAGGAGGTGCAGAAGTCTAGTTTTCTCTCAGAACACGTGAACTACAATATGCTGAAAGGTCATTATGGAATTTTTGCCCAATGATGCCAATGTGTTGCCTATTGAAGCTTTAACAGTTCTACTGATTGTATCTCATGTGTGTGTGAGCATCTGATGTTTTTTAATGTGTGGTAACGTGCATGAAATGTCGTCTGCATTTCTACATACAGTAGTGTAGCAGCCAGCAGAGAGATTTATTCTTTCTCTTTGTACGTGTGTGTGCATGTGTGCGTGCATGCATGTGTGTGTGTGTGTTTAGGTCATTGTGAGAGGAGCTGGCAGCAGCCTCCTCTCTCTTCTCTCCTGCAGTAATCAGTAAGAGTGGAGGCCTGGCCTCCTCTACCTCTCCCTGCCTGTGGTTTGTTCACATACCGTCCCAGCCGAGCGGGTAGGAATGTGTGTGTGTGTGTGTGTGTCTGTGTGTGTGAGCGTGTGTGTTCTCATGTGTCATACCGATTGTGTGCACAGTAATGTGTGCATCTTTGTGTGTGTGCACATCCGCGCGTCTGTGTGTGTGTGTATGTGTGTGTGTGTGTGTGTGTGTGTGTGTGTGTGTGTGTGAGAGAGAGATTTAGTGCGTTTGTGTGTAAGAATAGGGGGTGGGGGTTGGAGAGGCCCTGTAAGGGAGAAGACAGAAAACCTGAAGGTAGTTAGTTGGCCTTTTCCCTGCAGGAAACAGCGCATAATACACATGAATTCAAACCAGCCTGTTGTTGTGAAGCGTACGCACGTCATATGAAAATGATAAACATTTAATCAAACTGCGCTGAAGGTAGCTGGCTGAATGTCAGCCCAGGGAAGGCTAATATTATAATTGGGGGAAAATATGAAAAGAATTATAGATCAGAATTTTTTCCATCAGGGTGCAGGCTTCCTGTGCCTCGCTGTGTGTATGTTGGTCTGTTGCATTAGAAGAAATACAGCTGGAGAAGCGTTGTCTGCTTTGGCTTTGTTCGCCAGAAAGTGAAGCAGACGCACAAGCCCGTGAGCAGTGAGGTTCTGCAGTCAGATGTGGGCAGAAGAGGACGGAGGAAAGCATTAAAACACCACAGTTTATGCCTTTTTTCTCAGACTGTCTGCGGACTTGGTGAGCCTCTCTGCTGGTTCCCAGAAACTGCTACACACACACACACACATGATACACGCAAACATGAAACTCTCTCTCTCTCTCTTTTTCTGTCATACACACACACACACACACACACACACACTCCCACTATCAAGTTCATTAATGAATTATTGCAGCTCCCGAACAAGGCACAACGCAGGTTTTATATTACAGCGGCTTGGCATGATCCCGCAGCTGATATAATCACAATGTGATGAGAGGTTGTGATGACACATGAACAGGGAACATTTGGTGCCTCTCCAAAATATGTCACTGTTACGATAACCCACTTACCACCATGTTATGATGACTTTGCAGTGCATGGTAAAAAAATGCCTAGCATGTTTCAGTAGCATCTATTCCGTTATACAGCTTAATTAAACTAAGACGTCATTACCTGTAACTATTTGGCTCATTCTACTTTATTGTAAATCGAGTCCTTAGCACTGAAAACTGAACAGTTTGTACTGCAGTGTGTGATGTTCTCAAGAAACGCGTCCTGGAGCTGGTTCAACACCTGCGACTTCGCCAACTGTGACTAGACGTCGTTCCATTTGCCAGGGTGATTATCCAGACATGTAACTGGTTTATATCATCCAAAACTTGAACAGCTATATGATGAGATCAGCAAATTTGGGTGGAAACGCTATAAAAAAGTGATTCTGAAAACATTCTGTGTAATTTGCATTGACCATCAGACTGCACAGAATCACTAAATATTAGTGATTATTATTATTATTGTTATATATAATATATTTTGCACTCGGCGGCTCAAACCGCAGTGTTTAACGGTGGCGTCTGTGGTGTGATGAGTTTGATCCAACCTTGCAAAATGAAGCAATGTGGTTCTCGGACAAAAAAAAAACACTTTTTCAAATTTTTTTCTCGTAAATTTGTGTTTAAACACATAAATTTGCCACTTTAATCTCAGAGAATATACATTTTTTTCTCGGAAATTTGTGTTTTTTCTTGTAAATTTGTGTTTCTTCTTGTAAATTTACCACTTTAAATTTAAGAGAATATCCAAGTTTTTTTCTTGTAATATTACCCCCCTCCCCCGGCTCATAATTACAATTTTTTTTTTTACCTACAATGGCCCTAATACACCGTCGTAGGTGACTACGTAGTCATGTAGTGACTTCCTGTAGGTTGAACAGCAGCTATTGGTTGTGGATAGTTTGTTTGTGCCATAGAGGATTCAAAGAAGAAGTTGTTTTGATGTTTTGGTGCTTCTCTTCTGCCATTTTGGGTTTCTAATCTCTGTTGATCTCTGCAGCCTTCTCTGGATCTGTCTTGAGTCTGTTCCTCATGTACGTACATACCAAGCACACGCAATCAACATACGTACCTAGTGTACCCAATAGTTACAAACAAATCTGCACGCTGTCTCTGTAATGGGATAAACTCACAGCAGATTTCACAGGCTGTTATTAAACTGTCAGTGGACGAACTCCTGAGATCTTGATAACATCACAGATTTGCACATTTTTCCGTCACATTCTAGTAGCTTTGAGAAGGAGTTGTTCATAGTCGTACGTGTTTAGGTTGGATTCAAAGATTAGCATATTGAATGAGTATTAGTGTCACATTGTCTGTGGTTTAGTTACGATGAGAGGAAGATCACTGACTCTCTTGTACAATCCATATGCAACAACGATGCAGCAGAAAAGCAGCACTTCTCACTACCCGAGTGGGGTGACGGCAGGTCAACTGGAATCTATAATTCAGTGTGAAGCACGGCTGCAGTATTAGAACAAGAGCAAACAAAGAAAAGACAAAGAAAGACATAGAAAGGAGGTGATAGCAATGACAGGAAACAGACAAAAGGGCGAAATCATCAAAAATCTATTATGTATTAACTTAGAGTTACGTCAAGTCAAGTTTATTTATCTAGTCCAAAATCATAAATCACACGTTTGCCTCAGAGGGCTTCACAATCTGTGCAACATATGACATCCTCCATATTTACTGGGCTTTCAGACTGAAAATAGCTCTTTATTTAAAAAAAAAAGCTAGAATAGAAACCGATTGGGATGCAAAAACTCTGCACAGCCGTTTATAACACTATAACACAGGACTTTACAGCTGTAGAAAGTTATTGGTGTCAAACATTTTACCTTTCAACGGGTAAACAGTAGAAATACGGCATCAACGTTGCAAAGTAATCTACCAGGAATGTGCATATGTGATTAGCCACTGTCTTGCTGGATGGTGTTGTGTTGTGGCAAAAGTTGAGACTGTTGGTTCAACTTTTTTGCTGGACAACCCTGTGTTTTGGCCCCCCGTGTACCAATAGACTGGTTCAATTCAAACCCAAAGCTGTAGGGAGGATGTAGATTTACTTTTTGGTTTTCCATTAGCAAAAGTTGTGGATAGTAAATGATACTTGGTGCTTTTGTACCACCTCGGTTGAGGTTCAAAGCATGCTGTGCCGATACTAGAAGGTGGAGTTAAAACACTGCAGATCACTGATTGGTCAGAATCGCCACTTGCGCGACACGGGACATCCTGCACATTTTTAAATAGCCATGCAATTGTCAATAGCAACAGCAATTTCTTTTTAAATTCACTTGCAGATTTTTAAAAAGTGGCAGCCTTCGTACGATCACTACGCTGTACAATTGACAGAAGTGCAGATGTTCCTCTCTTTGGTTGCCGATGAAAGAATGTCACGGCAGTTTAACGTGGCGTCGCTATGGCGATCAGCTGAGAATCCCGCTTCAGAGGGTACTACTGTATCTGCAGTGGAAAACAAATAGAGAAAAGGACCTGGTACCAAAAGGGAGTCAAGTCGAGCCGAATCATGCAGTTGAAATGAGGCATTAACTCAAGATTGTAAATGTCTTGAATGTGGGGACCGTGCCCAGATCAGAATAAAAGTGGCGTTAAATTGTACATACAGTAGCGGGCAAAAAGTACTACAGAACAGACTTTTCACTGATTTTTTACTGAATCTTTTTTAATCTTATTTGATTTGCCATATTTTCTCTGGAGACACATTACATTGCAATGAACATAATGGACTGGGACCAGTATTAGCTGATAGCATAATAAAGTCACTGTACATATAATTTACCAACTCAGAAAAGCGGATTTCTTTTAAAATTACGCTCTAAAAAAGGAACAAAAATGGGAAGATTTCCCTCCCTCGCGTCCCTTTCACGTCTGGACACATGTAATGGAAACTTACCTGACCACCTTTCTATTGTTTGTGCTGATTTCACTGGTTAATGATTACAGGCCTTCAGCTGCTGCTGGGTGCCTCTGAATGAAGCTGTTTGTGACCCACCCTGACCTCTCTACCTCCTCCCACTCACACAGATCAGAGCAGTATCTCTACAGTGAAATGGACAATATGCTCCCATCTCCCTGCGCCGCTCCTCTCTTTGAGCTCATCCTAAGCCACCGCCCAGTCTAATTCCAGCCTGCATCTCAGTGGCTGGAAAAAAAAGGAAAACACAGAATCATAAACACACCAGATTAGGTCAGAGTTGGTTTCATAACCACTCCATGACCTCTTTACGCTCCCCCTCTTTTTATTTCTCTCTCTGTCTCAGTCTTTCTCTTTTCTACACGTTCCCGTCTTCTCTCTTTTCCTTCCTGCAACCCTCTCCTTCTCATCTCCCTGCTCTCCACTTTCTGCAGACCAATCTGTCCTCTGTTTGGCTTCACTCTCTTTTCCAATCTTCCCTATCCCCCGCTCTCTTTTTATGTGCTCTATCTTCACACTCTTTCGCCCACTTTATAAGGTCCCGCTGTACCTCTAAACTTCACAAGTCCCGTGCTCCTTGTATTTCCCTTTTTCCTTTTCTCTCTTTTCTTTTTCTTTTTTCCTCACCCCGCTCGCACAGAATTTATTTTCCATTTTCTGTGCTACGGCCATCTTAGTCACCAACTCTCAGCAGCCCGGTGCCTCAACACGGCAAAAAGACATTTCATAACAGCATCTATAGCCAAGTCGATATATATATAGATGACTTCCAGCGACCATAAAAAAAGACAGTGAGATTAATGAAATTAGCATTGAGGTGCCGTGTGAAAAAAATAGTACATGCAATGCGCTTGCAGAGTTGTGGGTTCAAAGTAAATTCAATACGTGACCTTTGTTGTTTTTTGTCTATCTTTTAAGTTTTGACCACACAAATTTGGTAACAATAACAAAAGTTTGTGGCGTTTTTGCCAACCCGTTCTCACTCCCAATAACTCCTCAAATACCGACGCTTGGTCAATGGCCCTCAGCGTCTGATACCGAGGCACCGAGTTGCCCTTTAGCATCTGTAAGAGATACACCGGGCGTTAAACTAACGCCAGTGGAAACTCATTTGCGTCATTATTAAACGCTCAGAGCAACTGATGTAGTATAAAGAGCGATAAAGTCTGACTTTCACCCAGGAGACCGCTGTTCACATCCTGTGTGAAACCAAAAGTCAATGTTGACTTATTTATGTTGACTACTTAACTTACGTAGCTTACGTAACTTGACTTGCTTAACAAAGGTACTTATCTTAAGCCAAACCATGATGTTTCCCAGAATTTTATTATTTTATTATTAATTATTACTTCTTTTGAAAGGAGACTGTATGCATGTATCAAGTAGAAACTGTACGTTTCCTGTGAACACAGAAGTTTATTTTGAAAAGACACTATGCATGTAACGAGTGGAAACTGACACGCCGTCCCTGACACATCTAAAACTGATGATAGAGGGGTACGTAGAGCGTCATAGTTTGAAACGTGTCTGAGAAGGACCTGTTTTAAGGCCTTTACACACCAGGGGCGTGTAATTCGCACATCAATATATATATTTTTTTAACTGTTGTTTTTGTCACAAGCACTTTCACATAGAACGCAAATATTACTTGGCAAAAAAACAGACATGCTTTTATTTCGGAACGAGGTTGATTTTTCTGAGCTTTCGCACCGTAAATAAAGGCATCAACCAATCATGTTGTGTGAAACGAGTTGAGTTGCGCCTATATTTATGAAACAACAACACGGAGGCTCCCTAGCCTGAAACAGGACAGCAAACTTTATTACACTCCTTTCCTTTCTTGCCTTTCACAATAAAAAACCTAGACATAAAATATTCACATGCGAGTATTTCGCATTAGAGCTTGACTCATACTAGGTACTAAAAATCAGGATATCTTAGGGTTGGGTTCTGCTAGAAAATAAATAGTTTGTACGATGTCTTGTCTGATAATGTCGGTAATCAAATGTGCAGCAGTTCTGACAGAGTATACTGGCAGCTTTACCCTCTGCCTCTTCAGTCCTCCAACTTTATGTCAATGCAATACTAGAGTACTTAGATTACTTCTGGGAAGACATAGTTGAAAAATGGGATCTGACATTTAGTTTTAAGATGTAAAACTATGTAAACATTCTGAAAATGTTCATGTAAGAATTTCTTTTACACACATTAATGAGACTGCCCCAACATTACATAAACACTCCCAAACTAATACCAAAAAACTACTCCAATCAAAATACATTTGTAATTCCAGGCTCACATGTTGTTCAGAAGGAAACTCTTATTCCCGCTGAGTTTCACTGTGAGGGAACGAGAGATAAAACCACAGGAATGAAACCATACAGCGCAGCCTAAGCTTGGATAAGACAGGTCAACTAATCTATATCTGGGCCAAAGGACAACACTCTTAACAGGGAATATTTGATATCTTTACATGGACACAATATTTAAATCTTTATAGCACTGGAATGAGGAAATAAAGAGACGTATGTACGCAATATGCAGTGGATATTACTTATTATCATGAGCATATGTGGGATTTCACAATCTAGACCATCTGCACAAAAACATATTGCATCATACATATTGACTAGCTGCTGCTGGCATATAGTTTACACTGAGACATATGTATCGGGGAATTCTCATGTGCATGTTTTGTAAAGCACAAAACTCTTGCTTTAGGAATGGTTCTTGAATGATTTATTGGCCATAAAATTCATTGATCACAGCTTTTTGGAGAAACACGTCATGTAACTCTGAGTTGAAAACTTAACAGCGTGGCTGCCGGGCAAGTTTGTGGCCAAATATTCTGTAATCTGTTGTGGTAATTTAATTAGTCAAGAAAGAATGTGATTAATCAAATCAATTAGATTGCACTATGAAACATAAATCATGTTTCCCCAGTCTCATTATCAACCTCGGGGTGGACGTGTGTGTGTCTGTGTGTCTGTGTTCATGCAAACATGTGTGCGTGTCTCAATGTGGCAATGTGTCCAATTGCGGCAGCGAGAAAATGTGGGTCTATCCTTTAGCAGCGACCATTTTATCTACGGAGGGTATCCGTCTGGTGTGTGTGTGTGTGTGTGTGTGTGTGTGTGTGTGCGTGTTGGCGTGTGCAGCTAGTGTACACTAGAGAGTAGCTGGAGAGGAGAAAGAGAGGGATAAGCATTTGCAGGCTGCAATTATGGGTAATTTTCCAACAGCAGCAAAATTAAAGCCCCCAAAACAAAACAAAGAGGGCAAATTTACTCCCTGGACGAGTCTGTCACTGATACACACAACACACACAGAGAGAGAGAGAGAGAGACACACACACAGACAAATGACTGTTATACATGCAAAGCTTCAGGCTGCATCTATAATACAAATATTGACGAAGTGGTGTTCGTCGTGTTGTTGAGTCAGTTTGGTTCAAGCCGGGACTCGGGCAGCTTCCTCGTCTCTTTCCTTTGGGCCCTGACGAGGAGGAGCCTTACTCGGTTGCTATGGCATCACATTAATCCGACCACACACGTCCTTTTATACTCTTGGTTGTATGTTGAGTGTATTCAGATTAGACCTGCATCCAGCTCAAACAGGGAGAACACCTCCATATTGTATGTTCTGTGGTGGTATAGTACTAGCTAGATGTTTCTCAAAATGTTGTTTATTATGCCTTTGCTCCATATGCATTTCTAACATATACATTATACAAAGCTGCATTAATTGTTGTTGTTGTTTTGGCCACTTGGGGGGCTATGGAACTAGCTGAAAATCAATTCGTCCTCACCGAAAGACGTCCGTATAGGTCGTCTGCGTTTGGCATCGAGAGGAGGTCGTGTTGCTCTGGCTCTATCTATCTGGCGTGGAGAAGAGGTCGTGTTGCTAAGGCTCTATCTTGTTGGCGTGGAGAGGAGGTTGTGTTGCTCTGGCTCTACCGGTTTGGCGTCGAGAGGAGGTCGTGTTGCTCTGGCTCTATCTGTTTGGCGACGCAGGGAAGCTGCTTGACACCCTCCTGGATCCACCCTCTCACATATGTTCACATTACATGTATTATTTTTGTCATATGGAATGTCTATGTTTTATTTTCATTACGTTGTTACTCTGTACACACGACATCTATCGCACGCCTGTCCATCCTGGAAGGGGGATCCCTCCTCTGTTGCTCTTCCTGAGGTTTCTTCCATTTATTCTCCCTGTTAAAAGTTTTTTTCTGGTTAAGTTTTTCCTTATTCGATCAGAGGGTCGCACTGTAAAGGATAGAGGATGTCGTATCCTGTACAGACTGTAAAGCCTCCCTGAGGCAAATTTGTGATTTTGGGCTATACAAATAAAATTGACTTGACTTGACTATTATAAAGAGCAACAAACAAACACAGGAGTTTCACCCAGGAGGCCGGTGTTCATGTCCCGTTTGAAAACCAAAAGTCAAGTATACGTTGAGTCATTTTGTCATGGAGTTAATTACAACTATGTTATTAACTAACCTCCGTCTGCCGTATGGAGATTAGCCAGTAGCATACAGTTTTCGCTGAAAACAGTTGCTTGCTGTGGCTGGAAATTAGGTTAATTAGAGCAGAATTTGTGGCGTGTAAAACCAAAGCAATCAGGCAAAACCATAGACTTCAAAGATGGAGTCTATGGAAAAAGTATTTTTGGGCCCAATTGCATCACTTGACGGACACGGAAGTTGCAATTCCACAGTTTGGCCACAACGAAAATTTGCTTCAAAGCCCAACGCTCTTCCTGGGGGCTTGTTGGGTAAAACAGGCTAAAATGCACACTGCAGTCGGTTGATGATTCTCTGTGGGTTTGTCACTACCAGCGACGCTTTTCACTTTGTCATTTGATCTACTGTTAATGTAGATAATATTGATTACTGGAGCCTTATCTGTTCGGTTTATGAGGTTTTCATGCGTGCAAACATTTGTCGTTGAAGACGGTGAAACGCGGTCAGATATGAGCTGGAGGAGCAAACAATATACTATCAGTAAATATTTTGTCTTCCAAAATGTAATTCAGTCTCAAGTCCTCACAAGCCAGCTCTGAGAAAGAGGAGTGATAGAGAGTGAAGTTGGGTAGGTGTGACTCATCCTGTTCTGAGAATCACCGGAGCTGAAATTATAAGCTGGTATGCATATCAATGAGAACTGAGCTACCATGACAACTCCCAATGATCTGAATGTTTCTCACAACATGTATACCTTTTTTACTCTTTTCGTTTTCACACTTTACCGGCGGGGACTCACATCAGCATTTTACGCGAGCCTTGGATATGTAGCAGTGTGAAATGTTAGTATTCTTACAGCGGTGTTTTCAGTGAAACATCCCTTTAATGCTCGGTGTGTCTCCCACAGCGAGGTGATAGCAGAGAGCAGCCACGGTGCAGAATAGGGGTTAATTAACTAAACCTCACAGTGTCACTGCACGCCTCCTTTCCTCTCCTCTCCTTTCCTTACTCTCCTCTCCTCTCCTCTCGTCTCGTGCCCAGGGCCACTTTTATAGTTGACGTTGTTTCCAATGACACCAGAACGACCATCATTAAAAGCCAGCCAGCATATAGCCCTCAGCGCAGTAATCCCATCAAAAGGAAACAGGGTAACAACCTCTGTCTAATCCCTCATTAGCCTAGCTCCTCCCTTCCACCAAAGCACCAGTAATTAGCTTAGCACTAACGAGTCGCCAGAGGTAGCAATAGTTCATCTCAGCTGCTACAACTCATGTTAAAGTTCAAAAACGCTGCTGGAACAATGGCATACATCTATGTCTATTACGCAGTATCACATACTCCCCCAACCATTCCCATACATGACAACTGTAACGGATTATCATTTCAATTTCAGAAATCATTTTAGCGATCAAAAATGAAGCTGCTGTTATGAATCCATCTAAATATCAGGCTGAATTATTTAAAACTAGAAATCTCTCACGGGATCCTGTAGAAAATGTAGATGAGAAATGATGAATATGGTATTATTCTAATGATCGTTTACAAGGAAATACAGGATTGTTTGATTTCCAAAAATAAGACATATTGTCAATATAGGAGCAATATTCCAAATTGCAGTTCTTTAAAATGTATGGTTTAATAATTGCTTTTGAAAACATGTGTAATCTGCCGATTAAATCAACCAATCGGCAGAGCCGTATTAATCTTATGAGTTTTAGTCGACTAAGAATTTCTTTGGTCGAGGACAGCCCGAGTGCATTCGCTGTATTTGGAATGAGAGCTAGGAAAGAAGCTGCAGCGATTAACTAGAGACCGTCTTGCGATGGGATCACACCAGCCGCGATAACAAATTGGGCGAGGGAGTAAAGTTGGGGGGGCCCTTTCCCCCCTTCTTACACCGCCCTTGCTCAGACCACACCCACTGTCTTCATTTCAATCTCAACTACTCACCTGTAAAGTTTCATAATAGAAGCCGTGTGCTCTCACACACTATGAGAACATACTGTTCAGCGTGTCCCCCGCCAAACAGTCCACTGGCTTTTTCACTCGCATGCAACACACGGAACATAGACAGTCCCACACTCAGAGTGGCGCCATGAAGAACAGGTTGGACTTGTAGCGCGTCATGAGTGCGGCAAATTTATGTTAACTTGATGACATTAACATATGATGAGAATGACTTCAGTGTTGTTCATGAACAGCTGACAGGCCTACATTTAAGAGTCAGTCACTAAGTGTGTGTCTGTGTCAGTGTTCATGATGGTCATGCATGAATAGGAGAGTTGCAGGTTGAGTGACTCATTCATTAGAATTAACAAACAGTTATGGAAATACAACTTGTCAACAGAGTTCAAGTAAAGGGGAAAACAGTCATGGAGCCAACCGTTTTAATGGTTGACAATGGCAGAGGTTCATGACACAGAAAAATAATAATACTCTTTACGTGCACATGGTTATGGTTATGAGGTTAAATACAGTATTACTGGGCAGTCATTGAAAAATATAACTGATTTAGTACGTGCATATTCTCCCAAATATTCCAAAACTATAAATCTGTTTATTGCATGAATACATTTGTTTAAAAAGTTGAAAGTTAATGAACTGAAAAGTATTGTCTGAGTGATGAAAACTAGAAAAACTGTAGATTTATCATTTTATAAAACCTAATAACTAAAATAATTTAGCGAATAATATATTCTTTTTAAAGTTTATAACAGACTGGTACAGCAAACTAATGAAAAACTAAGTCAGGGGTATACTATATGTGTGTTATGTTTGTTTTTACGGGTGAACCCCCCTTCAAGGCAACAAGAGTAAAAATCTCTATGATGTACTAAAAATTTACAAAATTTACAAAAAAGCTGGTTAATCAATTAAAATATTTAATCGCGATTAATTGCATGATTGCCCTTCGTTAATTGTGATTAATCACATTTTTTATCTGTTCAAAATGTACCTTAAAGGGAGATTTGTCAAGTATTTAATACTCTTATCAACATGGGAGTGGGCAAATATGCTGCTTTATGCAAATATATGTATATATTTATTATTGGAAATCAATTAACAACACAAAACAATGACAAATATTGTCCAGAAACCCTCACAGGTAATGCATTTAGCATAAAACAAATATGCTCAAATCATAACATGGCAAACTGCAGCCCAACAGGCAACAACAGCTGTCAGTGTGTCAGTGTGCTGACTTGACTATGACTTGCCCCAAACTGCATGTGATTATCATAAAGTGGGCATGTCTGTAAAGGGGAGACTCGCGGGTACCCATAGAACCCATTTACATTCACATATCTTGAGGTCAGAGGTCAAGGGACCCCTTTGAAAATGGCCATGACAGTTTTTCCTCGCCAAAATTTAGCGTGACTTCGTAGCGTTATTTAGCCTCTTTGACAACAAGCTAGTATGACATGGTTGGTACCAAACCAGAATAAACTAGTTTACGTGGCAGTTGTGTCACAGAAGAGTTTACTTTAAAAATAAATATGGGAGTATCTGTGTGTGCTTTTTTCTTTCATAGGGGACATATCATGCTCATTTCCAGGTTCATACTTGTATTTTCTGCGTTAATGCGTTAAAGAAATTAGTGGCGTTAAACGTTATTATCGCATTAACTTTGACAGCCCTTCTATTTATGGGTGAAACCCCCTTCAAGGCAACAACAGTAAAAATCTGTATGATGTACTAAAAAATTTACAAAATACCTATTTTAAGAGGGAAACCTTTGCCAGCATCATTTAATTTAATGCAGTATTATTGAAATAGAAGTGGTAATTGTGGTGTTTTTGAACTTTCCATCACCGTTTGCCTGCTTTGATGTTTTTCTTTATTTCATTGGAGTTTGAGTCACTGTAACTGGCACTATTTCTTCGGCCCTGTCAACACTTGGACCTAAAATACATCTTGAGTTAACTGATTGATGAACAGAACAAAATATACTGTAGGCGGGAATGCATCCAAAAGAAACACGAAGCAACCATTCTTTTTCAACAACTTTTTGAACGTAAAAACGAAGGTGAAGACAAACACCAATTATAACCACCAATTTTTGTCTTTTGACCTGCAAACCACCAAAACCATGCTTCCTGGGTTGAACCAGGGAGAAGGGAAAAACCTGCATAATGATTTTAACATTCAGTTTGGATAGCTAAACTCAGGCTCTTTTGTAATACTGTGTTGAGTCCCTGGCAGGTAAACTTTTCATAATAAACCATATTCTTAAGTATACATAGTGTGAATGCATCTACAGCTGAACTGAAGGAATACATATTCAGCCAGTGTGCATATAGATGACAGGACTTCAAAACAGTTGATTTGCCTATGCATAATTCAGACATTTTAAAACCAAA
This sequence comes from Sebastes fasciatus, assembly GCF_043250625.1. Taxonomy (NCBI): domain Eukaryota; kingdom Metazoa; phylum Chordata; class Actinopteri; order Perciformes; family Sebastidae; genus Sebastes; species Sebastes fasciatus. The sequence continues at coordinate 22,606,132 of NC_133799.1, read as the reverse complement.
TTGGAAATACCAAATAGCCACAGCGGTCCTCTTATCTGATGATTTCCTTTTCTGCAGCATTCAGCGTCCCCACAGATAAAATCACATGTGAGCAGGGGAGCAAAATCTCATCAGAATTGGTCACTGGAGACACATTTGAGATGCACTCTGCAGGCCATCCTAAATGGATCTGGACACAATCTAGATACATCTGGATACAAGCTATTAGGTCTTTGTTCAGGCATTGTGGTTATCACTGTTCATGCTAAATACACCGAAACAAACAAAACTTTTGTTTGCCATTTTCCCCCTGATAGACCTCCCTGATCTTGAGCACATTTTAAAAGCTGTTTTGACGTGGCTACTGTGTCACATCAACTGCTGGAAGAACATACAAAACACATCACTTAAAGAAAAAACAACAGACACTAGGGCTGTCAAAGTTAACGCGATAATAACGCGTTAATGCAAATTCATTTTAACGCCACTAATTTCTTTAACGCATTAATACAACTTGCGATTTTTAGGTTGTAGCGGGTTAAAGCTAGAGTGAAGCCACTGGTGTCATTAGCTTGTCGAGAAGGAGGCTAAATAACGCTCCAAACTTGTGCTAAAGTTTGGCAAGGAAAAACTGTCACGGCCATTTTCAAAGGTGTTCCTTGACCTCTGACCTCCAGATATGTGAATTAAAATGAGTTCTATGGGTACCTACAAGTCTCCCCTTTACAGACATGCCCGCTTTATGATAATCACATGTAGTTTGGGGCAAGTCATTGTCAAGTCAGCACCCTGACACACTGACAGCTGTTGTTGCCTGTCGGGCTGCAGTTTGCCATGTTATGATTTGAGCATATTTGTTATGCTAGATGCAGTACCTGTGAGGGTTTCTGGACAATATTTGTCATTGTTTTGTGTTGTTAATTGATTTCCAATAATAAATGTATACATATATTTGCATAAAGCAGCATATTTGCCTACTCCCATGTTGACAAATCTCCCTTTAAGGAACATTTTGAACAGATACAAAATGTGTGATTTAATTTGCGATTAATTGCGATTAACTAGGACAATAATGCGATTAATCGCGAATAAATATTTCAATCGATTGATTATATGTCAAACTTCGCCATGACATCTCCACAAGACACTTTAAATAAGATAAATATGTGGCAGAATTTTTCTTTATTACGTCTTGCTTTACTTTAACACTAAAGAGGTTATAATCTGATTTCTGAAATGTTTTTTTTTTTTTAAATAATGTCCAGTGACTTCATGAAGGCATTTAAAATATTTGGACAACAGGTGTATCATTGCAACAGTTACAAAAACCCTTTCAAATGGTCGTCTCTAAAATAATCTAAATAAAGGATGCCACATCTTACCTTCTTTGAGTGTAGTATGAAAATATGAATAGATTTGTAATGTCCAAAACTAATATTACTATATTCTCACTCATAGGGGTTCCTCCACAGTCCTGTTCTTTAATTATTGAGGTGCTTTTTGGATGCAATTAATAAGAGATACTGCAATTTTTGCAACACATACTACTACGTAGTTACATAGTTGTATGTGTATATGTGTATATATATGTATATGTGTATATATATGTATATGTGTATATGTATATTTGTCTTTTTATGCATTTTAAATACATTTTACAAAAGTTCATTTTAACAGCAGTTTTCTGGTGTAGTTCTTATGAATTATTATGAGGTGTTAGCAAACCTTACTTTAAATTTGCATATCTGTCTTTATTCTGTTTTCAATTTTAGGAACGAGTGGGACCGCTATGAAATGCCTTTAGCTAGACGATAGCAGAAAAGCAGTGAGGTTCTGAATGGAGAAAGCAGAGAGGTCATGTGTCAAATGGCACACGACTAGAATTACGCTTTAAAATATGATCTTTTCAATGTCGATGTCAGCCTTCTATTTGTAACGAACTTTTAGATACCAAGGTGTTTTTTCTGAGGGAAGTCAAGGCAGTAACAAATCTCATATTTTACAAATGACTTCAGGTTTTTTATTTAATATGTAGGATTTTGCCGTTTTTGTTTTGTGCTCTGACCTTGAATTAACCTCTAACGGTTTACCGTCACCTTGGCAGTGTGTGGATAAACCCAACCTTTTACCCCGCAGGTGTTCACACTATGATTTACTACTTTGGTAACATACAGTCGGAGGATCACATCGCTATATACCGATAAATCTTTCTCTTCCTGTCTTCCTCTCTCTTTCACTCTGTCAGGCTGAACCCAGCTGATCTGTTCAATCACCCAGGAGCGCTGAGGCAGGACCCTGTAAAAGGTGATTCACTCCATTTCAGCCCTCCATACACCATTTGTCCTGCTCCTCTCATCCCGTCTTCTCTCTGTTTATAGTTCCCCTCGGTCAGCCATTGTTGACCTAACACTGCCGCGTGACATTAAAAGAAAGACCTTGAAAGCTATTTTTCTATTCTGCATGAAGAGGGTGGTTTATAGTCTTTATCTTTCTGTAATTTAAAGGGGACACTTCATGAATAACTCACTTTTTCAGTGCATGTGCACATACATTGGCTGCCTACCAACCCACAAACTGTGAAATGAGACAACACAGTCAGTTTTTTTGTGGGCTGTCTGGATCAGAAAACATGTGATTCAACAAGACATTCAGATTTGGCTCCTCTTCCTATAGTCACATGTAGGCTCATTAGAATATATCGCCCACAGCTTGGGCCTTTCTCAAACTAGATCCTCCCCACTCCCACTCAGTGACGGAGTAAACTCTGTTTGTAGGCACACTCACAGCTAGGTGAAACACCCTTCTGTAAGGTGTAGGGTATAAATACAGCGGCAAGCTTTGGGACAAACTTCCCCTCTCTCTGACGGAAACTATCGTAATGTTTTGTAACCATAGTTTTGTATTAAGCGGCAACTGTTATACACAGCACTAATAATAATCTACTGTACATAAGTAACAGTGTGGACAGTGTGGTAGCAGACTCATTACATTCACTCCACATAGAATTGATTGCCAAGTAGTTTTTCACATACAAGGACAGGGTGTTTCGGTGCCTAAACAAGAAACATAAATATAGAATAGAAAAAAATACAATCAAAATATGAAAAATAGGCCGACTATTTAACAAATATGCAGCCTACAATGTATCTGTTTAAAATGAAAGCTTGGTAGGAATGTGCAAAGATATATTCAGCCCAGTCGCACAGCAGTTCGTGAAATAATCAGGAAATTGAATGTATTGATTCTTGTACATAGACACGAATTTCATATTTTTTTTCGTGATGGTCAGCACAAAATCAATTTGTATGTAATTAACGTAATTATGAACCGGGAAGTATAAAGAGCGGCGAACGCTGCGTAGGGATGAGGTTGAGGTGGATGGGTGGGTCAAAAAACGCCAGGACGTTCGCCCAGGAGACCGCTGTTCTTGTCCCGTGTCAAAACCACAAGTCAAAGTTGATTTATTTGTAACGTAACTTCCATACCTAAGTTACAGCACTTCCGGAGGTATTTTAACCCAAACCACAATGTTTTCCTAAACCCAGCGTAGTAATTTGTTACCCAAGCTGAACCGAGTCGATTTATTCCTAAACCTAACTAAGCAGTTTTTTTTTTTAAAAGACTGGAGCTGGAAATTCGTAGGACGCACGGAAACATTTTTGTTGAAAGTCCTGCTTAGCGTCACAAAAAAAAAAGGGAAATTGGCGTCTATATACAAGAATCAAATAGATTACATTTCGTGACTATTTCACAAACTGGCGTGAGACTGTGTTGATATATTCTCGGGGCTGTGCAAAGTTTCACAGTACAGTATTAAGAAGAAAAAAGAACATGCAATATACAGAGAAACTAAAAATTAAAAATAAAACTTACTCCCATGCTTCTGTGGTGGCATATTTTTTTTTTGGTAAATGTCTCATTTCAATACCGACATTTATGTCAACTAGGCATTTGAATAAATACAATGCAACCATGTTAACGTCTGTATGACAATATTAAATGTCTGTCTTAATTTGAGCAGTTTACGTTTGTACGGGTATTTGCATGGAACTACATTTGTACGGAGCGTGTTCCATGACGAATGCAAAACGCCGTCACACGTGGCCAGTCAGTATGCATCGATGCAGGCTCTCTATTAGAGGGTTATATAGCCTGCTTCCACTCCCCGCTAATTGGTGGCATTTAATATGGCAGACCCTCCACGCGAACCTGCAAACGAAGTGGAAGTGGGTAAGGAGAGGGTGTAGGGGCTGGACTGAGATAGGGACCTTCAGAACGACCTTTGCCAAGATGCACCATATTTTTCTCTCAAGCCAATCAGAGCATGTCTTTTTCTGGAGGGGGTCTTAAAGAGACAGACGCTAAAACCTGTCAGTCAGAGGGTGAATACAGGTATATTCAGACAGACAGTATGAGAAAAATAAAGTGTTTTTTGAACATTAAAGCATGTAAACATGTTCTAGTAGAAACACAAAATACATGTATGAACCTGAAAATGAGCATGATATGTCCCCTTGAAAAAAAAAAAGAGACAGACACAGACACAGACACTCCCATATTTATTTTCTAAAGTAAACACTTCTGTTATGCAACTGCCACTTAAACTAGTTTATTCTGGTTTGGTTTGTGAGTGACTTTTCTGTAACTTTTGTGACATTTTGAGTTTTTTGACAGTTTGAAAAAGCTGTAGAGTGCTAACAGGCACACTGTGTCTGCTACTGGTGTCTTGTTTGCAGCCAATGACTGACATCATGTTATTGATGCGGACCCAGATCCCAGCAGTTTGCAAACGTATGTACATGTACATTATTACACATGAAGAGTTTGACAGCCACAAGTGTAAAGTGGCTGATAGGTGAGCCAGGATTAGCCGAGAAAGAGAACCCGATAAGGAAGATAAAGAGCTCCATATTATCTCCGCCTCTCAGTTGACCATATTGAAATCTTGATTTGGACAAAAATAAATAGAAAAACAATGTCTTTGTCCAAATAAATATGGTAAACAATTACCCTATGTTCCCTATTGTTTCAGCCACTGACCCGTGAAGGCTGAGAAGTGACTGATGTCTGATTGTATTGTGTTGTGGCCCCTCATCTCCATTCAGTGTGGCCAGGAAATGTAGGGGGAACTGGGCAATTATTTCTGATTTATCTACTTGGACAAATCCTGGCATATAATTGAGCAGGGCTCGGGAGTCTAGTTGAGGTTTGTGTCCTCATTATCGATACTCTCCATACTGTTGGATTACTTCAAGCTTTGCCAAGACGTCCAGTTTTGTTCTTGGGGTCTATGGTGCATGACTGATTTTAAGAAGCATGATTTTCAGTCATGTAAATGAGTTCATGGGTGAGTAAGTCATTAAAGGACGAGAAGCTGGCCTGATTTTGTCTCAGGATTAAACTTAATTGTCCACCGTAGATATGGGATATGATGATGAAATCAAACGGTGTATTTGTTGGTGTCTGAAGTTTAAATGTATGGAGAAAACTGATCACAACATAACATAACAAATAATAAAACATTTTGCTTACTTCCCTCAACATTAGCCACTTTGGACTGCAGGTGCCTGTTAAACAGCAGGGGAGCTTGTTCAACCTCACAAACTGAAGATAGTGTTGTGGTGAGTACTGACTTGTTAAATGTGACGCTCCACCAAAGTTTTACAGTTGCAAAACCTGATCTGATGCCGTATGACACAACGCTTGACTACCAGTTTAAATATAAAGACATGACTCAGTAATCCAGTTCCTTGTGTTGGATCCTCCTTGTGTTTATTACTGTGAGACTGTTGCAGCCGTGGCAGTTGGTGCGTCTTCAGGCTACTTTTCATCATTTACATGAACAATAAATACACCTACTATATTTGCATGTACAGTCTTGTAAATGCTATAAAATATTATGTGACAATTTTGTTAGTGCACTATTTGGGCAGTTAATGTACAGAAGATGATTTAAGTTGTGCAACGACAAAACATCAACACTGCACAGTTTCATTTAAAGACTTTGCAACTGCAGACAAACTGCTCTTCCAACAACTTATTTATTTTATTTTGTGAGCTGCATAGTTAGGGCACTACTGTACCACCCAATTCTACTGTTATCAGGCCATTAAATAGGCGTTATCAGTCGCTATAAGCACCGTAGATATGGGTAATTAGGGGCCTGCTACACCTACTAAGTTGTGAAAGTGAAACTTAAAAGCAACACGTTCTAACATGTAAAACTGAATGAAACATCACATTGAACACAAACAAAAAAGCTTATTTAGGTTTAGGCAACAAAACTACAACTTCTTTAGGTTTAGGCAAAAAAAAACAGTTACGTTTAGGCAATAAAACTACAACTTCTTTAGGTTTAGGCAACAAAACTACAACTTCTTTAGGTTTAGGTAACAAAACTACGACTTCTTTAGGTTTAGGCAACAAAACTACAACTTCTTTAGGTTTAGGCAACAAAACTACAACTTCTTTAGGTTTAGGTAACAAAACTACAACTTCTTTAGGTTTAGGCAACAAAACTACAACTTCTTTAGGTTTAGGCAAAAAAAAACAGTTAGGTTTAGGCAACGAAACTACAACTTCAGGTTTAGGCAAAAAAGAACACTTAGTTAAATTCAGGGAAAAACATTGTGTTTTGCCATCATCCCCGGCCTCTGCCCTAGTGCCTGACTTCCACTTCTGCTCGTAATAATTACTACGGTTGCTAGAGGTCAATGTCATCTTTTTTTATACCTTCTTTTGGTGATCTTCCATGTGAATAGATGATTTTAAGGTGTAGTAGGCCCCTAATGACCCACATCTATGGGGCTTATAGCGACTGATAACACCTATTTAATAGCCTGACAACAGTCTAATCGGCTGACTGTATAGTCTTTTTATTTATTTCCTTGCATAGTTCTTTATAGTTGTTGTGTAAGGAGTTACAATTTTTTCTAGTGTTTGCATATACTTTACTATCAAATCATAGTTAGAACCAGGCGGCAACCTCCAGGTATGAAAAGTGATGCCAATGCTTACATTCTTTCTAACAGCCAGCAGGGGGCGACTCCTCTTATCGCAAAAGAATTCAGATTGTATAGAAGTCTATGAGAAAATGAGCCTACTTCTCACTTGATTTATTACCTCAGTAAACATTTTAAACATGAGTTTATGGTCTCAATTGCTAGTTTGAAGTCTTTTTCAATACAGCATGATGTTCATTTAGTAAATTATGGTCCCATTTATGGTCAAATAGACCATAAAGCACGGTATACTTCTACCTTGTAATTTGACAGGTCGCTACCATGGTGTTGTCCGATCTGGGTGTTGTCCGTGTCAGTTCATGAAAGTTAATTGTAACATTTTGGTCACCTAAAAATGTCTTATTCAGCGTTCGGTCGTACTTAGCTCCACCCTCTCGTGTCACTTCTGGTTTCAAAAAAACTAAATGGTGACGGCCAAAACGCCAAACTCAAGGCGTCAAAACAGCAGTCCACAAACCAATGGATAACATCAAGGTGACTACATTCACTTCTTATATACAGTCTATGGTTAGAACTAGTATTGTGCATACAGTGTGCTATGAGTTAAAATTCATTATTCTCCCAAGGAATCAAGTCAAAATCTGATTTCATGCATCTTTCCAAACCTCATCTCATCAGGTTTTGTCAATCAGCATTTACATATAAGAACAAGAAGAAACTCCTTGGGCGTCCTCTGTGATTTAGAGGTTCAGACGCTGACTATAAATGTTTTCTTGGTCACTATGTGTACAGTGACTCAACAGAGCTTGGTTTTGGTGCTGAACATACATAGGCTATTATATGATAATATTTTAAGGGACACTGAATAAAAGAACCATTACTTTACATGCGGGACAATAATCTCCCACCAGAAACCCTCGACTCTCTATAAACTATTCCCCATGCTTCACCTTCACTCTATTATAAACCATCATCTTCCTGTTTCTCCATCCTGCTACTCCCCTGCTCCACCCATCCCCCATCCCAGCAGTAAATTGACACGGCTCGACACATAGAGCATGTGTCATAATCTTGCACATGGAGTGGCCCGTTCAATTAATTCCCAGGCAGGCAGCTAGTCGTCGGCGGGCTGCCAGGGAGGAAGCATTCTTCAGGAGAGGGCCATGTTGTCTCGGCCAGTCACTGGCGTACGTATCTTGTAGCTACGACTGCGCCTCCCTCATAGCCAATGCTGTGGCTCGGATACGCCTCTTTGTTCCACTAAATCCTCATTAGTCATGCCAAACAGACACACACATACACAAACACTGATCCAAACCCCTCCAACGTCCAACCCAGTCGGCGGAATAAAATGCTGGCATTTTACGTTTCTGCAAACCACCGACGTTTCTGCGCCAAAAATACGTTTCATATCAACATTTCTAGAAACATTGGACCCATCCACCTCCCCTCCCGCCCACCAGTAGTGGACTTTCATACTTGTTATACCCGTTATTATTCAATAACGTTTTTATTCAACGTAATTTTATTCAAGGGTCGCTCGATATACTACATCACCCGCTGCGACCGTCCGCAGACTTACAAAGGTATTTGTGATACCTAAAAGACAAACAACAAAATACGTTTCCTTCCAAACGTAAATTGAGAATGCAATTTAGTTGTATGGGAAAGTAATTTTTAGGATACAGGGCTAGTTTTCCTGAATCAAAAACATATTTCACCAACATTTCTACATACGTGTGTTTCTGAACGAAAATTCCGTTTCATATCAACATTTTGACATACCTGTATATCAGCGTTGTAGTGTTTTAACCCCGTGTGGCGCTTTTTTCCGTTTCGAAACTCTCAATTACGTTTAAGTTTAGGCAACAAAACTACTTGGTTAGGTTTAGTAAAAGTCATGTTTTGGGTTAAAATAAGTACTTTTGGTTTCGCAAAGGGCGGGTGGGATCGGAGGTGGATGGGTCCAATAAACACAAGGCTTTCATCTAAGAGACCGCTGTTCGTGTCCCGTGCGTCATGTTACAATCAGCTGTTTGTTCTTGTCCCGTGTTCACAACATTCAGTTTCATTTTCACTGTACAAACGTAGTAGTTTCAAGCCCAACCATGTATTTTTTTCTTAAACCTAACTGTAGTGGTTTTGTTGCCAAAAATAAAGTGACAAAGCGGTGGTATGTGACGAGTTGGGATGAGAATGTGTTGGTCCATCTCTGTTATAATAGCCAATCCTTTGAACCAGATTTATTAAATGATGTTTGTCGACCAACACATAAAGAAAAAGAAGATATTTGACCATTTTCTTATAGTTTTTACCAGATTGCAGAATGGGCTCTTAAAAAAATCATCTCTTAGGAGTATCTTAGAAAAAGATCAGATCCAATGTGACACGTAAATGGAGTTTCAGTTTTGTCATCATTAAGGGGCCAGTATGCTTCAACAGAACTGCTCGTCAGATGGCTTGTCAGATATTTATCGTGTCTTCCCCCTCTCTATGACGGCCGTCTTTTAACCCCACCTTCCAGTGTGGCTGTTCAGAACAACTAAAAACACTTCTGCCTCCTGACGTGGTTGAGTGACATGTCGCATGAACCGGTTCTTTTTAAGCAGCCTTTGGTCTTAGCAGTGGGGCTACATGTAGATGCTTGCCTTGGTGGCATAATAAGCTGTCATATAAAAGCAAGTCTATAAAAACAGGTTTTAAGAGGCGATTTAAAAGGTGAGACTGAAGTTCTTTCGGCAGGTCACTCCAAAATCTGGGGGCACTGAAAACAACAAGAAAGGGGTTAATTTAACCAGAGACAGTTCAGAAAGGAGACAGTGCACTGAGAGTCAGTTTACTGTATCTGTGTCACGTGGGTTTTGGCATGTCCTGAGTCTATTAACTCCAATGTTAGAAGTGCACGTGAACACAGATTATGACCGATTCTTTCGCCCCATATAGTCACCAAAGTAAATATTGGACCCATTTTTCACAAGCCACATATCTTACAAACATTCTGACACTAAAATGGCATTTTTCAGACAGACCGAGAGACCGAGATCTGGCAACTAACGTTCATGAACGCCCTGGCTAACTAATTTTCATAATGCATAATATGGCCGTTAGCTGTGTAAACATCTAATGTTAGCAAAGAAAATGTAAATATATAATGCAAATATAACCCAGTCTGCTTTCATCTGTGCACAGGTGGAAGGTCTGCAGTTTAGCTCGGAGCCACAACGTCAGAAGTTATCGGTAAAATCTTTAAAAATTACAATTTTACTGCAGCTTTTTCGACAAGCTAAAAACATTTCTGGTTGACGTTAGAAAGAAATAAGAATAGCTTAAAGCTGCAGTGCGTAGAATTGGAGCAAATATTATTAAAAAAAGTTATTTTTACAAAACGGTCACTATATCTTGACAGTAGTGCATGAGACAGGTAATCTGAAATCTGTGTCCTCCGGTGTCCTCCGGTGCTCCTAATGGCATTTGCAAGATTTCACAGACCGGAGGAAAACAACTGATCAGAGCCGAGCTGGATCCTGCCGTCTCTGAGCAGCTGTCAATCACTCGCAAACTCTTATCAAACGGTCAAACTAGGCAGCGCTAGTAGTTCAGTTGAAGAAAAATACCAAGCACCGCACACCAGCCGGAGCAAACTTTCTCATTTTCCAGCTAAACAGTACAGTTGTTTCTGAAAACATTTGAGGCGAGAAATAGACATTACAGTAACAGAATATTGATTCATATTTGATCAGCGCTGCCTGGTTTGACCGTTTGATCGGAGTTTGTGAGTGATTGACAGCTGCCTCCGTTGAATGAACAGCCAATAGGAACGCTCTCTCTCTCTCTCTGAAGTCTCCCGTCACGGGTTTTTTAAAATTTTTAAGATTTTTTAAAGCCTGAAAACAGAGCAAAGGGGAGGTGCAGAAGTCTAGTTTTCTCTCTTATTTAATTACAATATGTTGAAAAGGTTATTATGGAATTTTTGCCCAATGATGCCAAAAACTTCCTGCCTACCCTCACTTTAAGTGAATGGAGAAAAGCAATAATCGCTCCCACATTTCTGGTAGGTCGCTTAATTTTGGGCGTCAGACGAATGTCTAGTTCACTGTGAAAGGAAAACTGAGAATCGGTCCATTTGCATGATACTTCAGACAGTGAATGATTCATATCAATAGGTTCAAGCCTTGTGGAGCGTACTATTTATACATAAGTGTTACAGTCCTCTGACTCACCAATGCCTCTAGTTAAAGTCTTTTTAAAGAGATCCTATACGCCAACAATGACCACAGCGTCCATTGTTCTGCTTAATCATCGGTGCGCTGGAGGAGCTGCAAGGTGCCATGACACACAGTAATACCCAGACACTCAAACACAAGCAGAGAAAGCAAAAAAAAAAAAAAAATGCAGAGAACTGAATCTGTTATATTTAAGTCTGGATTCTGCGTCACGGTGGCGGGGGCTGTTTACAGAGGACGAGAGTATGTGTGTGTGTGCATTCGTAAATGTGCAAATATGTGTGTTCTTTTGAGCCACAGCTCTTTTTTTTCTGAAATAAATATGCACAGCACATCTACTGTTTGTACTTAGGCAAAATAGATGGCATTGCTGGTGAGCAAAACATCTATCATTTCTGCCTCTGATTAATAGTTGTCCTGGGGATGGCTGCTCTGCAAAGAGAGAGGGAGAGGAGAGAGGAAGAGATGAAATGTGGGATGAGAGGGAGAGAAAAAGCAGAAAACAGCAGTGGAGGAAGAACGAGAGAAGAGAGGGGGAGAGAGAGAAACTCCTCCTGCTCTGAGGTCTGAAACAGTTAAACACAAAACTGAGCTCAGAGATTTCTGAATGTCTCCTGTTGTGTTGCAATTGTGTGTTAAAAAAGGGTTTATGAATAAAGCCTGTCGAGAGGATGCTGTCATTATTGGTGAATCACAAACCACAATGAGTTATGTTGTTTGGAGCTTTTCTTTTCCCCCCAATTCCCCTTTCTTTCTCTTAAAATAGCAATATTGTACGTTATTAGTTTAGCCTTAAATTATATCATATATAATATGTTAATCCGTTACTATAGTTACCGTAGTGTTATGGCGGTGATCATATTCACCGCTGCGTGAGCATCATGTTAACTGTCATGCAACCCTCAAAATGGAAATTGTTCGCCACAGGGTTTCGCACACAATTATTAACAAGTTCTCCAAACTAAACAGCAAAATGCTTTGTCATCACCTTCCATAAGAGCAAATATGAGCATTACAAAAGTGATTCATATGGCCGTCTGACCTGCCACCACCACTATGGTTAAGGTCAGGTTAAGGTTAAGGTTAATGGTCAGTAGGACACGGGAGCCTGGTCTCCTAAAAATTATGTTCCCTTACAATGAAACTGCATTTCACAAAGTTCACATAGGGAGGTCGGTGTGAATGGATGGGTCAAACACAGGACTTTCCCCCAGGAGACCGGTGTTCGTGTCCCGTAAAAAGTAACGTACTTATTCAACGTATCATACAATGCTTTGTATGATATCTTACGGAAAGGTATTCCTCATTTTCGTGCGTTTTCCTACGAATGTTTGGCATTAATTTCCACTCCAGTCTTTTCAAAATAAACTTCCATCTTCACAGGAAACAACTTTGTTAGGTTTAGCAACAAAACTACTTAGTTAGGTTTAGGATAAGATTGATTTAGTTAGGTTTATGCAACAAAATTGCTTAGTTAGGTTTAGGAAAAGATCGTGATTAAGCTAAGCCACACCGGATGTGGTTAAACCAAACCAGAAGTGTCGTAACTTAAATATGGAAGTTATGTGACAAATAAATCCCAGCAGTCTCGTGGTGAAAGTCTGGCGTTTTTTTGACCTTCCCATTCACACGTTTGTCACTCTTTATACTTCCTGGTTCACAAATACTTGGATTACATACAAATGGATTTTGTGGGATATATGCGGGAGGGATAGCTACGAATGGTGTATGAGAACAGCCTGACATCATCTTTTACTAAACCTAACCAAACCTAAATGTAATTGAGAATGCAGTTTTGAAACGACAAAAGCACCACCGGCAGTTAAAACATTATAACATGGTCCAGAAACGTTGAGATTCAATGTATCCGTGTTTTGCAGAAATGTATAATGCCATTTTACATTTTACACTGACGAGTGGGTTGGCAACGGGGATACAAACAAACATCTCTTGTGATGAAATCACGCCCTTTGTTGACCCATCCAACCACTCCGAGCAGCGCTGCTATAACAACATCTCGCTATTTCACCTTCTAAAGAAACAACAGTCATTGTTCACATGGCCTCCTAGAAATCTGAAACAGCCAATACATTTGAGATAAACAAAATATATGCATTTTTTTTTATCAACAATATGAGGAAACATTCATTGAACAGATCTGCAATATGTTCACCGACAACTTATTTGATATGCTGGTGACGACTACAGCAGGATTGGTGTTTTTATGGTTATGTTTAGGCAGATCATGGTCTTGGTTAAATATTGAAAAACTCAACGCTGACTTGGACCTGTTTACTTTTTCAATATTTTACCAAAACCACAATCATTTCCGAGCCTTACCAAAGTGTCTCGGTAGCCTAAACCTAACCACATGTTGGACCAGAATACAGTGTCAACGACGTTAGTGGCAAGTCCTAGACTGGAAAAAAAGTGTTGTGAGGGAGTGAAGAAAGTCCAGGCAGTAATTACTTTTCCTTCAAAACTTTTTTGGTAGTACAGAAACACAATTTATATCAAAACAAGAGTTCCTTGTCAGATACACATAAATGTAGGTGGATTTAGATCATTCACAGATGACCAATAACGTCATTTTCTCTGTTTGGTGACAGTTATTTTCCCCCCATTCTTCTTTTTCCATTATAAATATTCTAAGTATATTGATTTAACCTCAAAAGCACCTTCTACTCCCGGTGGTGTCATTTATTTATCAGTTTTGATGGTGTCAGTCACGTTTGATCATGTCCACTGGAGTGTGAGCTTCATCACGTAGATTTTTTGTCATGCAACCCTAAAGATGGAAATGGTTGGCCACAGGGTTGCACGCACATTCATTCATGATGTCCATCTACCACGCAAGTGCCTGTGTGTGTGTGTGTATGCGTGTGTGTGTGTGTGTGTGTCAGAGTGCCATCTGCTCTGGTGTTGAGACGGTTAAAGGCAAACAAAGGACACTATGCAAATAATGTAAATAGCCTTCTTCTTGGCTGTCTCTATGACACAAGTCACTGTTATCTGTCATGTGTGTGTGCGTGTGTCTGTGCGTGTGTGTGTGTGTGTGTGTGTGTGTGTGAAATATGGCTGTATGCTAATAAGGAGCCACATGGATATGTAGGTCACGTCAACCTATTTTCTGCAAGGCTTACACCCCCTTCCATGTAACATAAACACATGTACTGAAGCACACATGCAAAACACACACACACACACACAGAAATACAGTCGCAGCAAAACTCTCAATCCCTCCTTACTTCTTAAAACACCCGTTTTTAGTTTGAGCCACTTTGAGTGAAGCTGAGGGGGAAAAAGATTGAGAGGGAGGGATGATGCATTCCTGACACACACACACACACACACACGCACACACACACACACACACACACGCACGCACACACACACACACACACACACACACACACACACACACACACACACACACACACACACGCACACCTAACGGGATACTTTTCTCACACAAGCCAAAAAGCCCCGGTGAGCATCTTGCCGAGCCTCCACCTCAGTGTGGAGCCTGCGGTGGCATTCCCCAGGCATCCCATGGCGTTGGCTCGGTTTTGATTTTACTCTTCACAGCGGTGCACACTGAGACAAAAGCTTCAGTGTGCCGTCCCCGCTGCCTTCTTATAGACTTCAAGATTTTTTTACAGTGCAATTTAAAGCAGGAGCAGGGTTCATGCAGGAGACAGGCTCCCGTGGGTCTATCTATCGAGATGTTTTAAGTGCGAGGAAAAAAAGGGGGAGGAGGGAGCCAAACAATACCTCCCATCCTACTCTCCTGACAACACAGGCAGCTCTAAATTCATCATCCCACTGAGGCTATTTTGGGAGCTTAAAAAATTAGGCAAACTTCATACAGGAGTGATCGTCTTCTCCGTGTTTGTCTCTCCCTCTCCCTCCCTCCCACCGTCTGTGTCTGCCACTCAGCTGCTGTAGGTGTTAAGAACGTTGGGAATGGCTGTTTACTTTCTGTGTGGTATTATTCATATCATTGAGCCCTCAGCAGCCCCCCACCCTCCTCTGTACACTGACAGGATCTCAATCCAGTCTGCCCGCCCACCGCTAAACCCCCACCACCACCACCACCACCCCGCGTGACACACACCTCCAGCTATCGTGTCAGCTACTGTCCCCTCGCTGACCTCGTCTTTGCATCACACGCAGTTTAGCCAAGTTAGTGAAATGTACAAGCAGCTGACAAGTCCGCTGGAACAAAACGCAGCTGACAACACATTAGTGTCATTCCATTGTCTCCATCAACCCGTCACTGCTTGTTTTTTTATACTGTATATATATATATATAAATACCAATCTGCACCGCCTCCATATTGCTGTAATTGATTTGTGATGTTTTATTTCCAGGTGTTCAAACTGAAAAGATCATACGTTTAAAAAAACATCAGGAGACGGTGTTGACTCATAGTGATGACTCTGAAATAAAGTGAAATACTAAAAGCAGCAGTAGGCGAGATTGGAGCATTTCATTTTACAGGTCCACAAATGTCATGATAATTAGGTGCTAATTAGCAAGTAACCTATTTGGAATTTCTGCCAAATTATCCCAATATTTACCTCAAACATTATCGAAAATTACTTTATTATAAACATTATTTAATAATTATATGCTAAAATCGCATATAATTGTTCAAATAGGGCCCTTAGGCATTGAGGAACGGCAAAACTAATAGAAGACACTTCTGATCAGGCACAAATCTCACCATTGTGTGACTTATTGTCGACACAAATGTAACCTGGTAGCTGATCTAATGATTCAGGGAGTTTTTTTAAAGAAATTTCAAAAAAGTTATTTCATAATTATTATCTATTTACCGGCAGACATGGAAATAAAGCATATCAATTAACTTTGTATTCTTTTCCTGGAAATGTATTAAATAAATGATCAGCTATTTATTACTGCTTATCGGGAAATAGCGGAATATAATTATTAAATAATGTTTATAATAGATATAAAATAATAATATTAAAAGTCCAGAGCCAAGTCCCAAGTCAAACAAATAATTTTCAATACATTTTGAAGTAAATATTGGGGTAATGTGGCAGTTACCAAAAAAGTTATTTTTATAAAACGGTCACTATATCCTGACAGTAGTGCATGAGACAGGTAATCTGAAAAGAAAAATCATGTGTCTCTGTGTCCTCCGGTGCTCCTAACGGCATCTGCAAGATTTCACAGACCGGAGGAAAACAACCAATCAGAGCCGAGCTGGAGCCTTGCCGTCTCTGAGCAGCTGTCAATCACTCGCGAACTCCGATCAAACGGTCAAACTAGGCAGCGCTGATCAAATATGGATCAAATATGGATCAATATTCTGTTACTGTAATGCCTATTTCTCTCCTCAAATGTTTTCAGAAACATCTTGTAGTGTACTGTTTAGCTGTAAAATGAGAAAGTTTGTGACCCAGCAGCCATGTTGAGATCTGTCGAGGAAATACCAAGCACCGCCCACCAGGCGGAGCACAGCCAATAGGAACGCTCTCTCTCTGAAATGACCTGTGATTGGCCAAAGTCTTCTGTCCCGGTGCTAGATTATTTAAAGCCTGAAAACAGAGCCATGAAGAGGTGCAGAAGTCTAGTTTTCTCTCCGAACACTTGAATTACAATATGCTGAAAGGTTATTATGGGATTTTTGCCCAATGATACCAAAAATATACTGCCTACCCACACTTTAATGGCTGTAAAAGTTGCAGGTTTCATTTTCTCCCCTGTGTGATTGGTGGCTTCATCTCTGAGGGCTTGTGTGTCGTGAAGCTCGGGGAGTGAATGATGTTCATAATGGCACCAGTTCTCTCTTGTAGGGCACAGAGGAGCAGACAACCGTCTATCCCCGACTCCCTGGTGTGACAACCCCCATTACCCGTCTGCTTAAACCCCATCCCCCCCCCCCTGCAACACACACACACACACACACGCACGCACACACACACACACACAGGCCCTCGGGGCAGTGGGAGGTCACAGTGCTCCGTGCCGCCTGGCAGTGGTGTACGAGGACGCGTGGGAGACTTGCAGCAGAGACAAACTGTGATGCAGAATGTATGCACGTGCTAGTGTGGGCACGCATGCTGGCAAGCGTGCTCATGTGCATGTTTTGGTACGGAGAATTAAAAAATGTGACAGAGACGTGGGGGGTGGGGAGAGGTTGCTAAACGGAGAGTGGGGATGGTAGATGAGGAGGAGGAGGAGTGACTTGGCACGGCATGTTTTTGCGGGTTCCACCGAGGCGTGTTTTTTGGCGCGGCGGTTGCCTTCACGCTGATGATGCAATTTCACCGCCTGCCTATACCGGTCGCATCGCCGGTGCCGGTCCTTATCAGAGTTTGACTGCGGTTCGCCATGGCCCTCCGAGTCCAGCTTAGGGGATCCGGGTACCACAAAGCCTGTTAGACAAACAGCTAGCTGCCACTCTCCCCGTAGCCTCGTCGTCTTCCTCAGCACCGTCGTGGTAATTTGACTCTACGTCTGAGGAAGCCAATATATTGCGGTGGTGGGGAAGTAGAGGATGGTGGGGTGGAGCATGGTGGATAATGGATAATGGAAGGAGAGAGTGAGCAGGCATAGGATGTAACCACATGTTTCAGTGTGGCTCTGTCGGGTTGGGCCTAGCTGTTTGTGGTTCCCATCTAAAACGAAGCAGGAAGCCGCACTGGAAAAATCCAGAGCAATTCTTCCTCACAGTTATCACCCAGAAATAAAAGGAGATCTGCTGGTGGCGACATTGCAGTCTCTGTATTGTATCAGCTATGATGTATCAGTCACAAAGGAAATTCCTCTGGTGAGTAAATACCAATACTTTCACTGCAGTGGCCCGTCTGGGGTCTTTCACTCTCTAAAACTTTTACCCAGAAAATCCTCCTTTTCTTTCCTCCTCTCAACCACTAAGCGTCCCCTCCTCCTTCCTCTCCAGCCGTCCCTTCCTCTTCCATGTCTGCAGCGTGTGATGGGATCACATCTGTGGAATATGGTCGTCAACATGGCTCTCTCTCAGCTCCCTGACTCGGTGAGGATAGGGACCCTCACTCACACGTAGAAAAATGTGTTGCCTTCCTGTGTGTGTGTGTGTGTGTGTGTGTGTGTGGGCAGGCGTGTGTTCATGCATGTGTGTGTTTATGCTGCGGTGGGGCTGTGCCACTTCCCACAGAAAGAAAACACATGAGAACATTACCACCGCCTCCCTCTCTCTCTCTCTCTCTCTCTCTCTCTCTCTCTCTCTCTCTCTCTCTCTTTCTGCCACTGCACTTCTCTCCATCCTCTCTCGCCCCCTCCCCTCGCTTCTTCTTGTTCTTAAAGGTACAGGGACAAAGTGAAGAGGATACAAGTAGAGGAGGAAGACACCGTTATCAAAACACATGCTGCACCTCATCAGACCATGTTAAAGTTCTTTTTCCCAAACATTTCAACAACCACCACAATTCACGGTCATCTTCTGTATATGTACTTAATGTACTGCATGTCAAGGCCCGCACACGCTGTGCCACAACAGTGATCTTAAAGGTTCATTGCATGTCACACTCTGGGAGATGGGTCAAATGATTTCTTGGTGGCAACCTGCGTCACACTGTTAGATATCAATTTCGAAGCGTGTCAGAATTTGCGAGCAGAGCAGGCTGTTCTCATACACAGCTCTTAGCTGTTCTTAGCGAAAAAGTAATGCACTGTAATTTGTGTTAATCCCATGGTATCAATTCGTATGTAATTCACCTTATTGTGAACCAGGAAATATAAGAGAGCGGCGAACACCTTGTAGGGAGGAGGACAGGGTGGATGGGTGGGTAAAAAAAATACCGGATTTCGCCCAGGAAACCGGCATTTCCCGTGTGAAACCAGATGTCATCGTTGATGTATTTGTCACGTAAATTACATACTTAGGTAACGCCACTTTTGGAGTTATTTGAAGCCAAACCACAATCTTTTCCTAAACTAAGTAGTTTTCTTGCATAAACCTAATCAAGTTGTTTCCTGTGAGGATGGAAGTTAATTTTAAAAAGACTGTATGCATGTAACAAGCAGACGCTGACACGTGTTGCTGGACATTCATAGGAAAACTGAACGAAAAAGGAGGAATAACTTTTTCGTAAGATATCATATGAACCGTTGTATGAGGATACGTCGACCAGAGACACGTCATCAACTCATGTAATCCCTCTGTAATGTTTTGTTTTTTTACTTCGATTCAAGAATGGCGCTTACACTGACGGGTGTATTCTCCAACATTTTGTGTCATATTCTTTATTTTGCAGACGTTTGTTGTAGCATTTGTCACATTGTGATAATTTGGTCATGTCTTGACCATGTCTTCTGTCGCCAAAGCTCTAAATCGGCGGTCGGTGGTCTCACCGTGTGATCTAGGGTCATCGTTTTGGAGTGACAACCAAAGTTTTTAACATGTTTCTCTTCAACGTCTTCCCTTTTTGAAATGATGAATACAGACTACCGCCACCTGCTGGTGTGGAGAGTTATTTCCTCTCACGCAGGCGCAGAACGTACATGCTAACTGGCCGTTGACTGTAATCTTTGTGGCGTGTTCAAATGCAACAAGATAAAGGCGACGTGAGGCGACGCAACACGTTGTCTTGGTGTGTCTACGCCTTTAGGGGCCGTGTGGCAGCAAAGTTAAGAAGACAACCAACTATCTCTCTCTTATTTCAAATGTCGACATAGTCGATCACACAGCTGTTGTCATTAACCTGTATTTATGTTGATTTTCTCAGGAAACATGGCAACCATAAAATAACAGCTGGGCTGTCTGTCCCACTGGTGGCGGTTATACGCAGTTTCATTGTTTGCCAAAAACAAAACCACAAAGACAAAGTAGATTTGACTGTTTTTATGTTGTTCAGGTGTTTCATCGGGGGCAGAAACTATTGTGTGTTATGGCGTATGATAAGCCTTCAAAAATCTGCACTTCCTTGATTATATTTCATCGTCTCACTGGTACTTGACAACATGACCCCACCAACACAGACCCTTGCGTTTAATGCAGTGGTGTTTTCAATCTAAACGGCTGGTTAAGGCCACATTTCTTGGGTTCAAGGTTCGACTGATGTTAAGGTGGCTTTAGCAGCTGCTAAATCTGAAGTAACCGGCGCATATACAAGAAGAAAGGGAAAATGTAATACAGACTCCTTTTACCCATTAAGGCTTTTGTGTTGTCAACTGCAATATGTGGAATAGTGTTTTTAAAGTTTGCAATGACTTTGAACATTTTTACGAGGCAACCCAGAAAGAAAGATGTAGGAGATGGATTTTATTATTATTGCTTTCATGTGTGGCTGCAACCTGTATCTGCAGAGGAGGCGCACAAAAGCAACGAGTGCCAAAGCTTTCTTTCTTTCTTTCTTTCTTTCTTTGTCTCTAATTATGGCAGCGCTGAAGAGCACAGTCTCTCTTCATCACAGCAGAGGCCCGCAGTAGCCGCTGGGTGTCAGATGGATGAAGCGAAGCGAGGGGGGGTGGTCGGGGGGGTTGGGAGGGTTGGGAGGGTGTTTGGGAATGGCACAGACGAACTTGGTGACCAAGTGGAATGACGCAAATCAAAACAGACAAACAGACAGGAAGGCAGGCGGACAGACATAACAGCTGGTAGGTAGGCACGCAGACAGACAGACAGACAGACATAATAACAGACAGACAGGTTCATATTTGGGATAACAGAGTGCTCCAAGTTATGTAAGCAGGGGCTTACAGTTTCGAAAATGTTTCAGCAGCAGTAGATGTTTATCAAGGCTGTGTTGTGCAGATGGATTTTCTGTTTGCTGCCGTATAAAATTTCCTACACGCTCAGTGTTTTCTGTGGTCTTTGCTGAGATATGTAGTTTTTGCAATTAAAAGGTAAACACCTTAAGCTGAGCATTACTCAAACCTAGCAACAAAACAAAACCTGATTGTTTGTGGAAGACGCTGGTTTCAATTCAGTGAACGAATGACAGCCAATAATATGTTTCACATTAACTGAACAATCTATTGAGGGATGTCTCGTTGCAGTTTCCTGTATAAATTTCACACTTAAAGTGGCGGTAGGCAGTATATTTTTGGCATCATTGGGCAAAAATTCCATAATAACCTTTTCAGCATATTGTAATTCAAGTGTTCTGAGAGAAAACTAGACTTCTGCACCTCCTCGTGGCTCTGTTTTCAGGCTTTCAAAAATGTAGTCCGTAACGGAAGACTTTGGCCAATCACAGGTCATTTCAGAGAGAGAGCGTTCCTATTGGCTGTGCTCCGACTGGTGGGTGGTGCTTGGTATTTCCTCAACAGATCTCAACATTGCTGCCGGGTCACAAACTTTCTCATTTTACTGCTCAACAGTACACTACAAGATGTTTCTGAGGCGAGAAAAAGGCATTACAGTAACAGAATATTGATTCATATTTGATCAGCGCTGCCTAGTTTGACCGTTTGATCGGAGATTCACGAGTGATTGACAGCTGGCTCAGAGACGGCAGGCTCCAGCTCGGCTCTGATTGGTTGTTTTCCTCCGGTCTGTGAAATCTTGCAAATGCCATTAGGAGCACCGGAGAACACAGAGGAACATGATTCTTTTCAGATTACCTGTCTCATGCACTACTGTCAGGATATAGTGACCGTTTTATAAAAATAACTTTTTTTTAATCATATTTGCTCCAATTTTGCCTACTGCAGCTTTAACATGTGAGACAGGATTAGCATCAATGATTTTACCAGATGACCCCCTATTGTCTCACACTCTCTGTTACATGCAAACACATGAACTTCCTCCAACCTGTTGACCTAATCAGTGACGCAAAGAGAGTAAGGAGGTAATTGATATCCAGTTGTCCATATAATGCATTTAAAAGTGCCATTTCTCTTCTGTTAGTCAAGATGTCGAGGAGGAGGAGGAGGAGGAGGAGGAGAAGAAAGATGGAATGAGACTGAAGAAGAAGAGAAGAGGCGGATCAAGGGGCCACTGCGAGTTAAGTCTGACTCATAGGGATTGTAGGGCGGAGGTTTCATTGCTGTCTTGTGTTTGGTTGTTTTGGGGTTGTGTGTGTTTCTCTTTTTACTGGCCCTGGAGAAGCTCGTCCACCACACACACACACACACACACACACACACACAGACACACACACACAAACGTAACCTACACACACACATGCAGGCTCTGGGGACGCCTCCTGAGGCAGGTGCCGAGAAATGGGCTGAGAAAGGCATCCATTCGCTCGGCGCTGAATTATTCAACCTGTGATTAATTATAATTTGGCCTCACAAAGGCAGGGGCTGGGGGAATTCCTCTGTTGGTCTGGACTGCAACTTATTGTGTTTTTTCCTTCCCGTGCAGGCCGCCGTCGGGGCGGAGCAGAGACCTATAGAGGGGTACTGGATGCCTGCACGTCTAACGCGGACCCTTCGCTGCTGGAGCTGTTGCATAACATGAAAGTCTTTAATGGGGAAGGACTGCTCTCTGCAGACTGCAACAGAGCAACAAGAGTTTAACACACATTTCAGGGTAAAGAAATGTGGCCAGAGATGGCTTAGCGGTTCCTGGCTTTGCGAGGACTACATTGCTTGCTTGAGTGAAGGAAAGGCCACCCAAAAGAGAAAGAGGCAGAGAGAGAAACAGGAAAAAACAGCACTAGCTTACCTCCAGGTTCCTCCCAAAATGTTTATGGATTGCCAAAATAAGGACATATATCATTATTTTCTATTTCTCACATTAATTCATTTGTTACCCTGACCCAGTGTCAAGAATACCAATGAAAGTTCTTCTGCAAGGTGTGGTCCCTTGAAATTGTATTACAGTTATTAAGTATCATCACTATTACGTCAAAACATGTATTACTTTATCAGATGGATTAACAGTTTTTTACATTTTACCTCAAACATGTGGCATGAAGCCAGTCTGAAAAAGTATCATCTAACAAAGTATACTGTTAGTCGTCCTGATTGAGCACACTGCTGTGTCTTAATTTTGATACGTCTCTTAGTACATTTCCATGTACACTGTGTACACTATGTACTTACTTCCGTGGTACAGGATAGTGTTGTCTCAAATCGAACACTGCTGTTATGCACTTCCGGAAATGACAATCACAACATTCAACCGCTTCGTCGTCTTCTTCTTTTTAATGGCAACTTGCAACCGGACGGAGAATTATCACCGACATTTGACCGCGATTGTCGCTCGCAAAAATATCTGCCGGCTTATATTTTTATAGTGCGGTGTTCAGCGGAGCAACCGCCACCGCTGCAGCTTCCTCGACCGCCATTTTCACAAGTTTGGTGGTCCCTTCCCTTCCGCTATGTAGCCAAGATGACGACCATTGAGGGTGAGAAGTGTCCAGCGTTCCACACTCGAGTTAGCATGCTCGTAAATGCTGCTCCGTGGTCTGCTCCTGTATTTCAAAACGGACCAACATGGCGATTCGTTTGGAAACTTTCTCTTATATTATGAAAATAGCTCACAGAAATGTGTTTCTGAAAACATTTGAGGCGAGAAATAAAGGATGCAGTCGCTGAATCTGTCTTAATTTTAGATGGACAACTGTTGGTTCAAAAGTTTTTCGGGATTTTCCAGAGGCGGCGAGTCACCGTTCACAATGTTTTTTGGGATTGAGTGCTTCCTTTCTTAAAATAATTATACACACAGTCTTGTACTTTTGCCTTTTTATCTGTTTTTCAATTGTATTTATTTTTTGCTCCGAATCAAATGTTTTATGGTCACAGTTCATCTTGTATCTTGTTGGCTTGGTTCCATGCTTAAAACTGTTTGTATAAGGATTTTCTGAAATGTCAATGGAGTGACTGAAGGGGGAAATTCACTTCTGGAACCAGAGCCGTGCAAAAAAAAAGTGGGCAGTCACTGTTGAGCTCTATGAAAGATGCTATTTAGTTGCATTATGGGAATTGTAGGATCCAAGGTTTTTGGAGCTTGACCCATACTAAGGACTAAATTAAGAATATCTCAGCCAATGCTGCTTCAATTTTCCTCGTTCTATTTTTTTTTTTTTTTAAATCTGTCTCTTGTGAGCTCCTCAACTTTATAGAAGTGCAATACAAAATTGTTGGAGCACCCCTTTAAGTACAAATACAAAACACCAAATAATTAATTGCACCAGAATTAACCATCTTAACCCCCTTGCATTCTAGAGATCTGGTTCCTACATGTCTTTTTCCTGCAGCCAGCACAGTATCATTGATCTCTGTGAGCAGTAAACTAGCCTGATAAGGGAGCATGATATAGGATATTAAAAGTTAAAGATCACAAGCACGTCCTGCCTTTAGGCCTGGTTGACAAATACCATAAACTCCCTTTTAAGGATCTAGTAGCTAATCATAGATGCTATTACACTGAGCTGGTCACATTCGGTGATATGGAACAACCAGTGTGCCACCTCCCTACAGCTGCTTTGTAATTGGAGTCGGAGGTGTAAGAGTGCCAGTGAAAGTGGGTTGCCCTCGGGGTCATTGGGGTGTCAGAGTTGGAATGAATAATAATAACCAATCCCCTTTTAGCTAACAATCAGCTAAAGATCTCATCAGGACTGTGGCCCTGTACGGGACGTGAAACGTACAGTAGAAGCAGCTCTTACTGTGAGGCGATCGCTCTCTATGCAGAGCAGTGAGAATGACTTGGCACTGGAGACTGCTGCTTAAGCCTCCCTTGTGTTAACCAAGAACGCCCTTGGTTAACTCATCGCTTCTGGATCCACATCTAAAACTGCTCATTTTTAGATTTTTTAATCATTTGAATAACAAAAGATCATGTCCTCTGCTGCTCAGAAAGCAGAGTCAGGAAAGTAAAGCTCAGAGCTGTCTGTGTGGTTGCTTGTTCTCTGACCAGACTACAACAATGATTATCTCTCAGTTGGAGTCAAATAATTGTGAATAAAAAGGGTCATAAACTGTGACCTCAGTCAGGGATTATCATCAGGCAAACACCCACTGATTTAAATGAAAATCAATAAGGGTTTCAGAGAACCACCTTATTTAAGGCCCAATCCTCATACCAGTTTGACAGAACTACACCAGTGATGCATATTGTGAACATTTCTCAAGCTGCTTCTTTTACTTTAAGCATGGGTCAAGAGTTTGTGAAAACATTTTTCTTGTGTCATTACCCGAGCCATTGAGTTGGTAATAATCTTGGAACCTGACTATCCTAAAGTATTCACTACTCCTTCAAACTAAATATTGTTAAAACATCATCTGAGTATTTCCTGTGGCCATAGGCTACTATATACTATAGGGCTGGACTGAATGTCTTTTTTTACATTCAAAGCTTCTATTGTGGTTTTCAAATGTTTTTTTTATATATTATGACCTCGAATCGTCAAACAAAATTTCTAAAAATCAATTTGAATAAAGTGAATGAGTCTTTTTTTTATTAAATCCATCCATCCATCCATCTTCAACCGCTTATCCGGGGTTGGGTCGCGGGGGCATAAGCTCCAGCAGGGGACCCCAAACTTCCCTTTCTCGGGCCACATTAACCAGCTCTGACTGGGGGATCCCGAGCGATTTTTGACCAACCCATCCACCTCGACCTTCTCCCTACACGGCGTTTGTCGCTCTTTATACTTCTCGGTTCAAAATTATGTGGATTACATACAAATTGATTTTGTGCTGACCATCACAAAAAAAAAAAATCGTGTCTATGTACAAAAATCAATACATTCAATTTTGTGACTATTTCACGAACTGCTGTGCGACTGAGCTGGAATATAACTCGTCAGTGCGTGCCTCCCTTTGTGTGTGCCTCGGCAAGCGGGAGAGAAAAAACGTTTTTTTAACCGCAGTGAAAATGTTGTTTTTGAAAGGCTAGATGGCAACAAGTCTTTCTTTTTTCAATAAATTTTGACTTTTGGACATTATAACACTCTGGAGTTTGTAAATGTAAACGCCAACAAATATGGATTGAAGCAGAATATTTCGTTAGATAAAATTTTTTTTTCAATTTTGGAAATGATTACATCTATCTTTTTACAATAAATTTTAACTTTTAGACTTTACAACACTCAAATGTTTGGAGCACACGAGTTGGAAACAATTCTACGCAACCACCACTGGAATCTCTTTCTACAAACAGTATAATACTCCCTTTGTGTGCGCTGTGGCAAGCGGGAGAGCAAACAGTTTTTTGACCGCTGTGAAAATTTTGTTTTTGAAAGGCTAAACGCCAACAAATATGGACTGAAGCAGAATATTTCCTTATATAAAAACATTTCGTATATTTTGGAAATTATTACATCTATCTTTTTTTGATAAATTTGAACTTTTGCTCGAGTACACGAGTCAGAAAACAATCCTACGTAGCCACCGCTGAAATCTAATTTTACAAATAACAGAATACTAATTATATCAGTGTAGCCTAATAGTTACTTTATCTGTGCAGAAATATCGGTTTAAAGAGTTTCGCAGCATCTGAATGTTGATTTAGAATTTCAATGGCAAGGTCATGAACTATTTGGTACAACCCTACTATACTAAAAAATATATAATTTGTCTGTTGACATAACAGTTTTCTTGAGCTCATAAGGTACAGTAATTATTGTGATCATGACAAAACAATAGCCTACTTGTTACATCAAGATCACATCACAATACGGGACATAATACCTTCCATCGGAGTGTGTGCAAACATGTTACAAATGAGAGTAGTGTCCTCATTTGCGTGAGTCAAAGAGTGTGTTCCAATCCACGTACTTCCTGAAGTAGACTTCAATGTAGTGCACTGTTTGCACTCTGTGCTTACTTGAGTAGTGCGTGTATTTCAGTGGGGTAGAGTCGTCTCAAATCGAATACTCTGCGGCGCAATGACTGGAAATGACGATCCCAACATTTCACCGCGGCTCGCTACCTGCCAAAATATCTTCTTCTTCTTCTTCTGGGTTTTACGGCAGCTGGCATCCTTTGTGTTACATTGCTGCCTCCTTCATGTTTTACCCGTCCACGACCCGCCAAAATGTCTGCCTTTGTTGAAGAAAAAAATTAAAGCAGAGTGGAAATTACGTTTCCAACGTTGTTGCTTTCGCCTACGATGTGTCCTCCTGTTGGCTGAAAATGCACCGGTATGTTTACGTATTGTATTGTTTTATTCTGTTATCTACGTATGTTTGAATAGTGGTCGTGGTCCCGCCCCTCTCCGCTACATAGCCAAGATGGTGACAATTGAGTGTGAAAAGTGTCCAGCGTTCCACACTCAACGATTTGACCGTTTTGAGTACAACATCCGGGTACTTTGAGTGCACTGCATTTTGTCATACTTCCCAGTGTGAACGCACTTATGCACTGAAAATAGTTAGTGTAAGTATGAAAGTACGCGGATTGGAACACACTCAAAGTCCCAAAATCAAATTGGAGTCGAAGTCCTGGAATGTCTTTTTAAGGGGGGAAAAAAGCATACGGATTATTGCCAGCCTCCCCAAAAAGAGCTGGCTGTAGTCTTTAAGAGCAGGGCCCTGTACCCGGCATGCCTTTCCCCATCTTCCCCCCTTCTCTCCTCATGTTTCTGAGGTCAGTAAACAAGAAGTGTGTGTTTCCCTTTAAGGAGCCCCCACCGTTTGCACAGCGGAGGGAGGAGAGGCAGGCCTGCGGAACAGCGGCTGAGGAAGGGAAAAAAAAAAAAAATCCAACAGAGGACGGTTTCAAGTCCCCCCAATAGAAACTGTGCCTGATTTGTGGCCAATGTTGGAGATGTAAAAAAAAAAAAAAGAAAAAAAAAAAAAGAGAAAGAGAGGGAGGGAGAGGAGAGAGAAGGAGGAGGGAGGAGGGAGGAGGAGGAGGAGAAGGGGGGGAGGAAAAACACTAAAGGGGTAGCTATGGAGATGGAGCGTTTTCCTGGCTGCTTTCTTTGACAGGTGTTGAGTGGGGCAAAAGTCTTAAAACAGAATCCAGCATGTACGCCAAAGGTAAAGGAGCTGTCGTCCCTTCCGATAGCCAAGCGAGAGAAAAGTAAGTGAATTACGCGCAATATGTTCGACTTTACCTGCTTATCATGCGGGCGAGGTGGGGAGGGGGGGCAGAGGAGAGGAGGGGAGTCCAACTTTCTAAAGTAGCTACTGTAATTTAACAGGAGTGTACTGTAGTAAAGTTTACCCCTCCCATCCGACCACCTTAGAGGTGCGTCTCTTCAACTTTTTTTTTTTTAATGTTACCTCTTGTTTTGCACTTTCGTGGAATATTGACTAATATTGCAACGATGTATCTTTACCAAGCGCGCGCACTCTTCTTCCTCTGTAACATATTGCAACATTCTGGAATGCAACATTTTGGAATGCAACAATGTATCTAATGTTCTCACTCAGCACGCTTTGCTTCTGCAGCAAGTTTGCGCGTTTACATTTAATTCTTGTGTAAAACGTGTTTCTGTTGGGTGCTTCGTCTCCATGCGCGTAAAGGCTGCTCGCATAGCTCGTCTTCTTCTTGTAAACTTTAGGAGACGTGAAGCTGCTGGTTGAATTATTTTGTGTTCTTAGCTTGGCTGAGGTTATTTATTCGCTGTGTGTGTGTGTTTTTTGTTGTGTGCGTAAAGCCGGGCGCAATCCAACCTGCATGGCGATGAAGGGAAAAGTTTTGTCCCATTCAGCAGCACAGACAGACAGCGGTGCGAAACTTTTTTAGCATCCGCGCTCACACGAAGGAGAGTCATGCTGCCATGAGCATCAAGCTCTTTTAATATTACAGAAGCAGACTTATATTACCAAGACCAAGTAGATGAATGTAGTATCGCATGTAATTCTTCATGGTTATTGTGTCTGGAAATATTGCGTAAAATCACCTTTGTGTGTGTGTAATTCCATCATGTTTTTTTTTTTGCAAGATTTTGTGTTAAATGTTCTTTATTTTCACATAAAAGCACATTTGCCAGTGCATGCATTTTTGTATAAAAGATTACAAAAAACTTTGTCACTGTCCCTTGTAGACTGCACTGCTCCTCATGCATGCTCTTTATTCCGACACTGCCTACAATATTTCTGTATGGGGCCATTCAAAGATTTGGACTCTTCTTTGCATCCCAGCAGCACTTTAGAATCGGTGTAGTCTTCTATCACCATTAGCTATTTTTAAGCACTAAACAGTCTGAGGTTAGAGGAGTGGAGCAGGGATCCCTGCTGAGATGCAATTGTAATCTAAAAACACTGTCAGGTCCTGAGAGGCTGCAGCACCTCATGCATCTGTAATAGAAACAAAATTTCTTTAGAGACCTTCTTGTATTTTTTTGATGCATTGCTGTGTCACATCCAATTGATTAAGCTTTCTAGAGATGTGGCTCGCTTATGTGCTTAGTGTAAGCTTCCTCGAATACGACTTTGTACACTTCTGGTGCCACGAGCGTTTAATTTCACTCTGAATCCACATCAGATTATTGGAAAATTGAGCAGCTCCGTGTGTGTGTTTGTGTCTGTGTCGAGTGAATCCTAAATGAAAACAGTCCCATGTGGTTTTACGAACAGCAGGCGGAGTGACCTTTGAACCAGCATATGATGCTTTAATATTGCATATGAACCATCAGCAGACGTTGCTGCTTCTCCACCTGTTTGTGTGCCTTCAGCTTATTTACAATATACATTGAAAGCAACGCGTGATTTAAATGTTTTTTAGTTGCACTTGCTTGTTCAGGGAGTGTGGATTATGTTCCATGTGTTATTGGGAGTGAAATCAGTGCAGAGGCAGCATGTATTTCAAATGATAGTGTAGGAGGAGGATTAATAATTTAACTCAGAAGAAATACAAGTCTTCTGGGAGCTGGGAATGATGAATGCGTCTGTTTTAAGGCTGCTTGTGGATAACAAAACTCCAGAATTTGTTTATTTTAGTGTGTTTTCTTTGCATTCATTTCATAGATCAGAAACTCCACTGTAAATATCCTATTCTTTAAATCCATATTAGTCTTTAAAGTGTGCGCATGCCCGCCACATGTCACAGGCCTTCTAGGTATTGTCCAGACATAATGGACGACGCTTGCCCTCTCCCCTCACCTGTCTTGTCACCCTAACCTGCCCCGCAGGGCCAACACATGTTCCCTTGTAAATGTGGAGCTCACAACAGCTGCCTCAATGCATCACTGAATTAGCTCATATTCATATTTACATATTCATACGGCTCTTTACATATTCAGATACTAAAAAGAGGGCGCCCCGGATGGACTCGCTCATATGACAGCAGAGTATCGCAGCTCTTGCTTAGAGGGTTGATTATCAAGTCATATACTTACCTAATTAAAATAAACTGTAAATTGATAATATGATATCTCTCTCTCTCTTGGAATCAGTTTTTGGCAGCTGGTATGTTAAAAATACGAAACTCTAATTAAATATATATGGCGTTATTCTCTCTATGTTCCACAGAATATGTTTTATTCCAGTAATGTGTGAACGTTTAAGATTATTTTTCTTTTGATTTACATTAAATCGCACCACATTGCAGTTAGATTAGATGCATAAAAGTTGTTAAAGGAAAAGCAGAGACTGATGGAGAGGATATAATTAGTCCAGAGCAGTGTTGTGTAGTTGAAAGGGTGTGTGCAGGGCGTGTGAGTTTTTAGACCAAGTTGCAGAGGGGGAAGATTGTGTAGTTAGTTAATGCATTGACCTTTGATAAAATGTTTCATACACATACGGTATTTCAAACAGACTTTATTACACCGTTTGGTTTCGTTATAGCAATCTGGTGTCATTAAGAGTGACGGCCAGCTGCTGAAGCTTTTCAGGGATATTGGGGATTAACCTGGAAGTATTTGGAACAGACAAAAGAAACTGTATCTTCATAATCACTTATACACCTCTGTCTCTTTTAACTCCCAAGAAAGCAGCAGTGATAAAGGCCTGTAAGTCACTGCGTGTGCTGCAATGTTGTCAGTGTTGCTCCGGTGTTTTTATTATAGCTCCTGGTGTTACTATCCTCCCATGTTGCCACTGGGGTTGTCAGATTTGGTAGAGTTTCTGCATGTAATCTGGTGTGTACAGATGTGCAGACCGATTCTCCTCTTTAGAACAGCACGTCCTCCTGTGTTTATAGTACTAAACGCTCCAGTTATCAGCCACCTGAATAGTATACAAAATAGTTTATAGAAAATGTTCCAATATACAAGCTCAAGCGTGCATTTAAGTGTTTGCGACACTGCACAAAGCTGTGTGTGTGTGTGTTTTTATATCCTTAAAAGCCTTGAAACCAAGGCTCGAATCCAACCTGTTCAGAAATGCAACATAAAACAAACAGTCACATGTACATTTCACACTTGTGTGGATTCCTCCACACAACCAAGGCCTCGCCATTCAAGTGATGCCTGGTTTCACTGTTTGGAAATCACAGGGAGCACGCATGAGGTGGGGAGTGAAGCGTTTTTCCTTGCACATCTTTGAGAAACATTATTGTGATCAGACATTTTGTAAAAAGAAAATATAATAATAATAATAATAATAATAATAATAAAGGTAGAGGAAGAACCGGTGACCTTGCAAGCAAAGAAATTAATTACTTTACACTATTTTTTTCCCAGTGTTTTATTTAATTTAATTTGAACAGGGGTACAGCAGCTTCAATATTAATGTCACCGTATTATTTAGTAAGTGGAACCTCTTTGAAATATGCACTGATGAATCCGGCTTCCTAATTAAAGGTGCCATTCACAAAAAAAAATATTTAATAGCTTGATCAAACATCTCATTTTGGGGCTGCACGGTGGTGCAGTGGTTAGCACTGGCGCCTCACAGCTAGAGGGTTGCAGGTTCGAATCCGGCTTGGGACCCTTCTGTGTGGAGTTTGCATGTTCTCCCCGTGTTAGCGTGGGTTTTCTCAGGGTACTCCGGTTTCCTCCCACAGTCCAAAGACATGCAGGTTAGGTTAATTGTGGACTCTAAATTGCCCGTAGGTGTGAATGTGAGTGTGAATGGTTGTCTGTCTCTATGTGTCAGCCCTGTGATGGACTGGCGACCTGTCCAGGGTGTACCCCGCCTTCGCCCAATGTCGGCTGGGATCGGCTCCAGCCCCCCCGCGACCCCTAACGGGATAAGCGGTTGCAGATGAGGATGAGGATGAGGAACATCTCATTTTTTAAAAGCACGTTCTTAGTTTCTAAAAGAATCCTGCTCCCTGCGTTTGTTTTCTAATCCTCTGTGTTTGTTTACAGACATTTTTGTGCAAGTTCAAGTGTTGCTGGATTTGTTTGGGAGAAAGAACTTCAAGAACTTAATCAGTTTGTTTTGAACACGAGGTTCTTTACATCCTCCACTCCTCCTCTGGCTCCTCCCACGTATTTACATGCAGTTTAATAGGGATCTTCAGGTCTGAATGCATGGTTTTGATTCTACACAGATGGCTCTGCCATCTGCATTTTACCCTTTTGAAAGAAGCATAAAGAGCCACGCACCAACATAGGCAGAAACATTGCTCTAAAAGTAAAGAAACCCTTGATTTACCCTCGGCACCCTTTGGCTGACTGCTTTCATTCAGATATGTCAACAGTCAATTAATGCTGCCTTTCGTCAGCTGCTTTGGGTGCATCCGCGCAAATTTGTCAGTTTTCTCACTTGAAATAAAGGAGACAGTATAAATATTGAGGCTACGTGCCTGAAGTTGATAATCAGTTTGGCAACAGAGCACACAGAAGACAAGTGTGTGTGTCTTTTATCAATCAGCATACAGAGAAAAGACTTCATGTGATTCTAAAGATGAACATAGAAAACAAATGATTGGATTATTGTTTGTTATTGTTGTTAAAGTTGGATCATGTTATCTTCCTCATTAACTGCTGTTTGAGGAGGCTCTGGTGATAACTGAGGCTGTCAATCGATTAAAAGAGTTAATCACAATTAATCACAAATTAATTGCACATTTATCTGCTCGAAATGTACCTTAAAGGGAGATTTATCAAGTATTTAATACTCTTATCAACATGATAGTGGGAAAATATGCTGCTTTATGCAAATGTTGTTTATATTTATTATTAGAAATCAATTGACAACACAAAACAATGACAAATATTGTCCAGAAACCCTCACAGGTACTGCATTTAGCATAAAAAAATATGCTCAAATCATAACATGGCAAACAGGCAACAACAGCTGTCAGTGTGTCAGTGTGCTGACTTGACTATGACTTGCCACAAACTGCATGTGATTGTCATAAAGTGGGCATGTCTGTAAAGGGGAGACTCGTGGGTACCTAGAGAACCCATTTTCATTCACATATCTTGAGGTCAGAGGTCAAGGGACCCCTTTGAAAATGGCCATGCCAGTTTTTCCTCACCAAAATTTAGCTTAAGTTTGGAGCGTTATTTAGCCTCCTTTGCGACGAGCTAGTATGACATGGTTGGTACCAAAGGATTCTTTAGGTTATCTAGTTTCACATGATGCCAGTATCTTCACTCTAGCTTTAAAACTATAACCTAAAGATAGTAAGTTGCGTAAATGCATTCAAGAAATTAGTGGCGTTAAAACAAATTTGCGTTATTATAATTTTGACAGCCCTATGTGTCAATATAATCTCTTATCACAAATCATTATAAATATCTCTCCTGTGCCTCTTTCACTGAAAACTGAAAAAGAACAAGTCATCAGTCAGTTAAACTCTGAGGTTAGAGCACATTTACAGGTGAGTCTGTCGATAGGTAAACGTCAGAGTCGAGCTCGCTGCTGGTAGAAAGTGAGAGGACTAGGATGTTTGTGTATGTGTATGCTTGTGTGTGTGTGTGTGTGTGTGACAGAGTGTGGATTAACCCATGGCTAAAGCCATGCGTGTTTACACGCGTATTGACACTGATTTGTTTTGACAAAGGAACTGCCATAACAAAGCTAAGCAAATATAAACAGTGTGTGCACTGGGAATAAGCTTTAGTGAAACAGCTTCACAGTATCACAGGTGTCTCAAACAGGCATCCAGTCTCTCATTCACCTTCAAGATACATCCACACCTGTTCACCACTACAGCGTCTGATCTATACTGCTGTTATAGGATGTTCATAAATATTTAATATTAAGGAAATCATATTTTGTGTTTTTGATCCAGTTATGCTTTTTGTTGCATTCAGTGCACCACTGAATACATAAATGATGCACGCTATACATGTTGCTTCTTTTGTTAAAAATTATATATGGAAGCAGATGCAGTAACGAGCCCTGCTGAACCCTCCTCCATCACTTCCTCCCTTCATACCTTACCTCACCCTGCCCCTGCTCTCGCTGCTGAATTATTGAAACGACGACATGAAAGTTAATTTGCTAACTGTCTGTGCTTTAGCTGGCTAAACTCAGCCGAGATGCCCTTGTCTCTGGAGGCGAGCGAAGGAAAGGGAAGGCTGGATGGGGCAGCCCGGGGCTAAATGTCAGGTGTGTTTCCTGGGGACGAGGCAGTGGGTGAGATCTCCTTGATGTGTGGACACGGAGCAAAGCAGTAGTTAGGCCTGCACGAGGTTAGAGCCAGGGAGGGAGAGAGGATCAGAAATGGTGGAGTAGATTCCCACCGAGTTGGTGGAAAAACGTTTGCAAATGATCGGGAGAAACAGACAACAGATGCACTGCTTGGCTTTGCGTCTCTTTTAATGTAAAGTCACACAGCAGCTTTAAACCACCAGCCTCGACATTTAGTCAGCAGTCAAAGCACAGGTCAAATATTCTGCCTCCCACTCAGACAGCTCTCCTTCTTCTCATCATGTAATCTCCGTCAATTATCGTTGAATTCCATCTGTGGACGACTTCAGCGGAGGTTGAGAGAGAGTGAAATGTGCTGAAGAGGAAACGCGAGATGGACTGCGTGGTTGTGGTTTGTCTTGTGAGCATCTCATCTTTTATTCCTGAGTGACATGTGTAACTAGTGCAGGGTTCACAGGGAAGGAATTCAGGTTTACAGTATTCACAGAGGGAAGAGTTGAGGCCCTGACCTTCAGTTTCCCTCTGACACAGCTCTCCTGTACAGTACAACACCCCCCACCCCCACCCCCTCATGACTCCTTTATCTACCTGGCCTTCCTCAGGCTTTGCTCCATCAGCTCGCGAAAAAAGTCTCCTCCTCAGCCGAGTTACACTTACTGCTTTTGACAGAGTAACAAAAGGTGTCCCCTGAAGCCTGGATTGAATGAGTGTTTTTAAATAATGCATTGCAGCCGGGGCAGGTGCCCATCACTAGGGCATAGAGCCCCTCAGATCACACCGGGCTCTGCCATGAAAATTTCATTGCATTGCCGCATTGCTCCTGGGAATCTCTGTTCGATCCTGTACAGTGCGGACGGGGTATATAGGAGCTGAGGCCTGCCGCTGGATATTTCACGCTGCAAAGAGGGCCTCAGTTTTCAATTTTACACCAACAGACTCCTCACTTTACCCAGTACCTGGGAAACTTAAACATCCCCTGAACTGCTCACACTGCTTTGTTTCTTTTGCCCACCCCGTCACTTGCTTACTGGGCGTATACGCCAAAGAAGCTTCCAGCGAGATTTCCTCATGGTTCTGCGTTTTTGGGGCCCATACTGGAGAGCAGTGGTTCCCAACCTGTGGTCCGGGCACCTCTTAGGGGGCTCCAAAGATCACGCGGATGCGTCAGGATTTGTCTGTAAATTAGCTTTTATTGTCAGACATTGTGTACATATATACACATATTGTACACAGCACACAGTCAAATTTAGTTTCTGCATTTAACCAGCTACAGGGAGCAATTTTGGGGTCTGGTTACTCCCTCAAGGGCACCTCGGCAGGAGGTCCAGTTACCAGTCCATAGTCCGTACTTGGTCCGTGCGGGGACTTGGGTGGCCGGTTCCAAAGCCAAGTCCCTACGGACTGATCTACTGCCGCCCCCACTGATGTATAAAAAGTATTTCTTTCTATGTTATTTACAGTTATTATTTTCCCTAAAACACAATATATCAATCAAAGATGTGGTCGAAATGGACAGAGTTTTATCTATTAACAGTCCAGTGTGTAGGATCTGGCGGTATCTAGCGGTTAGGTGAGGAGATTGCAACCAACTGAAGCCTCTCCCGTGTGCTAAGCATGTTGGAGAGCTACGGTGACGAACTCCGTGGAGAGGACCCGCTCCCTATGTAGATACAAACGGCTCATTCTAAGGGAACGAAAACACAACAATTCTTATTCAACACTACCTATCTGAAATGGGTGTTGATACAGTTGTATCTGATGTAAGAGTGAGAAATAGAAGAGGCGATAACATCTAATGTCTAATGCTAGTTGAAACTGGTTCGGACCTGCCGTAGCAGATCATTTTCTTTCAGCAGATTGTTGTCGAGACATTGCAGTGAAATTCGGTGATATCTTTGAGGGAGATAAAGAATCAGGTTGCTCAACTCTGGTCTGGCTCATTATTGATTCATTCAGTATCATCCAGCATCAACCCAAACATCATAACTCTGTGTCTGCTCTGGCCTTGATGCATGTGATCAGCATAAAAACAGTAGGCCACCGTGCACAAAAGCACAGCAGCTCACCTCTGCTCTGTGTCAGACCTGGAGACAACTGCATACAGATGATTGCAGGTTGTCCAGACTTCTGCATTGTAGTAAAAAGTATTGAGGCAAATGTTGCTTTTGTCCTGATGTGGTCCCAGTGAGAGGTCCATGTGTGTGTTTTTCTGCAGCTTCATGTGTAGTCCATTGAGGACTGGGCATTATACTGAATATCTGAGATGTTCCAGATGATTTTGTTGCAGTTACAGAAGATTAAGAAGACCTCATTGTTGTTATTAAGTTGTTCTTCAGTTGAGGTTTGAGTCTGGCCCAGCTGCTGCTGTAGTCTTGATCCCTTCTTGTCTCTCAGGGATGAGCATTAACAAGGCGAAGACAGTGACGAGTAACAGGGATGAGTCAGCTGTTGAGAGAGAAAGAGAGCAAAAAAAAAAAAATCACAGTCTTTCTGCTTCTTCGGGAAAAAACGGACCTTAGTTCCCATCTGTATATTGAGGTATACAGACTAGTTCAACATTTGGGAAATACATTTATTTGCCTTCTTGCTGAGAGTTAGATGAGACGTACAATTTTCAGCTACAGCCAGGAGACTGTTAGCTTAGCTTAGCATAAAGACTGGAAACAGGGAGAAACGGCTAGTCTGGCCAAAGAGTATAAAAGCAAAGAGATGATACCCTGGTGTTTTTTTATCAACAGGACTGAAAACGGCTATTATATTTATAATACTTTATTGTTCAACACAGGCCATTTTGGTAGAATAACACAATAGAATAGAAATAATTTTGGTTTTACTTTTGTACAGCACTTTGTAGGTGGATGTTTTACTGGCGTCCGGTAGTCGCTTTCAGTCCAAAATGGTGGAAGCGTAGCTTTGCTGCTGGGCGCTGACATTGCAATGAGACGAACAATTGACTTTCACTTCTTGGCAATATACGTTCTTTGGCCTGGCTCTGCCTGAAGATAACAAAACAACCACCTCTTAAGCTCAACAATTAACACGCTTGTTTAACTCATCAAAAAAACAACACATTGTGTTTTTATGAGGGCTTATGTCAGGGATTCTCAGCTTGCTTTGCCCGGGGGGCCACTTTTGCAGAATGACAGGAGGCCAGGGGCCAGTTAATAAACTAACATTAATCATATTTATATTATTATATATTCAGATAAAATTAATAAACATTATAAAAGGCCACAATTCATCCCTTTCTAAGGTTTGATGACATTCTGGGCTCAGCCCAGATTTGTGTCAGGGCGTCCTCCCCTGGCACTTTTTTGTGATAAACAAGCTCTATTATTCTATTTTGGTGCTTTTTTTAATGCACCCTGGCACCTTATTTATATTAAAAGTACAAATAAATCCAATCAATTTATTTTCATTGTGAATAAAAAATGGTTGACGGGCCACCCGGCACCCAGTAAGTTGAGCATCACTGGTTTATGTGTTGGACTATTTCTTAGCCGGGAGCAGTGACTTCATGGAGTCTTGTCATCTTGTTGCCAGGCAACCAGACTTTTACTTGCTATGTGGAAACATTACATTTACTCTTTGTATCAACACATCACACAGGAAATGCAGAGTCAAAATTGGCACAACTTGTCATATAATTGTCGGCCAATTTAATAGACATCATTAGTGTTCTTAGTTATAGATGAGTATTTTTGTTCATGACTAAAAGGTTCAACTTGCTAATAGAGTACAGTAGAGCAGTGTATTGGCAAGAATCTGTCGATACAATACATATCATGATACAGGGCTTGAGATTCAGTATAATCAAATTTTAGGAAAACTGTCATAGTATAAAGAACACACCACCATATGCATAAAATCTGATTAAAAATAGTTTACTTTTTAATGCAGTCAGAACAGTGGGATCTGCATTTGTATTTATCACAATCCCTCTAACATCCAACATCATAGCACTACTTTGAGAGGACACATACATGAGAGGGCACATCTCTTTGCAAATGAAATAAAGAATTGATTGAGTTAATCTTTGCATGTAAACTATTAATTAAAAACTGACAGTGTTTTTTGAGAATCAGTACAGTATGACAAAACATAATATTGCGATATTCAGTATTTTCAATATTATCTTGCACCCCTACAATACAGTTGGCATATTTTTCCTTTCAACAACAGTTTCCGCCATTACTATGACTTGCCCCAAAACTGCATCTGCTTATCATAAAGTGGGCATGTCTGTAAAGGGGAGACTCGTGGGTACCCATAGAACCCATTTTCATTCACATATCTTGAGGTCAGAGGTCAGGGGACCCCTTTGAAAATGGCCATGACAGTTTTTTCCTCACCAAAATTTAGCATAAGTTTGTAGCGTTATTCAGCCTCTTTCACAACAAGCTAGTATGACATGGTTGGTACCAATGGATTCCTTGGGTTTTTCTAGTTTCATATGATACCAGAGTCTTTTCTCTAGTTTTAAAACTGAGCCCGCTACAACCCAAAAATGCGTTAATGCGTTAAAGAAATTAGTGGCGTTAAAACAAATTGCTTGATTAAGACATGTTTTTCCTATTAACACTAAATTAAAGGCTTGTTTGTAGAACGAAACCCACTGAGAGTCAACACCAAGTTCTTCCGCCCTTTGCTACTTGTAGCAGTGATGTTGTTGTTGTATTAGTAGTTTTAACTAATAGCCCTATATTTCAACTGTATTTGGGTTTGATGTACTAAGCCAGAGCTAAATTGTGAGTATCTTAACTCTTGTCAGTATGCAAGATTAAACTCCAACAGGATGCTCATGTTGCTCTGTGTCTGCCGGTTATCCGTAAAACAACTTGATAAGCCAATAATATTTGATGACTATGTTTCTGTGAGTTTGTTTA